>NC_057841.1:40829000-41140000 GCF_910594005.1 Cervus elaphus
TTCCTCTAGTGTGGTGAGCAGGGGCTTCTCTTCATTATAGAGCATGTACTCTAGGTGTGTGAGTTTCAGTCGTTGTGGTATGTGGTCTCAGTAGTTGTATCACAAGGGCTTAACTGCTCCATGGCATGTGGAGTCTTTCTGGACCAGGGATCGAACTGTATCCCCTGCATTGGCAGGCAGATTCTTATCCATTGTGCCACCAGGGAAATCCCCAGGTAACTAATTTTTAAGTGAAAAGAGTTTCTTTAAACATTCTTTTAATTTAATGGGATGCAGTAAATGTGCTGTAAATCTGGAAAAGATACTGATGTAGTTGCCATCTGAACTGAACAAACACATGGCAATTCCAAAAGCTAAGCAAACAATGTCTGGTGCTTGCATTACTTTTTAAGACAAGTTGTGCTTTATTAAAATTCCACTCTGGTTGATATGCCACTGAAGTCATCCTTGATGACTTGAAAGACAATGGATACTGCTGTCCTTGAGAATTCTTTGTCTTCACTTTTTTCTCAATCACAATTGTTGAGTTTTGGTTTTGAGCTTCGGCGGCTGCTGCTAAGTCGCTTCAGTCATCTCCGACTGCGACCCCACAGATGGCAGCCCACCAGGCTCCCCCGTCCCTGGGATTCTTCAGGCAGGAACACTGGAGTGGGTTGCCATTTCCTTCTCCAGTGCATGAAAGTGAAAAGTGAAGGTGAAGTTGCTCAGTCGTGTCTGACTCTTCATGACCCCATGGACTGTAGCCTGCGAGGCTCCTCCGTCCATGGGATTTTCCAGGCAAGAGTACTGGAATGGGTTACCATTGCCTTCTCCGTAGTTTTGAGCAGTTGAAGATTTTTAAAGCGTGTATAATTTAGCTTATAGGTTGCAGAGTGGTCAGAAAAAAAATACTTGGACAGGATTGGGAAGGAGGATAAGGGACTGACAGTGATAGGAGGCATTGAGTACAGGGTATAGAGCAAAATATAATTTTGTGTGGCACCCATAAGTGAAAATTGGGTCATGTTAGGTGGGGCATATCTATGTGTGGAAAGCACGGCTTCAATGTTTGATGGGCAGAGGGAGTTACATAATAGAGATGAAAACAAGGCCTGCCCACCCATGCATGTCCTCTTCAAAGGAAACCCTGTTCAAACCACCCATTGAAGAAGTCATGGCTACTGGGTCCCTGGAGTCCCAGAAGGGTAGGAGAGGGAGGGTAAGGATGAAAAAGTGATTACAGAAATGACAGCTGAAAATTTCCCAAACTTGGCAATATGGCAAAAAAAAAAAAAAAAGGCGTAAATACAATAGACTTTCTCCTCTGAAATTTTCTGCATTATGTATGACATTTGAAGTAAAAAGTATAACGTGTGATGTGATTCTCAATGTGGAGAAAATATTTAAGATGACTAGATTATATATGGGAGAAGGCAAAGGGACCTGAGGGCAGGTTTGGTTTCTATACCTCATTCAACCTGGTAAAATGTGGACAAGATAGATCTTTGTCCTGATGGAGACCCCCTGGAGGAGGGCATGGTAACCCACTGCAGTGTTCTTGCCTGGAGAATCCCCATGGACAGAGATGCTTGGCGGGCTACACTGCATGGGGTTGCAAAGAGTTGGACACACTGAGTGACTAACACACTGCTTGATTGCTTGATTGTGGTGGTGGTTATAAGAGTCTGCACTTGGATAATTACCCATGTACATGGTACCAATGTCGATTTGCTGCTTTTGATATTGTATGGTTAGCTACAATGTAACCATTGGGGGAGACTGGGTGACTGGGTGTAAGTAATTGCTGTACAATTGTTGCAATTTCCTATAGTTATATAATTATTTCTAAATAAAAAATTAAAAGATGATGGAAAGAAGTTCTGTGAAAATGATAAAAGTCAACATTTAATATCTCATACCTTTCTGGCCATAATAATCATTTTGGGAGAGAAGAGTACTTCAGAGGCAAAGCAGTGGGTAATATGGACTCACTAATTTTCTTAAATTATAAAACTTAATTATAGAGGGGATATATAGTAGGATATTAGATGAAAAATAAAAAAATAAAAATAAAAAACCCCCCCAAAACAACAACAACAACAACAAAAAAAGAATATTAGATGAAAAACAAGTTCAAGATTGGATTTTGAGAGCAAAAGGATGGCAACCCTACTCAGAAATTCCAGGTGAGCTTCTGGCTTCATCATCTGATACACCTCATCAGGGATACACTTCTAAGGTATAAAATGGGTTAAGCAAAGTTTATTTTAATAATATCATATATCCCCTTGAGACCATAAAGCTGAAAAAAATACTGTCGGGATTAAAAAGTAATTAAATTTTGACAGGGTGTCATATATTTTAGCAATAATTTAGACTAGTTATTTTCTTCTGTAAGTTAAAGTAGAAGTTATTATTAGAATTAGTAGTCTTAATAATACTGATAATTGATAGAAAAGGGAAAAAAAGAGCAGCAGCATGAATTGACCTAGAGATTATCATACTAAGTGAAGTAAGAAAAAGAAAGACAAATACCATGTTTCCCTTACACGTGGAATCTAAAATATGGCACAAATGAACTTATCTACAAAACAGACTCACAGAGAAGAGATGTGCTGTTGACAAGGGGGATAGTGGGGGGTGGGGGAAGGGGTGGACTGAGGGTTTAGGGTTAGTGGATGCAAACTATTACATATAGAATGGATAAACAACGAAGTCCTACTGTATAGCACAAGCAACTATATCCAATCTCCTGGGATAAACTATAATGAAAAAGAATATAAAAAAGAATGTATATATGTGTATAATCAAGTCACTTTACTGATAGCAGAATTAACATTGTAAATTATAGTTCAACTAAAAATGGCCAAAAAATGGGTAAAAGAGAAAAGTTATCTTTTGTATGCTGGTGGAATTTACCTGTCAGTAGGATACCAGCAGATGGCAAAGAAAACTTTCAGTGTTAATAGTGACATGGCCACTGATCTCTCATTACAATAAATATAAGACTATTTCATATATACTTGCTAATGTAGTAAAATCATGGTACTATTCATCTTGGTCTTCTCTTTTTAAATAAGGACACTTGGCAACAGTAAATGGTCATCCTGAATGCTTGACAGAAAGTCAATTGCAAGAGGAATAGACAGAGACACTAACCCTTGGCTGGAGCTGTGAAGGGATGTCCAAGTGCCAGCATTAATCACACGTATGGTTTTCAGTTGCTACTAGTTTGCTATATTTGTTAAAGTTCAATATGAATGGGATCAGACAACGTCGAACTTTGAAGAGTTTTAAAAATGTCTGTTTATTCCATTATAAAACAGTGTCTATGGAGGTATCAGAAAGATTAAAAAGTGAATTTTCAGGTTCCGTGTTGTCATTAATTTTTGGGGAGATATTTCCCATATAACAAACATTCACAGGAAAAGAGTGTGATTTTCTAATGTGTGTTTTCTGATTGATCCTGGTAACTGGGTTGTGAATACTCAACCCAGCCAAGAGACCAGCCAGATCAGGAGTAAATCATTGTAGTATTTTTTTTACTTAGTCCAAGGCAGAGACCAATGATGACTTCATCAGCCACAACACAAAATCTACCACCTGCTTACTTTACACATGAGTAGGTAAAGATTCCTTTTTCCTTTCAGTGCTTTCTGACAGCTCTATAACTAGATCAAGGGGTTGGATATTTGATCTTTTAAATCCATCAAAATGTCAAAATGACAAAGTATAATATGAAATTTTAAACCCAAGGAGTGTATTTTAGTTTTTGAGGTTTCGTCTCTATTCATTGTCATTTCTCTCTCTCTCTCTTTTTTTTTTAACATCTTTAATTTCACTTTAGATATTGCAGGGATAGACAAACCAGCATGAAACATGGTGTTGCTAATATGTGATCAAAACATTTCTTTTAAAGAGGGATTTTCAGAAAATTTTATGAAAAACACAGATTTCAAACATGGCAGGAACTAAATGAATATTTGTGGGAAGAAAAATGAAGTAAGAGTTTTTGGGCATCTCATTCTGTAGACAAATTTGTATTAAATTAGTTCAGGGTATAATATACTTTACCAAGCACTTATTGATGAGTAAAGAGAATTTAAATGTGGACTTCCCTGGTGGTCCAGTGGTTAAGACTCTGTGCTTTCAATGCAGGGGGCAAGGGTTTAATCCCTGGTCAGGGAACTAAGATCCCATTTGCCATGCACTGTGGCCAATAAATAAATAAATTTCAAGTTCTTCATCTTTCTACTGTATCTTTAAAAAAATAAAGAGAATTTAAGAGCCTGCTCTGTCACTTACTAACTTGGTCAAGCTGTTTAAACTTGCTAATAAGCCTTAATATTTTTTCCTGTATTGTGAAAACAATGATATCATATCCTGTACATGTCATAGACTACTCGTGAGGATTACACGAGATAATCTCCACAGCTGGTTCATAGTGCTTGCCAAGGAGTAAATGCTCCAAGATTAGCCATTATCATCATCATTAAACTAAAGCAGATTGAGAGATTTAAAATCAAAGTCAACAGACATTATGTGTATTGTACACAGTGCTTCCTTATTAATGGTATTGTTTGAACCTCACAACAACCCTCAAGGCTGGAAGACACTGGGACTCCATCACTACTAGCCCTGTGACAACCCCTCAGGTGGGCAAAGGCAGATTTGCAGGCTGTTTATGGAGCATGATACCTCCAGGCTGGCACTCTGGTCCTGAGAGGTGATTTAAAAAAAAATATTTTATTAAAATATAGTTGATTTACAATGCTGTGTTAGTTACAATGTTGTATATAACAAAGAGATTCATTTATACATATATATACATTCTTTTTCATATTCTTTTCCATTCTGGCTTATCACAGGATGTGAATATAGTTCCCTGTGCTATACAGTAGGACCTTGTTGTTTATCCATTTCCTATATAATAGTTGGCATCTGCTAACCCCAAACTCCTGGATCCCTTTCCTACCCTCTCCCCCTTGGCAACCAAAGTTTGTTCTCTGTCTGTGAGTCTGTTTCTGGTTTGTAGATAAATTCATTTGTGTCATAGTTTAGATTCCACATATGAATGATATCATATGGTGTTTGTCTTTCTCTTTCCGAGAGAAAAAGTTCATCCATGTTGCTGCAAATGGTATTATTTCATTCTTTTTTTATGGCTGAGTAGTATTCTATGGTGTGTGTATGTATACTACATCTTCTTTATCCTTTCATCTGTTGATGGGTATTTAAGTTGCTTCCATGTTTTGGATATTGTGAGTAGTGCTGCTATGAACACAGGGGTGCGTGTAAGCTTTTGAATCATAGTTTTCTCCAGATATCTGCCCAGAAGTGGGATTTGCAGGATCATATGGTAGCTCTATCTTTAGTTTTTGAGGAACTTCTATGCTGTTCTCCATAGTGGCTGTACCAGTTTACATGCCCACCAACAGTGTAAGAAGGTTCCCTTCTCTTCATACCCCTGAGAGGTGATTTATATGTGACAAAACTGCTGGAGGAGACAGACCCTCTATCTTCTTCAGTGTTGATAGGACTTCTGTATTTTATGACTTCATAATATTTCTATTTAGAGTACAGAAGAATGCCACCTTGAGGGCCCCAAAGAAGAAATGTTACAACCAAATTCTTCCCAGAATCGTCACTGGCAGTTTTCTCAGATATTAAAAAACAGAGAAGTTGCCTCACAAAGAGGCATAGTTTTTACTACAAATTTTGTTCTTTTTTTTCTGGTCTAAGCCTCCTAAGATGGGAGGAAGTGGACGTCTCCAGTCCTACATGGATATTTGGAGAAATTCAAGGAAGGGAGCCTCATAAGCAGAGGGACAAGAAACCAGTCCAGGCAAGATCTGAAATTTATTGCTTGATCTTATCTTGAGTAGAAAAGAAAGGTTCTTTGTTTAAAAAAACTTCTGGCCGATATCTGTCCTTTGGACTTCTGAACCTTTCCCTCATTGCTTTATAAAAACAACCTGTTAATTAACTTCATGCCTGTTAGAAAGAAGTGAACTTCCTCTGAACTCGAAGGATTCTCGGTGAATTTGTAGAGCTGGGGCTCAAAGAAGCAAAGGGCGATGGCTGGCTGACCTGGGGTTTATTCTGACTTTGCTTTCTGCTAGAGGCCCACCACTTTGGGTCTTAGTTTTCCTACCTTAAAATGAGTTCTGTGGATGAGATCAGTGATGATAACTTTTTTCAGTAAAAGGCCAGAGAGCAAATGTTTTTGACTTTCTGGACCATACGGTCTGCAGCAACTACTGAGTTCTGCTGTGAAAGGGTAAAAGCAGGCACAGATAATATGTAAACAAATGAGTGTGACTTTGTGTTCATAAACCTTTATTTATAAAAATAGGAAGCAGGTTAGATTTGGCCCCTAGGTTGTGGTTTACAGACCTGTGGACTGGATGATGCAGAATTTTCTTCTATTGCTAATATTTTATGATTCAGTCTGTTTTAATAGCAATACTATTTTCCGGAGAAGGAAATGATAACCCACTCCAGTAGTCTTGCCTGGAGAATCCCATGGACAAAGGAGCCTTGTGGGCTACAGTCCATGGGGTCACAAAGAGTCGGACACGACTGAGCAACTAACACACACATTTCCCTGGAAAAGTCACCTTGATTATGCAAACATCTGTTGAATATGGAGTTTGTGAGGTACTTAAATATTGTTCTGCTGGTTACTGCAGCATTCCTCGAGAAGGAAATGGCAACCCACTCCAGTATTCTTGCCTGGAGAATTCCATGGACAAAGGAGCCTGGCAGGCTACAGTTCATGGGGTTGCAAAGAGTCAGACACGACTGAGCGACTATCATTCATACTCATTGCGGCATTATTCACAATGACCAAATATGGAAACAATCTAAGTGTCCATGGAGGGATGGATGGATGAAGATGTAGTATATACGTACACAATAAAATATTTTTTAATTTTAATTTTTTAAATTAAAAAAACTTTTTTCTTTTACATTGCAGTATAGCTGATTAACAATGCTGTGATAGTTTCAGGGGCACAGCATAGCCACTCAGTCATATACACACATGTATCCATTCTGCCCCAACCCCCCCAACCCGCATCCGGGCTGCCACATAACACTGAGCAGAGTTCCCTCTGCTATACAGTAGGTCCTTGTTGGTGATCCATTTTAAACAGAGCAGTGTGTACATAACCTTCCCAAACTCCCTAACTATCCCTTCTCCCCACCCTTCCCTCTATCCTTCCCCTCAGCAACCATAAATTCATCGTCTCAGTCGGTAAGTCTGTTTCTGCTTTGTAAGTCCATTTGATATACAATGGAGTATTATTCAGTCATGAAAAGGAAGAAATACTGCCATTTGTGACAATATGGGTGGACCTTGAAGGTATTATGTTAAATGAAATAAGTTAGAGAAAGGCAAATACTACATTATCTCACACATATATGGAATCTAGAAAAGCTGAGGCAGAGAATACATTGGTGGTTCCTGGGGGCTGGAGGGTGGGGGGAAGGCGGAGATGGTGATCTAAGGAACAAACTGCCAATTAGAAGATGAATAAGTTCTGGAGATTAATGTACACCATCATGATTATAGTGTTGCATGACACTATAGTCATGCAACACTGTGTTGTATTCTAAGTTGCTAAGAGAATAGACCTTAAATGTTCTCACCACCAAAAAGAAATGATAAGTATGTGAAGTGATGGAGGTGTTAGCTAACACTATGGTGGTCACCATGTAGCGATACATTCATGTATCAAATCAACTCATCGTACACCCTAAATGTACACAATGTGGTATCTGTCTGGTTTTGGTATCAGGGTGATGGTGACCTCATAGAATGAGTTTGGGAGTGTTCCTTCCTCTGCAGTTTTTAAAAACAGTTTCAGAAGGCTAGGTGTTAACTCTTCCTTAAACGTTTGCTAGAACTCGCCTGTGAAGCCATCTGGTTCTGGACTTTTGTTTGTTGGGAGTTTTTAAATCACAGTTTCTTAAACTTACACAATGTAATATGTCAGTGATACCAGAGTAAAACAAGTATTTTTCTGTATCTTCTCTTACTTTTCTCTCTCCATTACTGAGTGCCTACCATGTGTATTATAAATATAAGTTACTACCTTAATGTCATTTTGCTCAAGATCTTGTGTGTTCAGGGTTTGTTGTTGGGGGTGGGTGCGTGGGGAGCAGGCTGTACGGAGGGTGGGATGAGGGAAGGTACGTTCAGTGTGGTTTTCTGTATGGAATGGCTGACCAGGTGTGATGACCCAAACCTGTGACAACTCCCAGACGTTAGCCCCAACCTCAGGTGCTCTAAAGGGTAACTGCTTCTGTGTATGGAGCTGGGAGAGTGTGTGAGGTTAAGATTATGGAAAAGCATGTCTCTGTTTAAAGGAGAATGTGACTGCTCTTGTTGGAAAAATCAAACTGGAAATACATGTTGTGATCATGTGGCCCCAAGCCACACTCACAGGGCAAACTGTGTTGAACTCCCTGCTTGAGGACCCTGGCTGTTCGCCCAGGGGGATGCTTTGTCCTGGACCCTTGCTGCCCTTCCTGGGGTCTCCAGGAAGGACAGGAGACCAGTTCAACCCCATTCACTTTTAAGAGCTTCCCCTAATGAAAAGAATATAGCACACCAGCCAAATATCAGGAGCAACAGTGTGGCACATGCTTACTCTTCATAAAGTCACATTATTGTTACATAAGTCTGCCTTGAAACTCTTGTAATGTAGGAGAGGAAATGTCTTAAAAGACCAGAGAGAATCAGGTATCATGATAGCTCACCTATTTCTGTGAAAGAGTATTATTTTAACTCAAATATTATATTGGCTTTCAAATCATAAAAAGCAGTAAGTGTTTATTTAAAACATCTCCCTCTGTCCACACCCACTGACCCTCTGGCTTCTATGTGCTGGGTCACCACTGCAAACGACATATTTTGTGTCCTTCCTGACCACGTGTGTGTGTGTGTGTGTGTGTATCTATCTGCATGAGCGTGTCCATTGATGATGATGCACTGTTTATGCTTATCCAGGCTCTTGTGTCCCCAGATTGAAGTCTGTCTAGCTGCAATGTGGCAATGCTTTCAAGAGATCTTGGATGCTTAGCATAGGAAGTAAAAAGAAATCTCATCCTTAAACACATAAAATTGCATTTGTATATTTCACAGGAGGCCAGCTGAATCCAGTTCTCTTAAGTGGAGGTTTGGGTCTATTTCTAGCACCAAGTTCTACTTTTACCTAAAATATTCAGACAATTGAGGTAACGGTGCTTGTTTTCCCACAGTCATGAGGCTAACTGACCACTTAAAAATTTTACTTTCCTAGTGTTAGTTGTTCAGGCGTGTCTGACTCTTTTTGACCCCATGGACTCCCACTGTGCTCCACTATCCATGGGATTCTCCAGGCAAGAATACCGGAGTGGGTGGTCATTCCCTTCTCCAGAGGATCTTCCTGACCCAGGGATCGGACCCAGGTCTCCCACATTTCTGGCAGATTCTTTATCATCTAAGCCACCAAGGAACAGTACCTCTAATCCTCACCAAATAGTCCAATGGTGCAATGATTATATAGGAACTTAGTTGAATCTATTAGGTGGAGAGGTATCTGAGTTCTTGAAGCAGATAATAAAGGGAGATAATATAGGACTGTATCATAGTTAGATAAACCAAAATGTCAATTAACCAAAAGAAGCACAACTATACATCACTCCCCAACTCAGTTCCTACTTGGCTCTTAGTCTCCACTAATCCTTGGTCATATCCCCAGGGGCTCCCTAGGGCCCCTTGGAGCTGAGCCCATCTTCCTGACTCTCCCACATGACAGTAGACATTTCTGTGGACCTTTCTCAGTGGTTTCTTTTTGCTCATATGAGGAATGGGCAAGATATGCAGGAGAAAAGCTTAGTAGTCTAGGTTACTAAACATCTGAACCATTTAAAATGGGCTGACAAAAATCAAAGGCAGAATGTGGACTGTTGTGGGGGGAAGTTAATAGCTATTAACTGCAGTTGACAAAAATGAAGAATTGTTTTTCTGACAAAGGAGAGTTTAGGAAATTTAAAATCTATTGTGAATGTCCAAAATAATGAGCAAAGGCGAAATCTGTGACACATCCTACTGAACACAGATATAAATCTGACCTGTGTGCATAAGGGAAATGGTTAAAATTAGAGCAGAGCCATTTCCTGATTAACACAGATGAGTGCATGCTTTCAAAAACTAGTAGGTCCTATGAGAAGGCAGATTTTCTATGGAAGGAAACCAGTAGAAGAAAATATATTAATAATAGCACTGACATCATCATGACAGAGAAAAGGAAAACTCTGTGTATATGTGTGTGTGTGAGACAGAGAAGAGGGGTAAGAAGGAAATATGGAAAGTCTGACAGAAGTAGAATTAAGGGCACAGAATCTTATTATATCCTAAAATGACTTTTTTTTAAAAGAACAAATCCATAGTATAGATAAACTTTGAAAAGTGATATTAGAGTTCTAAAGGCTTTACT
This sequence comes from Cervus elaphus, assembly GCF_910594005.1. Taxonomy (NCBI): domain Eukaryota; kingdom Metazoa; phylum Chordata; class Mammalia; order Artiodactyla; family Cervidae; genus Cervus; species Cervus elaphus. The sequence goes on from NC_057841.1 coordinate 40,839,467, forward strand.
TAGAATCTATGACAGCATTTAGTTCTTAAACTGTTTGCTTATTTTTCTATGACTGTGAGGACGATATATCATAATGTTGACTTGGATGATGAAGGGTGACATCACCAGCTGTCCTGTACACAAATCTGGTATTTTATGCTTTTCACCATTCCCCATAACAAGTTCCATCTTCATGCCCCTAACCCCCTGCAGCTGCAGCCAAGCCTGGAGTCTTGCCACCCAGACAGGGCTCAGGACGTAGGACAAGGCTCCTAGAGCCCAAGGTGGAGCGGATGTTGTCAGCTCTGTGGGGTTCTCGTTGACTGCTCCCTGTTTTTGGCTGTTCTCCCACACAGGGCTAAAGCCTCTCCAGTTCTAAATGGAACAACACAAGACACCCCCACCCCAGGCCGCCTTCACTTCCTTCTCTGATAGGCTAGTCAGATTTGGCAAACACTACAGATGTCACAGATAATTCTGTAGTGTAAGTAGGTCCCATGAAAGATTTGGGATATACTGACACTACAAAATGATTCACTATTGATCTGAAATTCACATGTAACTGGCAACTTGTATTTTACCTGGTGACCTTATTATCTGAACTCTGGGAACCCCCAGTGTACCTGGGAAGGGTCTTAGGAAGGTCAGAATAGGGTATTTGGGGTGAGACGCACGGCACAAAGAGTAAATACATTGTCTATTAAAGGACAAAACACAAAATCCTCTTAGTTCATCTGAAAACAGTCATTCCTGAAGTCCTTGTCACGTTACCCACAACACTGCTCCTGGGTGGGGGCGGGGGTGGTGTTCCCTTTTCCTTCCCTCCACCCTTCTGGCAAGGATCTGAATTTTGCGTATTTAAGGAGCAATTGCAGCACAGAAGAGTAGCTGGCAAGTGATGAATCTACTGTACAGAGAACAGATCAGACAGGTCTCGGGGGAGATGGTTGGGGAGGGGGTGGGGAAACAGGGAAACACCAAAGACGAAGCTAGAGACGCAGCCACACCTTCAAGCTACACTTATTGCACAGATGTAAACACGCACAAATATGCCCGTGAATGAATTTAAAAATGTGTTCATTTCCTGAACCAACTTTATTTAACTTATTAACCTTGTCTGTGGCTGTTTGTGCAGAATCTCCTAGTGAGCAAGAACGCACACCTGCCGTCTCTGGTGGGAATCGGCCACCCAGGGCCAGAGGTGCTGGGATACAGTGGGTCAGCTGAGCCACGGTGCTGTCTAGAAGCATCTCTTCCCTAATCCTGAGATCCTAATTTGCCTTGGTCCAGAAGGAACACCTGTTGTTTAACCTCTAATGGCTTTCTTACAAGTAAGATGAGAACCTATTAGTGCTCAAGCCAGCAAAAGTTCTAAGCTGAATGATAATTGCTGACATTTGAGGCACCTAGAATGAAAACTGAATAGTTTAGCATAGATTTTTCCTTCTGGTTAATTCATCATTTATCTTGACTTGATGTGATGATCTGTTTTATCAAACTAGTCTTTATTGGAGTAATGCTGAATTCTACCAAAGTTAAGACTAGTTATAATGGAGAGGATTTTCTTCGTGGACCCAAATGTTATTTTAAAAAAAGCACCCTGAAACCCTCCAAAACAATACATACACTGTCACACACAATCCATGGCTATATTCCTACATAGGTCTAGTGTCATGGAAACCTAAGCTCTTCTGTGCCTCTCTGATGAAAATCTGATCAAAAGACAGTGTAGTGGCATAAATCTTAAACTCAGTTTAGAGTGAAAAGGAGGTGCTGGGTGCATATAGATAGTCAGGAGGTTTAAAATAAAATGAAATAAACCTGCCTTTGGTTATAATGAAAGAAAACATAAGTTGTGCAATCAGTGTTACTGCATCATCCATTTCTTATTTTCTCACAGTGATAGTTCAGGTCTTTTGGGAGAGTCATTTTGTGTGTATCTTGGGATTTTAAAAGCTTTCCAGGTCTGCGATGCTCAACAATCAGGGTGTCTGATTCGTGGAGAGGGTCATAGCCCTGAACGGGAAGGTTTGCTGATGGAGAGCAGGAGTTGGGTGGGATGAGAGTACTGGTCCTAGGATGCTGTTTGGGCGTCTTGGGAATATCTCCCCCCTGTGCTGTCCCGAGTAGCAGTTTCCTCTGGTGATACCGGAGACGCAGATGGAGGAAGAAGGGGGTGCCTGACTGTGGCTGGAGGCTGGGATGCCTCGCGGGAAGTGGGTGGGGTTTGGTGACTGGAGACCATGTGATACCCGCGAGAGGACCACGTGCAGCGTCTGGGGGCAGTTGAGGCGCCGCCCGCCGGGGAGGGGTGCGCGGGGCCGGCTCCGCACACTCACCCGTGCTGCTCTGGATGGTCCTCACGGTGGTGGTGGTGCGCGGTGGGGAGGAGGACCGCAGCGACACGCACTCGTCGTCCTGCGAACAGCCCTTCTCGATGGCTCGCACATAGCTGTGGCTCCGCATGCGGAAGCAGCCAGGCATCGGCAGGTCCAGGGCCTCCACCGCCTGCGACTCCAGCTCGCTGAACACCGACTCGCAGACCGACTCGAACTGCCCGTTCACCTCCATCTCGCTTACCTGCGGGGCCAGATGGGACGTTAGCAACCGCTCTTCCTGGGGAGAAGCCAGCTCGCCCTCCGAGCATCTCCAAACCGCATCCCCCAGAGGAACACCCCATCAGATAGCATTAAATTCGAACGCATTTTAGCTTCTCAGCAAAAAAATCAGACCAGTCAATCCTAAAGGAAATTAACCCTGACTATGACGAAGCTCCCATACTTGGCCACCTGATGCGAAGAGCTGACTCATTGGAAAAGACTCTAATGCTGAGAAGGACTGTGGGCAGGAGGTGAAGGGGACGACAGAGGATGAGATAGTTGGATGGCATCACTGACTCCATGGACATGAGTTTGAGTAAGCTCCGGGAGTTGGTGATGGACAGGGAAGCCTGACGTGCTGCAGTCCTTGGGGGTCACAAAGAGACACAACTGAGCCACTGAATGGCAGTCTCCTTACAGACTAATGGGGTGGTATCTAGCTTATAGTCAATTAAACTCTAAAGAAAGAGAACTTTGTTTTTAGAATGCAAGGAAGCATGGTGTTGGGAAATCATTCCTCCAGCTCATGCTGAGATGCTAATTTTCCTTTATCCCTTCTCCAGCAGATATAAATGCAAACCTAGGGGCCAATGTTACAGCCCACGGTCAGAGTTCATGTACTTCAATGGGGCAATTTTTGGCACAAACGTTTTAGAAGCTAGTATTTTTATTGTGCCTTTGGAAGTGACTAGTTCGTCAAATAATTTGTGTCGGCTGGAGTGTAATTTAGTGCAAAGTCTAGAAACAGGCCCTATATTTTCTGGCAAGATATATACATTCTGCACAAAAATAGGTCAACCGAGATGTGTCAGTCTTGAAAGACACTATTATTGAGATTTTCAAACTATATACATACTATCTAAAAAAGGTTTACTCTTCTCTATAAAAAGCTGATATGGTCCACAAATTGTTTTTAAAATCTTCCAAATAAATTCTTCCCCTTTTTGAGGAATCAGTGTTTATTTACTTATATTCCTCTGTATATAACTTACACTGGATTTGAACACCACATTAAAAAAAAAAGCCAGACCAGGTTGTTTAATCGCTCAGTTGTGTCCAACTCTCTTGCCACCCCACGGACTGCAGGCCTCCAGGCTTCTCTGCCCATTGGATTTCCCAGGCAAGAACACTGGAGTGGGCTGTCATTGTCTCCAGGGGATCAAACTGTGTCTCTTACATCTCCTGCTTTGGCAGTTGGATTCTTTACCACTAGCACCACCTGAGAAGCCCCATATTATATTTATATGTATATCTTTATTCCATACTAAAGATCTTGGTTTTCAAGGACACAGAAGATGATAGAATTGGGATATTCCACAATGATTCATTGGTTTCTTCCACAGTATATACACAACAGCCTCAGAATAGCAAACTAATACCACTTCTGCGCATACCACTATTAAAAACAGTTCACAATTCCTTCCTTTTGCATGTGCTCTCTCTGTTCGTTCCTCATTTAAAAATAGTTGTGCTATAGAATGAGGCCAGGCTCCACCTTTGCAGTACCAGGTGCTACTGCCAGTTCTGACAGCCTTAAAAACTTGAACTTCACTTCTGGGGGAGTAATCTGAAATGTAGATTTGAGAATTACTGGTTGGGGGAAATAGCATTTAAAGTTGGAAGTTGTGTGTGCAAGATTGTGTATGAGTATTTTTGTATTAAAAAAATTTAAAGGCAAAAGAAAAAATTGTTGTGCTATTTTGATATTATCAGAGCACATCACATACATGTTCTTTCCCACTGCAGCTCTCATTAGTCCTAGTTTTACAAATGACTAAGTTAATGTTTGTCACTACTTTTTTCATACAAAAAGGTGATTCTTTATCCAGCCTAGACACACATATAGGTCAAGTAGCTCTAGATGGCTTATAAAGACCAAGAGAGGGCCCCCAACCCACCTCCAATGCTTCCTCCCCAGAAGAACCATTTTCAATTCTTCCAGGTGAATCTTAATAGTATTTGCATCCATATTGCCAGACACATGCTTATGTGAATCTCCTGATACGTTCAGAGACCTCTGATAACCTCTTGGTTTCCTTCCTGCCCTTGAAACGTCTGTCTGGGTGCCTCCTACCACAATCTATGGCTGCTAAGCCCACTGCTGTGCTGGGATCTCCCTTCCCCATCATTCCGGGGGTGCCTTTCATTATCTAACTGGTGGTGGTGCCCCAGTTCCCCTTCCCCTGTTTTATTCCCTCTTTTCAGTGGAGCACATCTTCCAGTGCTTTCTCGGGAAGGCGGCCCCCTTCACAACATTGGAAATGTCTGTACCACCTCCACCGTCAAGGGAGAGCATGCTTGCATTTAGAGTTTTAGCTGCATCCCTCCTTCTTTCAGGTGTTTCTGGGCTTCTCTCCTTGTCTCTTAGCCTCCGTGTGTGCTAGAGACTGAGAAAACGGATGTCTTTCTCACCTCTGAGCCTTTCTGTGTGCGCTGGTTTGCCCCATCCCTTCTGGAAGCATTTTAGGGTTTTTTTTTTTTTTTTTGGTCCTGAGTGATCTAATGTTTCACCATGGCATTCCCTGTAGGGATCTTTCTCCATTCATTATACTAGGTACTGGGTGGGCCCTCTCAACCTGAAGAGTCATATCTTTCAATTCTGGGACCATTTCTGGGACCATCATTTCATTAGTAATTGCCTTCCTTCTGTTTCACTGCTCAGATTTTAAATTCATTTGGATTTATTTTTTATCTGGGTTAATGCCATGAGTGGGACTATAGAGAAGGCTGAATGCTGAAGAATTGATGCTTTCAAACAGTGATGTTTGGTAAGATTCTTGAGAGTCCCTTGGACAGTAAGGAGATCAAACCAGTCAATCCTAAAGGAAATTAACCCTGAATATTCATTGGAAGGACTGGTGCTGAAGCTGAAGCTCCAATCCTTTGGCGACCTGATGCAAAGAGCTGACTCATTGGAAAAGAACCTGGTGCTGGGAATGATTGAAGGCAGGAGGAGAAGGGAATGACAGAGGATGAGGTGGTTGGATGACATTACTGACTCAATGGACATGAGTCTGAGCAAACTCCAGGAGATACTGAAGGACAGGGAAGCTTGGCATGCTGCAGTTCATGGGGTTGCAAAAAATTGGACAGGACTTAGCAATTGAACAACAGCAATGCTGTTTCTACTATATCATGGGCAATTCACTTGAATTCTCTGAGCCTCACTTTTCTCATCTGTAAAATGGGTATAGTAATACCTACCTCACAGGGATGCTTTTAAGGAGAAAAATAAAATATACAAGTGAAACTTACTAGGCACATAGTAGGCATTCCACAAGTACTAGATATTATTTTATGAGAGAGTGTGGTGGGAAGAATGAGAAAAATTACTTTAATTCTCTGAAGTTCATAAATTAAAAAATGATCTTTCTTATGCGTGTGTGCATGTCCGTAGTCTGCCAGGCTCCTCTGTCATGGGATTTTCCAGGCAAGAATACTGGAGTGGGTTGCCATTTCCTTCTCCAGGGGATCTTCCAGACCCACGGATCGAACCCATGTCTCCTGCATTGGCAGGCATATTCTTTACGACTGAGCTACCTAGGAAGCCAATCTTTCTTACAGTTGATATGAAATTAATGAGATAATATGCAAAGCTTATAGCATATGTCAGGTAAATGATATATAGTAACTATTCCATTTGTTCTCATTTCCATTATTACTACTGCTATTATTGGCAATATTATTGCCACTAATAACCCAATTCCAGCAGATATTGAAGAAAGTTATGAGTTAGGAGTCAGGACACCTAGGTGTTCTAGGTTCTGTCACTGACTAGCTGTGTGCTCATAGATGCTTAATTCATCTCCGTTTACATTTCTGGTACATATACAAGGAAGGGATGGTTTAGGTCAAAAGTCACCACTAACCTGCTAGTACTACCATCAAGTACAATAACTGCCCTATTACATTTACATTTTTAAAATGGTGTACAAACCCAAACATCACTGGACAAAATATATCTGTGGGCTTCTAGTTTATCATTCTAGGTGAAGATGTTTGATTTGGACTTGAAATAAATTGAGAAGTAAATTAAGCTAATTTGGAAATGAGAGTTATTATGCCAAATATTTTTAAAAATGTGACTTTCTCAAATTCTTCTCAAGTCTTACTTTAAAAGCCCCCATTTTTTAGATGTGTATATAGGGAAAAAAAAGTAGAAAGGGAATAAACATATAAAAAGATATTTGGTTTTCCTCATAATCCAAGCGCAATCTGTTTTTATGGATATTTTATTTCTATAAGGTATGAATGGCGGAAAAAATTGTTATTCTATACCAATTTCTTAACTTACAGCATTTTACTTTGATCTTTATAGGAGCCTTTGATGAATAATATATCAGGTTTTAAGAAGGAATAGGATATAATGCACTTAAATTCTATACTATTAGAGCTGCTACTGAAGATCTGTAAGAGAGATATCTCCAACATCACAACAACCAACTACTTTTTGAAAAGCCTAGAATATATATAATAGGATTACTTAGAAGAAGAAATCATTCTCTTTGAATAATGACAATGCTGGGACGGTGACAGAATATTTGAAATCATCCTTCCTGATACTCTGTTCCTTGAAAAATGAATATGATACTAGAAAAATGGTGTGTCATTAGGAATCCATTTAGGATGGCTCTGCTTCCTGTATTTTACTTAAGGTGAAATGATCACAGCACTGAATCGCAGACTTGGCCCCCCCAGATCAGGGCCCACATGTGCCTCTTCAGTGATTTGTCGACATTGTACTAAATTGTCACCAGAAAGTGACACTGTCTCAAGGAAGGTCAGATCTGTGGTGCAGAGACTAAAAGCAGGCAGCTGCATAAGCGTGCGTCCTGATAGAGAAGCTCTCCTGTTTTAACTATGTGAAATTATGAAAGCAGTGGGTGTGTATAAGCATTTTCAGCAAAATATTCTAAACCCATGGATGTATTCTTCAGGTGTGACACCTGAGATTTATAGACTATTTTACAATTCTGGAAGGCTATGTGACCACAAGCCTGTCCAGAATAAAGATAAGTTTGAAAACGTTTTAAAAATTATATTGTTTATGTTGAAAAAAAGTAAGAACAAAGCAAAGTTCAAATTTCACCAAATGAGACACCAAATATTTACCTAAGAGTTGGGATAGTGAGCTTCTCTGGACAGCAGTAGCTGGCACAAATAGATATGTGTACTCTTGGAGATTTCTTTAAGGAAATGTACAGTGGGCAAACACTGGAATCCAATATGCCAACTTTTCCTGACTTCCACCCTACCCTGATATTGGAGCCTTGCTGTGGTCCCTGCCTTTGCTTTTCAAGGATACATTTTAGCAGGAAGCTCTATTTTGATGGTGGGGACAAAATGGGAGGAGTGGTCCTATTTCAAGGTCTTCCTCTGATAGATCAGAGATGCTTCAGGGCTTAGCCTACTATTCAACACCACCACCTTTACCATCTTCACCACTACCAGCATCATTAGCATCATCTTTACTACCACCATCATGACCAGCACCCTCATCACACTCCTCACCACCATTACCGGCACCATCTCCATCAACACTATCGCCACTATCAGCAGCAGCAGCAGCACGACCACCACCACCAGTAATATTAATTCTCACCCTGAGGATCACAAAGTCTTTCAAACTAGCCTCTCTGCCTCTTCAGGCTCTTTCTCATTCTCTCCAATTTTCCTACAATTAATTTTTTTCGGGGGAGGCTGGATTAACTATCCTTCATCAAAGTTCTGATTGTCTGTTTTGCCTGCATAAAAGCTGAAGTTTTAATTAATCTTCAGTCAGTCCCCCTTCTAATGAATAAGATCCAGTCCCCTGGGCCATGCGTGGAAGGCCGTGCATGAAAGATGCCTCCAAGACAAAATTCAGAACAGATTGCCCATTGCTGCGGCTATAAGTATTCTGAATTCCAACCACACACTATTGCTTGCATGTGCTTTGGGGCTTCCAATGTGGTGCTAGCGGTAACTGCTTTAGGCCAGCATTTTTCAAAGTTCAGATATATACTATTTTAATAAATACTTCTTTATTAATACATTACTTATTAGAATCACCTGGAATATCTGTTAAAATGTACATTCCTAGACCCCATGCCTAGAAGCTCTCTCTTTAGAATCCTGGGCACTAAACACTTTTTTTTTTTTTTTTAATTCTCTTGGGGATCTCATTGACAATTTCATGACCACAAAGTCCCATTTAACTTTTGGTTACTTACATATCTTACAGAGTGTTTATAAGGATTAATATTATGAACACATAAAGCGGTTGGCACGGTGCCTGACCCAGTAAACTTGGCTCTTATGGCTAATTCTTGTCCTACCTACCTCAGTGTTTTTCTGGTGTTCAAGTAAATAATGTTTGTTATTTATTTTTTGGTATAACCTCCATTAAACTGTAAACTTAGGGGGAGCAGGAATGAGGCATTATTCACCACTGAATAACTTGCAAAATCTAGCCCAGTGTTTTGCTCAATAATATTAGCTGAGTTAACAGTATAGTGCTTTTTAAAATAATTAATTAATTTTTGTCTGCTCTGGGTCTTCTTTGCTGTGCATGGGTTTTCTCTAGCTTTGGCAGGTGGGGGCTACTCTCTAGTTGCAGAGCTTGGGCTTCTCACTGTGGGGGCTCCTCCTGCTATGGAGCACAGACTCTGGGTACTTGAGTTTCCGTAGTTGTGGCTCTCAGGCCCAGCAGTCTGGGCGCATGGGCTTAGTTGCCCTTCAACCAGGGATCAAACCCGTGTCCCCTGAATTGGCAGGTGGATTCTTAACCCTGGACCACCAAGGGAGTCCCAAGTATGGTGCTTATTTTTAAAAACTGATAAAAATTAAAATTCAGAACTCCTAAACATTATTTCAGAAAAAATACCCTTTTTTTGTCCTTCCAGAAGAAGCATCTCTTGCTCCTCTGGTGGCCCCTGAAAGCTGCAGTGTCCACCCTCTAGGAGTCCTAGGTTTGGCCCTCCCTTGCGCTGAGGCAGCCTAACCCCTTCTCATATTCTCTGAGACCATCAGTGGAAGGCACTAAGAAGCTTTAGCTGAGTGTTTCAGATGCAGTATTAAGTCAACTTTACTGAGTCTCCATCCCTAATTCTGGGTACCAGTTCTTAGAAGTAGACTTGTGTCTTAACAACCAAGACACAATATTCACCTAGGACCCAGCTGGAATAAACAGATCTCATTTCCCAGCCTTTGTCCCTGTTTTGATGACTTGCTTAATACTTTTAGGATTAGACACTGCCTGGGTTTTGCCAATGATGTCCACCCTGTCCTTCTATCCTTCAAATGTCTTTGCAACTGAAGCCTCATCCATCAACTTCTTAATGACAAATGTGCTGGTGCAGGCTGACTGCTGAAGAGTTTCCTCAAGGACTCCCCCCACGTGCTTTATACCCCGTCTGCCCCAAGGTCCCTTCTGCTGCTGGTAGGGCTGTTGGTCCCCAGAGCCGACTGTGGCCAATCACAGGCAGCATTTAGACTGAGGCCTCTGCCTGACCACCAGCATCACTCGGGGGATGTCAACCTCCTCGCGTCACACCCGCTGGGTTTCCCCAACTCCCCCGTGCAGTTCACTGCGCATGGCCGCGGGGCTCACCTGGCTGATGGTGCTCATGGCGCGCATGTAGCTCTCGTTCCTGGAGCGGAACTTCGGGGATGTGAGCAGCCCCGCAGGGTCAAGGCTGTCGAGGCTTCGGTTGATGGAGACCTCACTGACCGCCCTCAGGTAACTGTGACTCCGGATCTGGAGTTTGGGGGAGTGCTCATTGGAAATCCTGGAGGAGAACAATGGAGAGTGTGCGTCGAGTCCTGTTCCAACGTGCAGGCGGGAATAAGACAGGGCAAGTCCCGACTGCCATAGCCACCCTACATACTAGCGCGAGCAACACAGATGCCCTCCCATGGTCGTTACACTCCCCCGTGGGGTCTGGAAAGAAAGCTTTTGGTGGGAAATCATTGAGAGCAATTATAATTCCTTCAGCCCATGCAATAATGTCCTCAATCACATTTTCCTAGATATCCTAGAGGGCATCTTGTAGCTGCCATGCCTGCCCTAGAATTCTTCCTGGTTGTAATTTGTGAGCTTTCCCTTTGTATTCATTTCTTTTCTATGCCATCTTCTATTTTACTTTTTATTGTGGTAAAAGTCACATAATATATAAAATGCACTATTCAACCGTATTTAACTGTTGAGTTCTGTGGCACTAAGTATATTCACATTGTTGTGCAACTCTCACCATCATCCATCTCCCGAATGTTTCACCTTCCTAAACTGAAACTCTGTCCCCAGTAAACACTAATTCCCCATCCCCTGATCCCCCCTCCCCTCTACACCCAAAGCCCCTGGCATCTACCAATCTACTTTCTGACTCTATGAATTTGACTATTCTAGGTATCTCACATAGGTGGAATCAAACAGTATTTGCACCTACTGTATATTGGAATGCACTTTTGAGGTTAGTTTAATATATGTCCTACAAACAAGACTGTCTTTTTGGATTTTCTGTTAATGGCAGATGGGTGTCTGTCTGTAACTCTACCAATATCTCTCTCTTGATTCATCTACCATCTGTTTAATCTTTTCTCATTTAGTTGAGATTTAACAGTGAACAAAACTTATATTTTAGATGTTAACATGTGCACATCTCTAAATCTTGATATCCAAAGACAAATCTTACATACATTATACTCGTAAGACTATTTCCCAAGATGCATTTTAAAATTATAAAAGCAGAAACTGTACTTTGCAAATAGCCAAGCTATCCAGAAGTGCACAGAGCAGAAAGTGGGTCTCTCTGTCCCCTTGTTCCTGCTCCAGAATTCCACTCCCCTGAAAGAGCTGCCCATAGCAACTTGCTGTATAGCCTTCCTTGCCTTTTCTGTACACATAAAAACAATTATTTTAGTAATTAAAAATTTTTTATTGAAATATAGTTGATTTACAATGTTGTGTTAGTTTCAAGTGTATAGCAAAGTGGTTTAGTTATATATTCTTTTTCTTTAGACACTATTACAAGATATTGAACATAGTTCCTTATGCTATACAATAGGACCTTGGTTTATTTTTTTTAATCTATTTTATATACAGCAGTATATTTTAATCCTAAACTCCTAATTTATCCCCCCTCCCCCCTTTCCCCTATGGTAACCATAAGTTTGTTTTCTGTGTCTGTGTTTTTTAAGTAATTTTTGAAGTTTGTTTTTGTGTGGGATTCAGGGTGATTTTGTTTCTTTCATAATTAAATTAAAAAAATTTGCTATAATATTGTTTGCAATTTAAAAAGTTGATAAGGAAAAAGATGTAGGCCCAATAAGCTTCTATTATTTATAATTTTTCTGGAGATTGTAGCCAATGAAATTAGAAACAAAAAAATAAATAGAGAATATAAATATTATGAAGAAAGAAACTTTGAGTATTTATAGATTATACAATTAATTAGCTAGAAGATAAAATCAACTGAAAACTTTTAGAACTAATAAGAGTGATTCCCCAAATTGTTACATACAGGGTAAAAACAGAGAAATCAATAGTTTTTCTATATACTGCCACAACCAAATAGAAATTTTAATTTAAAAATCCATTCAAAATGATAAATATAATAAGTAGAAGCTATGAAAAAGAGGTGCACCAAAAATTTTTGAAAAAGTAATAAAACTTTATGCAAGGCAATAAGCAAGTCGTAAATAAAAACAATTTTCCCGGATGTGAAACTCAATATTGTAAAAAATTTTAAACTTCCTAAATTAATCTACAAATTTAATACTTGTTGTTCAATAGCTAAGTGGTGTCCAACTCTTTGTCACCCCATGAACTGCAGCACGCCAGGCTCCTCTGTCCTCTACTGTCTCCTCTGTCCTCAGTATCTTGAGGAGTTTGCTCAGACTCATGTCCATTCCTGACCCAGGGATCCAACCCAGGTCTCCTCCATTGCAGGCAGATTCTTGACCATCTGAGCACCAGGGAAGCCCCTGGTAAATTTAATACTAAAAGCTGAGGATTTGATTAATGGCCACTTTTTGCAACTACATTGAAGTGAAGTGAAGTTGCTCAGTTGTGTCCGACTCTTTGCAATCCCATGGACTGTAGCCTACCGGGCTCCTCTGTCCATGGGATTTTCCAGGCAAGAATACTGGAGTGGGTTGCCATTTCCTTTTCCAGGAGATCTTCCCGACCCAGGGATCGAACCCAGGTCTCCTGCATTGTAGGCAGACGCTTTACCGTCTGAATCACCAGGGAAGACTACACTGAAGGAGGGGCCAAATTAGAATAGATCTGGAATTTAGCATCAAAAGGAAACCTCTTGTGTATTTTACTAATACAAAAGAGAAACTGTTCTAGCAATGTTCCCTATGGATCCTAAAAGTAGCTGCCAAACATAAAAATACCTCTGCCAGATCAGGCAAGTTATTTTGCATGCATTATGTGCCATTATGGAGAGTCACCATGGACCACTTTATAAATGCTTGTGCCAAAAATCCCTGTCAGAAAACAAATACACTGAAGAGTAAATTTTCCCATTGAGATCTCTTCTAGGGAAAGAGAGCCTTCGCTAGAAGCATTTACAGCCTAAAGTTCACGTCCACTAGAACTTGAGAGAAGACAAATATGTTTCTTTGTCTATTTTGTAGCATGACCCAGAGCAATGGTATTGCCAATATAAATGATGCTGCGCTTCCAAACAGTTATCAGGGCAGCAATGGGGGCAGCTGTTTCATAAATGGTCTGCATTCAAAAGAAAAAGTGAAAAGCTCAGTGTTTTGAAAAATGAGTGTGTGTCTGCTGGCTGAGATGGAGAAACTCTGGCCACTCATGAAATAAAGCATAATTCCAAACTGGAAAATCATTCAGAAGAGATCAAATAGTTCTACTTTGGTGAGTCATTCCTCACCACACATTCCTCACCACCTCACATGTTGTTTCATGTGATGAAACAACACATACTTTAATGATACACGAAATATAAGGAAATGAGCTTTTTGATCTTGTCCACTTAGAGAGCAGAGCCCACAGCTCTCATTATAAAGGGTACGGTATGTACGTGTGCTCCTGATGATGAAACACTCATGAAAGAAACACCAAAAGAGAATGAGTTGATTATCAACTCTAGAGGAAGTTGCTAAGAAGAAAAGGAATGTGCAAATTCAGAAACATTAGCCCTAATATTAATGATCGATGTTAACCTATTCAAATGACAGCCATCATATTTCACTTTCTCTCTAAATTGCTTATGCTAAGTTAACCTTTCATGGCTTATCCCAATGGAATTGAGATTTTGGCCTGGTTGAGCCCCATTCATTGTCATGTCCTTTAACTGCACCCAAAGATGGGATGCCCTTAGATGGCAGTGAGACAGCTAGACAAACAAGTTTGGCCAGTGAATCAGTAAGGTTTCCATTGCAAAAAGAAAAAAAGCAATAATACTTGGAAAGCAACATTTAATACATTTTATTTTTTGAATATAGTTTTATTAATTTTAATTGTGTTTATTTTAAAAGATATTTTAATTTTATTGGAGTATAGTTAATTTACCATAATGGGAAAGAATATGAAAAAGAATGCATGTGTATATATATATATATACATATATATATATGAATCACTTTGCTGCACAGCAGAAATTAACACAATACTGTAAATCAACTACACTGCATATTCTGTGATAACCTATATTAAGTAAGTTGATTTACAATGTTGTGTTAATTTCTGCTGTACAGTAAAATGATTCATACACACACACACATATATATAATCCATTTTTTTCATATTCTTTTCCATTATGGTTTATCACAGGATATTGAATATAGTTCCCTGTACTATACAGTAGGACCTTGTGGTTTATGCATTCTCTATATAATAGTTTACCTCTGTTAATTTCAAACTCCCAATCCATCCCTCCCCCTGCCCCCCTTTAACTTTGGCAACCACAAGTCTGTTCTCTCTGTCTGAGAACACAAATTTTGAATCAGGGTTCCCAAAGAGAAAATGATTAATCCTGTAATATATCACTGAAATTATAACCCCACAAGATGAATAAGCTCCAGGGATCTAATGTACAGCACAGTGCATGTGTCCTATCACTCAGTCATGTCCGACTCTTTGCGACCCCGTGGACTGTAGCCCTCCAGGCTCCTCTGTCCATGGGATTCTCCAGGCAAGAACACTGGAGTGGGTTGCCATACTCTCCTCCAGGGGCTCTTCCCAACCCAGGGATCGAACCCAGGTCTCCTGCATTGCAGGCAGATTCTTTACCACTGAGTCACCAATAACTACATGATAACAAATAAAATGGAAAACTTACTCAAGGGGCTCAGAGCAAGCCCCATGAAAAAGAATAAACCTGAAGAGAGATTATGCAGGCTGAGAAATTAAAAGAAAAGAATAAGGAAGAACAAACAGAGCTTCAAAGATGGTGGGACACCATCAAACACACCAACATACATGTAATTGGAGTTCCAGAAGGAGAGGTAGAAAATACATTTGAAGAATTAGTGGCCAAAAACATCCCATATCTGATGAAAACTCATATATCTAAGAAGCTTAAAAAAACTCAAAATACTATAAACTCAGTGAGATCCACACCTCATCCTTGTAGAAGTGTCAAAAGGCAAAGACAATGAGAAAATCTTGAAAGCAGAAAGAAATGACTCATCACTTACTACAGGGAATCATCAATAAGGTTAAAAGCTGACTTCTCATCATAAATCAAGGGTGCTAGAGGGCACTGAGATGAAATATTCCAAGTACTGAATGAAAAAGATTGTCAACAAAGAAGTCTATATACAGAAAAACTGTTTTTCAAAAAAGAAGTTAAGACATTCCCAGAAACAGACTGAGAGATTCATTGCCAGCCACCTAGAGTCTTTTTTCAAACTTCTTTTTGCAACACCATATTGTTCCTTAAACGCTTCATTTTCCTTCTGTTTCTTAGAACTTTAACTTCATAAAGGGATCCATTTCACCAACTGATTAGCCCCATCAGAACAGCACAGCTTAGACACAGGAGCAACTTCTACATTTTAAGATTCAGACTGAAGAAACAAACTCCCCTAGGCCCCTTGTTATGTTCTTTGTTGCTCTTCCTCCATAAATGCGTGATGTGGGGAATGAATGTCAGCACTATTTCTGGGAGACATGACACTGCCAAGTGTTGTAGACCTTGCTATCTCTTAGAAGTCCAGGGTGGGGTAAAAGGAAGATGAGGAAATCATCTTGGGGATTTTTCTTTGCTCCATTAGCTTCACTCTGTAGAGAAAAAAACTGATATGGGTGGGGATTTGTTGACTGTTCTACTGGGAAGATTATCAAAGAGCCACAGGCTGAGTATCTGCAAAGCCATATGCTAGAAGCTGGGATAATGCATTTTAGTTATAAAGTGGATCTTGTCCAAAATAAAGGTGCAGTTCTTCTGACAATAATTCATCAACCCTAGCAACTTTCAACATAAAATGCAGTTCTTACAGGGTGCCAAATATGTTTATCCATTATATTTAGGCTCTTCTGACACTTGGAAGGACTTCCCAGGTGGTGCTAGTGGTAAAGAACTCACCTGAGAAGAACTCAATGCAGGAGATGCAAGAGACTCGGGTTTGATCCCTGGGTCAGGAAGAGCCCCTGGAGAAGGGCACAGAAATTCCTGGAACCGTGCAATCCCCTGGAGGAGGGCACAGAATTCCAAGAAAGATACTTGGAATTCAAACATTCTTTCCTATAGATTCTCTAGACTGTGCAACATTAGATTTAAAACAATACAAATCAGATGCCAACTATTCATAATGCTTGTGCTAGATGCTGCAGAGAACATGTGATTCCTGCCTTTGATAACATCAGTCTCCAGACAGAGACAAATATGCCGAACGAACTTGAAGATAATCTGTGTTGTGCTTATAACAGGGCTTCCCAGTTGGCGTTAGTGGTAAAGAACCCACCTGCTAATGCAGGAGACATATGAGATGCGGGTTTGACCCCTGGGTTGGGAAGATCCCTTGGAGGAAGGCATGGCAACGCCAGTATTCTTGCCTGGAGAATGCCATGAACAGAGGAGCCTGGCAGGCTACAGCCCATGGGGCCACAGAGCTGGATACGACTGAAGCAACTTAGTACACACACACGTGCTTATAATAAGTGTTCAAGAAAGAAGCAAGAAGAAGGTAGCAAAGAAGAGACTCATTTGGAGTAGAGGTATTAGGAAAAGCTTTGGAGAGAGGACAGCTTGGAGTCCTCTCAGACCCTGATAGACTGTCACCATGTAAGAGTGAGCCAGACAGAAGTCATTCCAGACCCAGGGAGCAAAAACTTGGAGGCTCAGGGCAGAGGACAGTGCCCAGGAAGCTGATATGTACAGAGCTGGGCCTGCTTTCATCAGAGGCTTATTGCAGTTGTAACTGCCTGCTGGCCAGTCTCCCCCATAAAACTGTGGGTTCTGGAAGGTAGTGACCACATCTGGGGTCATGGGATTATATGGAGTCATCACTGTGTTCCCAAAGCTTAGCAAAGTGGCTGGCATACACTGTTGTTGTTGTTCAGTTGCTAAGTCATGTCCAACTCTTTGCAACCCCATGGACTGCAGCACACCAGGCTTCCCTGTCCTTCACTATCTCCTGGAATTTGCTCAGATTCATGTCCATTGAGTCAGTGATGCCATCTAACTATCTCATCCTCTGTCATCCCCTTCTCCTCCTGCCCTCAATCTTTCCCAGCAACAGGGTCTTTTCCAATGAGTCGGCTCTTTGCATCATATTATTAGATCTCCTTAAAAATTTGTTGAATAAGTGTGTGGGAGGGAAATGTGGAGAGTCTGAAGTCCATCAAGGCATTGTGACAAGAAGCCCAGTAAGACCCTGATGAGGACCTGAAGAGAATCAAGGCACCATGGAAGGTGAAGACTTGAGGGGACAGAGGACTTGAGAGGACAGACCTCAAGACTTGAGGTCCCTTTGGAGATCTATTCCTCAGTGAAGGAAAGTGTTAGTCACTCAGTCATGTCCTACTCTTTGCAACCCCATGGACTGTAGCCTGCCAGGCTCCTCAGTCCATGGAATTATCCAGGCCAGAATACTGGAATGGGTTGCCATTTCCTTCTCCAGGGGATCTTCCCCACTCAGGGATCAAACCCAGGTCTCCTGCATTGCAGGCAGATTCTTTACCGTCTGAGCCACCAGGGAAGCCCTAAGCAGGACGGTAACGCCTCTCATCATGTTATATAGACTATAGTCAGACCCAAGGGAATTGATTTCTCTCTCTGGGAGCAGCAAGGAAAGAACCTTTCTTAATATTCAGATGTGCCCAGCAGAGTTTTGTTGATGGCTGACCGAGGATACAGTGCTTCATACACAAAGAATTGCTTCCAAGACCTGCATGCAGGAATTTGGGAGCTCTGGTATGCTTTCAGCATCCGAGGAGGTCTGTGTGAGTACACAGCACGTGTCCATGAAGGCAGATCCCGCCTAGAACTGAACAACAGGTGCAGCACTGAGCTCTTTTGCTTTCTTCGGCTCCGGGTGGCCAGTTTTATAAAAACAAGTCTTATGTATCACCTCAAAATGATCCCTACAATTCTCTTCCCTTTAGCTTGATTAAGACCAAAATGATCACTAAATTGATTACAATAATTCAGAGAGAAATGCGATCTGTGGAGCGGCAGTTGCCCTTAGTGGACTTCCCTGGTGGCTCAGCGGTAAAGAATCCGATCAAGCGGCTTCACAGCAGGGAACTTGCTCTGCTGAACTTGGCTCCATGTTGTAACAAGCTGGCTTCAAATCTCAGTTGGCACCTTGGTACTGGGGAAGCCACGCTTCCCCCTTGTTTAAAATAGAGAAGAACACCGCCTTGTAGAGCTGTGAGCGTTTTTCTTTCTCTTGGCAGCACCGCATGGCATGCCTGCGTTCGTGCTAAGTCCCTTCAGTCGTGTCTGACTCTTTGTGACCCCATGGACTGTAGCCCGCCAGGCTCCTCTGTCCACGGGATTCTCCAGGCAAGAATACTGGAGTGGGTTGCTATGCCCTCTTCCAGGGAGTCTTCCCAATCCAGGGATCGAACTCCTGTCTCTTATGTCTCCTGCATATCCAGGTGGGTTCTTTATCACTAGCGCCACCTAGGAAGTCCACCACATGGTATATGGGATCTTAATTCCCCACCCAGGGATGAAACCCTCAGCTCCTGCATTG
This sequence comes from Cervus elaphus, assembly GCF_910594005.1. Taxonomy (NCBI): domain Eukaryota; kingdom Metazoa; phylum Chordata; class Mammalia; order Artiodactyla; family Cervidae; genus Cervus; species Cervus elaphus. Next base: position 40,858,204 of record NC_057841.1, read on the forward strand.
GAAGGCAGAGTCTAAACCGCTGGACTTAACCACCTTAACTAAGGAAAGTCCCTTAGAGCTGTGAGAATTTACTGGATAATTAGCATCTTTCTCTCATTGTGGCAAATATAAATAACATAAAACCCATCATTTCAACCTTTTTTTTTTGTTTTTTAATTCTAATTGGAGGATAATTGCTTTATAATATTGTGTTCTTTTCTTCCATACATCAACATGAATCAGCCACAGGTATACATATGTCCACTCCCTCTCGAACTTCCTTCCCACATCCCACCCTATCCCACCCCTCTAGGTTGTCACAGAGCACTGGGCTGAGCTCCCTGCATCACAGAGCAAATTCCCACTGGCTATCTATTTTACATCTGGTCATGTGTATGTTTCCATGCTCCTCTCTCCATGCGTCCCACCCTCTCCTTCCCCTGCTGCGTCCACAAGTCTGTTCTCTATGTCTGCGTCTCCATTGCTGCCCTCCAAATAGGTTCATCAGTACCATCTTTCTAGATTCCAAACACGTGTTAATATACAGTTATTTGTCTTTCTCTTTCTGACTTACTTCACTCTGTACCCTAGGCTCTGGGTTCATCCGCCTCATTAGCGCTGACTCACATGTGTTCTTTTTTTATAGCCGAGTAAATATTCCATCATCCATTTTTAAGTGTACAGTTGGGTAGCATTAAGAACTTTTATAGTGTTGTACAACTGTCACCATCATCTAACCACAAAACCTTTTCATCATCTTAAACTGAAACTCTACCCATTAAACACTAACTCCCCACCCTTCCTTCCCTGACCATCTTACTTTCTGTTTCTATGAGTTCAACGACTCTGAAGTACCTCACATAAGTGGAATCATAGTGTTTGTCTGGCTTGTTTTGCTTAGCATAATGTCTTCAAGGTTCATCCATATGGCAGCATGTGTCAGAATTTCCTTGCTTTAATATTACTTAGTAATATTCCATAATTCTATACACCACATTCTGTTTATCCATTCATCCATCAACAGACACCTGGATTGCTTCTACCTGTTAACTATTGTGAATAACACTGCTATAATCTTAAGTGTACAAATATCTGTTTGAGTCCCTGCTTTCAATTCTTTTGAGTATATACTCGAAAGTAGAAATCTTACTTTAACAGAAATACTTAACTTTTCTATTTCATTTCTTAGCAATTAAGCTACCAGCAACTTTGGGGACCAATATAATCAAAACAAACTGTCATTTTTTTTTCCTCCAAAAAGATACTCTATTGATCATTTAAGGTAAGTTTTAGGGACACACAATAAGGCAGTATTTCAGGAACTATTATTGCTATGGCTGAAAACAGAAAAATACTTCTATTTGGTGAAAAGTATAGTAATAAATCTGAGTATAATTTTACTGCTCTAGTGATTGCAAAACAGTAATGTAATTAAAACTTGATACAGCAACATTGAGACTAAATTGCATTGCCATGATTAAGACATCCAGGAAAATAATTCTACAAGCAGTTAGAGATTACAGAAAGACTGTTGACAGGAGTGTCAGTCTATGAACCGGTTAAGTAAAGAAATGACGTCATCACTAAAGAAGACGGGATGACAATTCAAATGTACTAGTTAGTAAAGAGCCCTAATTCTTAGGAGGAATGTAAATGCTGCTTTGAGCTGAAGGGAGAGTATTTCTTTCAATTTAAAAAGTGTCAGGGCAGAAGAGGTGTACTTACACAGATGTAAGCTGACATTGACGAATCGGAGTCATTAAAGCCTGTGTGAAAGTCTTTTGATAGATTTTTTTTCATAAAGTGCTTCATTTTCTGACTTAACTTGAGGAAGAGAAAAATGCAACTAAAGACAGTCTTAAATAATTCTTCTAGTGTTGGCTTCCTTCTAATCCCCCTGGTTGGATGCTCTGTGTCTACATTCACTTCTAGCCTCGAAAAAGGTCTCAAAGAAGACCTCCCTCCCGTCCATGTGTCAGTCTTCAGTTGTTCAGAACACAGGTGTCAAGCCGTAGCTAAGCCTCCCTTCTCCTGGTGACACGTCCTCCTTCCTCTGGTCCTGTACGTCGAGATTTGTAGGTGCTTCACTACCTTGATAACTCATCTCTAAAGTAGGTCCTATTTGTTATTTTTTCTTTGATAACTGAGTACCTGGAACCAAACTCAACCTTTCAAACATGGGTTGACAAGAGTGGAATACAGAATGGCTATTGCTTTCTGTTCTGTAGAAAATCATCTTGGGGTGAAGTCTAAAAAGCTTTGGACTTATTGTTTGGCTTATAGTCACCCTGTTGGCTTCTGGTAAGCTTCCTTTGGACAACTTTTATTTATTTATTATTTTTTAAACTTATTATTTTGTATTGGAGTATAGCTGATTAACAATGTTGTGATAGTTTCAGGTAGACAGCAAAGGGACTCAGCCATACATACATGTGAGTCCCCCAAACTCCCTTCTCATCCAGGCTGCCACATAGCATTGAGTAGAGTTCCATGTGCTATACAGTAGGGACCTTGCTGGTTATCCATTTTAAATGTAGCAATGTGTACATGCCTTTGGACAACTTTTAGATCTTCACCTCAAAGGATGTTAACTCATTACGATTTTTGATCCTTTTCTTCCTGTGAAATTGACACCAAGGTTTATCCTGTCAACCCCATACAATATATGCAATATATGCACTCTATTCCTTTTTTCTTTTTGGTTGCACTGGGTCTTCATTGCTGTGAGTGGGCTTTCTCTGGTTGCAGCGAGTGGAGGCTACTCTTGGTTGTGGTGAGCAGGCTTCTCATTGCGGTGGCTTCTCTTGTGGAGCACAGGGTCCAGGCTGCGTGGGTTTCAGAAGTTGCAGCACACAAGCTCAGTAGTTGCAGATCGAGGGCTTAGATGTTCCACAGCATGTGGAATCGTCCCAGAACAGGGATCAAATCCACATTGGCAGGTGGATTCCCATCCACTGTGCCACCAGGGAAGTCCATATCAGCTATTCTTGCTAGTTGTGTCATCAGAAAATGTGATAACAGAAGCAAGTTTAATAAAATCCCAAGTCACTGAGGGTTACAAAGTTCTATGCTTTACCTACAGTGTCTTATTCAGTTAGCACACCAATATTATGAGTCATTCTAACAGTTATGAAACATTTTTATTCCTATTTTATAGATAAGGAAACTGAGGCTGATGAGTTTGTAAACTTACAATTGGAAGCTTGGCCTATCTAATTTCTGTCATCTTAACTACCTTGTGGCCTCCCCATAAGCATGCCACGTATTTTCTTACCCCATCACCTGTAAAATTATTGACTAGGATCGGGCAAATCCATTGTCTTTGGAGTTGGCTCAGTCCATTAACAGCATAGTCTTTGATAGGCTCTTTATCATGTACCTCTGTGACCCAGCCCATGCTTCTCTGATGTCAGTTTTTTCCCCGCAAGCCTATTGGGATCTACTGTTTAAATGTTTTAAATGCAGTTCCATTCCTCTGATATGTCTCAGCCAGTTCAGAGAGGAAAAATATAGGCAGTCCTGTATGTTCCTTTTCAGTCAGTCTATGCTGGCTCCTTCTTTTCTAAATCATCATAAACCATCCGTTTAAAAATCCATTCTGAAGTTGCCCCAGGGATTTACATTAGATTAACTATTTGAAATTTTTAGAATCCTCTCTTAGAAAACTGAGATAATATTTACTTCTTTTCTGGCACTTTCCCTATGGTTCCCAAAATATTACCAATATTGATTCTGCAATTACATCTGCATTCCTTTAGATGGAAATTAAATTTTCTTGGCTTTATGTATTTGCTTCTTATTTGTGGCAGTTACCTACTTGTGTTCTAAGTTGGGCTTAGGTAGTTGGCCATATTCTTTTTGTATGCCCAGTTCAATTAAGTTTTAACTCAGAAAGCTATTATGTATTGGGGAAGTATATTGTAACCAAATATAAACATGGTTCCTAGACATTTAGGGCTGCTTCTCACCTATGCCATGCTTCTGTACAAATTAGAAAAAGATGCCCCTTTCTCAAATAAAAAAGTGCTTAGATAATTATATTATGGTGTAACCTGAATAATTTATGGTAGATTCCATCCTAACGTTGCTCTTTGGCTCTAGCTGCATGATACAAATGCTCACATTTTGACCCAATCTCACATAAGACAGAACTATTTTAGACAATGACTGCTGAGATTGGAGGCATGGTTTTCACACTTCACTCAGACTGGTAAGAATGATGATTCCAATACACTGTGATAAGCTGTAATTCCTAAAACTACCACTAAAAAAGCTATACAAGAAGATACACTAAAAAACACTGTAGGTAAATCAAAATGGAATTCTAAAAAAATATTGAAGTTTCCCCTAACAAATCAGGAAAAAACCCAGGGAAACAAAAAAGTAAAAACTAACCAGAAAAATCAGAAAATTAAGAAAATCAAATGGAAGCCTTAAATCCTAAGATAGTAATTAAATTAAATGTAACTAATTGAATGCACGAATTAAAAGAGTTGCAGGCAGGATTAAAAAACATGACCCAACTATAAGCTGTCTAATGATGAACCTAGACAGCATATTAAAAAGCAGAGACATCACTTTGCTGACAAAGGTTCCTATGGTCAAATCTATGGTTTTTCCAGTAGTCATGTATGGATGTGAGAGTTAGACCATAAAGAAAGCTGAGCACCGAAGAATTGATGCGTTTGAACTGTGGTGTTGGAGAAGACTCCTGCGAGTCCCTTGGACAGCTAGGAGATCAAACCAGTCAATCCTAAAGGAAATCAACCCTGAATATTCATTGGAAGGACTGATACTGAGGCTGAAGCTCCAATAATTTGGCCAGCTGATGTGAAGAGCTGACTCATTGGAAAAGACCCTGATACTGGGAAAGATTGAGGGCAGGAGGGAAAGGGAGCAGCAGAAGGTAAATGGTTGGATGGCATCACTGACTCGATGGATGTGAGTTTGAGAAAACTCTAGGAGATAGTGAAGGACAGAGAAGCCTGGCGTGCTGCAGTCCATGGGGTCGCGAAGAGTCGGACACGACTGAGCAACTGAACAACAACAAAAAGAAGGAACATACTTAAAATATAAAGATATACACTGAAAGCAAAAAGAGAAAAAGTTGTACCATGCAAACATTAATCAAAGGAAAACAACAGTGACTCTATTAATATCAGATAAAGAAATTTTACCATTAAAGCTTGTGGTAAAGAAAATGACCAGAGGCAGAGAGGAATATTACATAGTGGTTAAAGAGTTGATCCATCAAGAAGACAATCCCCAATATGTATGAATTAAATGACAGAACTGCAAAATAAGTGAAGCAAAAACTGATAGAACTGAGTGATGGAAAAATCCATCATTATAGTTAGAGACGTCAACAACCACTTTTCATCAATTGATAGAGCAACTTGACAAAATCAGCAAGGATATATTAATATTAATAGAAGAACTCAACTCTATCAATCAAGAGTCAAATTGACATTTAGAAAACCCTTCATCCAAGAACAGCACACTACACATTCTTTCCAAGTATTCATGGGATATATACACATGTAGACCATATTCTGGGCCATAAAATGAAGCTTCAACCAATTAAAAAAAAATTGATATCATATACAGCATGCCCTCTGATCCCAGTGGAGCTGCATGAGAATTGAAAAACAGAAAGATAACAAGAATATCTCTAAACACATGGAAGCTAAACACTCAAAGCTAAATAACTTGTAGATCTAAGGAAGCCTCAGTGGAAATCTAAAAATACGCTGGACTGAAAGAAAATTGAAATACAACATATCAAATTTTGTGGAGGCATAGCTGAAGCAATGCAGAGAGGAAAATCGATGGCACTAAATGCATAAGTTAGACAAGAAGAAAAGTCTCAAACCAGTAAGTTTTACCTCCTGAATCTTGAAAAGAGCAAAATAAACTGGAAAAAAGGAAGAGGGACTTCCCTGGTGGTCCAGTGGTTAGGACACCACCTTCCAATGCAGGGGGTGCAGGTTCAATCCCTGGTCAGGGAGCTAAGATCCCGCGTGCCTCGTGGCCAGAAAACCAAAACATGAAAAAAATACAACCGGAATCAATATTGTAACAAATTCAATAAAGACTAAAAATGGTCTATGTCAAATAATTCTTAAAAAAGGAAGAAAATTATAGAGATAAGGGCAAAAATCAATGAAATTGAAAAGAGAAAAACAATATAGAAAATCAGTGAAACAAAGAGCTGATTCTTTGAAAAGATCAATAAAATCGACAAACTCTTGCCTAACAATGAATAAAAGAAGACAGAAATCACCATTATGAAAAACATGGGAAAAAAATAAAAAAAGAAATCCCATTATGAGGAATGAGACAAAGTACATCACTTCAGACATAAAAATGATAACAAAGGGATACTATGAATGACTGTACACAGATAAATTTGACAATTTAGATGAAATGGACCAATTCTTTGAAAAACACAAAGGACCAAATTCACCCAATATTAAACAGTCAACAGAGCTGTAACTCATAAATATATCAAATTTTTAATTAAAAACCCACCCGAAAAAAATATCCGGCCCAGGTGTTTTCACAGGAGAATTCTACCAAAATTTAAAACCAAATTAAAACCAATTATACAAAATCTTTTCTAGAAAACAGAAGGGAAGTTAATGTTTCCTGACTCATTTTATGAAGCTAGCATTACCCTGATACCAAAAGCAGAAAAAGAAAACCACAGATCTTGTGAATAAAGACAGAAATGTCCTTAACAAAACACTGGCAAATAGAATTCAGCAACATATATAAAGAATTATATACCAAGAGCAGGTCAAGTTTATTTTACTTAGATGGGGTATTCCACTTGTACAGATGCAAGACTGGTTTAAAATTTGAAAATCAGTCAATGTAATCCACCTTATTAATAAGCTAAAGGGGGAAAATTACACAATCTTACCGACTGATGCAGAAAATGCATTTGACAACAACTCATTCGTTATAAAACCTCTCAGAAAAATAGAAATAAAAGGGAACGTCCTCAATTTGACAAAGATTATCTACAAAAAACCTACAGCTAGCAACAAGGCAAGGATGTCCATTCTCACCATTCTTACTCAACATTGTGCTGGAAGCCCTAGCCAGTGCAGTGAGGAAGCAAAAAGCATACACATTAGGAAAGAAGAAATAAAACCGTCCCTATTGTAGGTGACATGATTGCCAACATAGAAAATCCCAAGGAATCTGCCAAAAATTCCTGAACTAGTAAGTAAATTTAGCAAAGTCACAGGATATAAGATGCTAAAAAATCAACTCTATTTCTAAATACCAGCCTGAACATACGGACACTGCAAGTAGATATGCAACACCATTTACAATCACTTTAAAATACTTAGGTGTAGTCTGACCATATGTTGTAAACAAAACATGTGCAGGACTTGCATACTGGAAACTAAGCAACACTGATGAAAGAAATCAAAGAAGATCTAGATAAATGCAGATGCATACCACATTTATGAATTTAAATACTCAACATAGTCAAGAAGTCAATTTCCCCCAAATTGATATGCAGGTTTAATGCATTTCCTATCAACATCACATACTTTTGTAGATATAGACAAGACTGTTCTAAAATTTACATGGGAAGTTAAAGGAACTAGAATAGCTAAAATAATTTTAAGTGTAAAGTGAGATTTATTCTACTCTTTTTGTGGGGAGTTTGACACACAGATCAGTGGAACAGAATGGAGAATCTAGAAATAAACCGAAAGAAATATGTCCAACTGATTATTGACAAAAGTGCAAGAGCAATTCAAGGAGGAAATACAGCCTTTTCATAAATGGTGCTGGAGTAAACATCCATAGATATTTACTTTGAACTTTAAGTCTCACAGCTTACACAAGAATAAACTTAAAATGAATCCTGGACTTTGATGTAAAGTAGACTTTTAGGGGGGAAAAAGACATTAAAGAAAATCTTTGGGGTTCTAGACTAGGTTCTTAGATTTGGCACAAAGAATGATCCATAAAAGGGAAACTTGATAAATTCACCTTCATCAAAAGCTTTTCTTCTGTGAAAGACTATTAAAGTAAAAAAAACAAAGCTAGACATGAGAAGGTATTTGAACATCACACATAAGACAAAGAACTTATAGTTTGATTAAAAAAAATAACTTTAAAACCCAACCCAAAAAGCCCAACCAGCAAATGGGCAAAGGATGGAAAGAGACATTTCACAAATAAGCCCAACAAAAAAGTCAACATCAGAAGCCACTGAGGAAACGCAAATGAAATCCTTGAGAAAGCCCTACACACCAATCAGAATGACTAATATAAGAAAAAATAATGACCACAAATACTGATGAGGATCTAAAGAAACAGAATCACTCATGGATGGCTTGTGGGAATATAAAATGGTGTAGTCACTCTAAAAAATAGTATGACAGCTCCTTCAAAAATGAAACATGCAACTATTCTATGACTAACCATTGTACTCCTGGGAATTTATCTTAGAGAAATGAAGCCTATATTCACTGAAAAGCCTCCACAGGAATGTTATCACAGCTTTATCCATAATAAATTGGGAACAGCCCAATGTTGAAGATGTCCTTCAACAGTTGAGTGACTAAACAAACTGCGGTACACCCTTATCACACAAGACCACTCGGCCAGCCTGGAGGAATCCTCAGAGCATGGTGAAAGGTTTTGCATTTTGACTATCCTGGCTGTGATATTGTACTATAGTTCTGCAAGATGTTTTCATCAGAAGAAACTGTGTAAAGGGGACAGGGGATCTCCCTGTATTATTTTTTTATTACTATATGAGAATCTACACTATGCCAAGGTAAAAATTTAATTAAAAAATAATTCTACCCTCAGAGAATGAATGGATTAGAATATAGAAGAAACTAATAACATGATTTCTCACCTCGTCCTAAGCTGAATGTTGGAACTATGTTCACACCTGAGAATGAGGAGAACCAAGTGAATCTCCAGAGTTTTAAACTTCTGCCATGACGAAGCAGCGTCTGTGTCTGTGGCGATGAGTAATGCATGCCTTAAGCATGTAGCTGTGATACAGCAAGTCCATTTCTGGGTATTTATCCGAAGAAAATGAAAACACTAATTTGAAAAGATATATGCACACTTATGTTCACTGCAGCATTATCTACAATACCAACCTAAGTGCCCGTCAACAGATGAATGGATAAAGATGTGTTTTATATTTATATATATATATACACACACACACATATATGTATATATACATATACACAATGGAATACTATTCAGCCAGAAAAAGGAATGAAATCCTGCCAATTGCCACGAAAATGAATGGATCTAGAGGGTACTACGCTAAATGAAATGTTACACAGGGAAAGACAAATACCATCTGATTTCATTTATATGTGGAGTCTTAAAAAACAAAGGAACAAACAAATCAAAACAAAGACAGATGCATAGATACAGAGGATAAATGGGTGTTTGTCAGAGGGGAGGGGAGTGGAGGGTTGGGTGACAAAAGTGAAGGGGATTAAGAGTACAGACTACCAGTTATAAAATAAGTAAGTCACAGGGATGTAACATACCACATACAGAATGGTGGTGGTGGTTTAGTCGCTAAGTAGTGTCTGACTCTTGCGGTCCCATGGACTGTAGCCTGCCAGGCTCCTCTGTCTATGGGATTCTCCAGGCGAAAATACTGGAGTGGGTTGCCATTTCCTTCTCAAGAGGATCTTCCCTACCCAGGAATTGAATCCAGGTCTCCTGCACTGCAGGAAGATTCTTTACCAACTGAGCTATGAGGGAAGCCCCTACATATGGAATACGGTCAATAATATTGCAATAACTTTGTATTTTGTGCGCTGAGGGATGGTTACTAGACTTCAGCATGGTGACCAACTTGTAATGCATATAAATACCAAGAATGTACTCATGGGTGTGGGCTTGAGGGCTGATTAGGCACCATTGTCTGAGGCTTCTCGAATATTCCATCTCCCTGCGGAGTGGCTCAGCGCTCTGGTCGGGAAAGGGAGGTAGGCAGGAGTCGAGGGACAGTGGGACTGTCCTCTTTCTCTATTCTCTGGAAGATGCAGGTAGTTTCTAGTAACTGGATTCTGTTTCTCTGCCCCCTGCCATTCTAACACTTCACTGGCCACTACCATTATAGCCACACTGATGCCTTAATTAAGACATGAAAAAGATGAGGGAACCACAGGAAAAGCATTTGAAATACAATATTTTTAAAAAAATATTTTTATTTTTAAATTTTGCCCTGTCCAGAGTGGCATGTGGGATATTATTTCCCCAGTAAAGGATGGAACCCATATCCCTGGCATTGAAAGTGCAGAGTCTTAATCACTGGAGTGGCAGGGAAGTCCTTAAAACACAATTTCGATGTCTCATGAGACACACAGGAATGCACATTCATCGGCTATGCTTTACATCTGCTTTAGCTGTAGAAATACAATGATTCTGAAACTCATATTTAGAGAGAAAGTAAGTACCCACTCATCTGAACAAAAAGGAGAAAAAAAAAACGTTTTTCAGGAAATGTGAAGAATCGTTAACTTCACAGATTTTGCACAGAAAGCATAATTGCCTACAATACAAGGCAGAAACACACTCTAAAGCATTTGTGAGCAAAATGGAGACATGGCCCATTAATCCTTTATCATCAGAATCAAATAGTACTCAAATGACCACATGGACTGTGACTAAATCAATTAGGTACAAAGATGGTAATAATTAGGGCTGTTGGCAGTCAAAAGCTCTCCCAGAAATGTGCTTAGATGTTGAAAAGACGACTTCCACCCACTTTTATTACCTTTGTGCTGCGGTAGATTATAGTAATTTCTTATGCTTTGAGTGAGGGAAAATGGGAAGATAATATTCAGCTTACTGAGGATGGTTTAACTTTTCTATAGGCAAGCACTGAACAATCATTTACCTACATATAATGAGGGATATAAAGCTTTCTGGCCAAAATGTACTCTGTTATGGTAGTAACATAATAGATATGCATATTCTGCCTTGGAAAATCCCAAGATTCTGATAAGCATTGTGTAGGAAGCAAAGAGCTAGAGGATTAGACAGTCCGTAAACAAAGCTCCCTTTACAGATGCTGCTGTTGGGACAGCTAAGACTTGCCTCCTGTCCTTCCCTTTCCCAACCCCTGAGGGCCCTTCCTCGCCTCCGGGTCTTTATTAGTTGGCCTTTGTCGCTCCTCTTATGAAAAAGACACTTATTTTCTGTTCTGCTCTTTCCCGTGCCCAGTGTCCACTTGGAGGAAAGAGTGAGTCTGTATTTCCAAGGAGACCTTCGCAGACCACCAGGCGAGTCAGTCCCGGGGAGCGCCTGCAGGGGGCGGTCGACACCGTGGAATGAACAGACGGCGCTGGCCGCCCTGGGGGTCCCGGACCTGCTGCAGGACAAGCCTGGGAGACCAATATGCAAGAAGGGGGGCCTTCTAGAAAATCAAAGGTAATCCGCTCAAGTCAAGTTGTTAAATGTCTGCCATTGGTGACCTCAAAGAATCAAAGGAGGTCGGGGGCCTGGATTGATGGCGGGGTGGGGGCTCATCTTTTCTAAGGCTCTCACTGCACAAATGTGCAGTTGAGGCCCAGAGGAGGCCTGTGGTCTAACCAGCTAGTTAGTAGCACTGCTGATGCAAGAACTGAGGTTGACTAACAGCCTGGACCCTTTAAGAGATTCCAGGCGGCCCCGTCTGTATTTATTTACAAGATAAATATCTAAAGTAAAAAGAACACTCTCTACTTCTGAGTTATCATTTCTAGGAGTTAAGCTGAAAGTGGTGAAGCTTATTAGGGGGGAAATAGGCACTAATTTGAAATAAGATAGGATTATGAATGCATTGCATTATCTGTCTATGTTATAACAGCCGTAGGCTCTGATGGTAAAAACAGTTAATAAGCTAGGTGGTGGCTGTTTCTTGCTTTTTAAAAAATCTAGCTGTACCGCCTGTTTTATTTACATAAATTGAAACAAGGAGTCTTTTCTGGTGAATGACACATTTATGAGATCACTTGGGAGTTCTGGTATTATTTTCACCTGCTCTTCTCTTTCTGCGCTCCAGTGCAGAACAATTAATTTAGTTTCCCAGGGTATTTTCAAAAGCAAGCTGCTCAAAATGTGGTTCTAGGACCAGCATCACTTGGGAGCTTGTTACAAATGCAGTGTGTCAGCAGGATTCCCAGGCAGTTCTTAGGTCACTGCATCCTGGAGAGAACAACTGTATCACTCCAATACTACCTCGCAGAGCCCCTACTTCATTGTTCCTTAGGCTGACCTGGGCTCCTAGTCCTTAACCTGGGTGTTCCTGCCAAGAATGAGCATCAGCATCTTCCGTTTAAAAGAAGAGCATCACTTGTGCTTTAAAATGAGGCAGGAAGAGTAATGGAGTGGAGTTTGTGATGCGGTCCTGTAGATTCCTTAATGGGACTTTATTTTACGTGGAAGGGCACTGTGTTGATAACTATATAAGAAAGGTTTAAAAGTCCTCATATGCAACTCATGGAAGCTAATAAACCAGTTTCTTGGCCGACTCTAGTCCCAGTACCTGACTCACTCCTAATGAGTTGGGGTCTGAACATCCTCATAAACCCCGTCAGCTCCCCAGACAGAAGGACACGTGGTGATGAACCTGTGCTTGCACAGACCGTAGCTTCTCATCATTTTTGTTTCTTCCCACCACCAAGTCTAGAATTGTGTTCTGTATCCAACACGTGCCTAACTATCCTTGCCAGCTATAACACTAGATAAATATTTACTGAGTCCCCCTCTCCCCGCCCCCCCACCATGCATAAAATACTGTTGGATCAAAATGTTTTCCTAATTAGTTAAAATAAACTGATGTCAGACTGCTAGTTAGTGCAAGGATATAGGTTGAAAGGCATATTTAGATGAGTTTTTCTGATGTCCCTGTTCTACAGGTAAAATCACATATCCATTTGCTTCTTCACATATCTCCAGGGAGTTATCAATTTGGGAGACAAATGAGTTACTGCATTATGGTGCTGTCAGACTCAAGCATTTTGGAATTTGTGGAATTAAACTCATACTGGTTTGTTTATTTTCTATGTCTAGAAAATTGATGATGTAAATGTTGGAGTGCTTAAAAGAATGCACTTTAGAAGGGTGGTTTAACACAGGACTTCAAGTCTTGGAGTCTGAGTGCTGGAGAAGAAGCTTCCACAGAGTAGATTGGGGTTTTCCAGAACCAGTCACATCCTCACTGGCCGGTTCCCCTGGCAGGCAGCCGCTGCCAGGCCCCTCCTTTGGGAGGTCTGGTTCTGTGGGGGAGGGAGCCTAGGCGGCTGCCTAGTGCCATTGACCAGAGGGTGTACCTCAGAGACCAGGTGTGGATCACCAGTGCCCATCTACTCAGGGTGCTTGTGGGCAGTGATGGAAGCAAGGTCCACTGTACCCTGTTGCAAATTTGAGAGAGACAGACAGTATAGCTCTGGGTGAATAACAGGTTGTTTTCGTTTATTTTTATCTTTATTTATTTTTGGCTGCACTGTGTCTTTGTTGCTGTGCGTGGGCTTTCTTTAATTGTGGCGAGTGGGGGCTACGCTCTAGTTGTGGTGTGAGGGCTTCTCACTGGAGTGACTTCTCTTGTTGTGGAGCACGAGCTTTAAGTGTGCGGGCTTCAGTACTTGCAGCGCTAGAGTTTCAACTTGCGACTCTAGAGCATGGGCTCAGTAGTTTTGCACAGGCTTAGCTGCCCCAAGGCAATGGAATCTTCCCAGACCAGGGAATGAACCATTGTCCTGTATTGGCAGGTGGATTCTTATCCACTGGAGCACCAGGGAAGTCCTATTTTTTAATATGAACTATAGTTGACTTACAATATTGTGTTAGTTTTAAGTGATTCAGTTATATGTATATGTATATATGTATTCCTTTTCAGATTATTTTCCAGTATAAGTTATTATAAGATATTCAACATAGTTTTTTGTGCTATATAGTAAATCCTTGTTGGTTATCTATTTTATATATATTGGTGTGTATCTATAAATCCCCTACCCCTAATTTATCCCTCTCCCTCCCCTTTCCCCTTTGGTAACTGTGTTTGTTTTCTATGTCTGTGAATCTGTGTCTGTTTTGTAAATGAGTTGGTTTGTATTATTTTCTAAGATTCCACATTGAATGAAAAACATTTTCAATGTTTGTATTAAACTCAGGAGTGATATGGTACCACAGATAATATCTGCAATGATGATGACATTTCACTATTAATTAAGATCTTCCATAATGATTATTTTAATGTTGAGTTAGAAACATTTTTATGATGAAGATCAATGAAGAAAAAAATGTGAATAGAAAGTTCAGCCAAAGGTGAGTTTAAACAGAGCAGCCTATTTGAAGATATTTCTCTGTGTAGACTTTTGCCTTACAGGTCTTCTAATATTAGCTTATTAGGCATTCCAGACACAAAAGTCACATGAGAAAATGGTGAGACTCTCCTCTCAATCAACCCCAAATTGACTTTGATCAGGACTAGCATTTCTCCATCAAGGTAGGAATATTGCCATAGGAGGGATTGGGCACATACCAGATACCATAAATGAGGACATAAATGAGTTGACATCTCCAGATACTAAGTCAAAAGCTGAAAAAATATAGACTATCTCAACAGGCAAAAGTGCAACATCTTTGAGTGGTATATGAAATTTCCATCAAAATGGCTTGATCTGGAAGGGTTTTATAAAAATAAACTGCTTTTCCAGCCCTGTACTCTTCTCCCCCTGGGAACCCAGTGGTCAGTGGCTGCAGACAGCAGCCTCCTCGGTAGTGTATGCAGCCTGTTGTCTGTACAGGTTGCCCTAAGGGACCTTGGAGACAGCCCTTTCCAGTGGACATTCATGACTGGCATGCTGGACCCAGTCTAGGTTCCAGACAGGTATGTGTGTTGCCTTTGGAAAGCCCCAAGGTGAAGTGGCCAGTGTCCACACCGGCCAAGTCTTTATGTCTATCTGCACCTACCTGCAGAACAAGGAGCATGTGACTGAGGCCCTCCGCAGGGCCAGGTTCAAGTTCCCTGGCCACCAGAAGATCCACATCTCCAAGAAGTGGGGATTTACTAAGTTTCATGTGGATGAATTTGAAAAAAACACAGTGGCAGAAAAGCGGCTCATCCCCGATGACTGTGAGGTCAAATCATCCCTAGTGATGGTCCCTGGACAAATGACGGCCCTGCACTCCTGAGAGCCTCGGTGCTGTTCTCTCCTTAGTCACGCCCACCAATCAATTCTACTTTCACTCTAAGTACAAAAACTGTTTGTTTTTTGTAAACAAAAAAAGCTGCTGTCCTTGCTCTGTGAATGTGTTAAGGTTAATGCAACCCTAAGTTTGTTCATAAATGTATAATTAAATGCTGGAAAGAAGACACATATACACACCTCTCTTTGTGGAGGCTTTTGTGTGTCATCTGTTAAAAATTATCTGTCCATTTAGTTTGTCCCTTGGACTGCAAGAAGAACAAACCAGTCAATCCTAAAGGGAATCAGTCCTAAATATTCATTGGAAGGACTGATGCTGAAGCAGAAGCTCCAATACTTTGGCCACCTGATGCAAAGAACTTACGCATTGGAAAAGACCCTGATTCTGGGAAAGACTGAAGGCAGGAGAAGGGGACAACAGAGGATGAGATGGTTGGATGGCATCACCAACTTGATGGACATGAGTATGAGCAAGCTCCGGGAGTTGGTGATGGACAGGGAAGCCTGGCATGCTGCAGTCCATGGGGTTGCAAAAAGTCGGACATGACTGAGCGACTGAACGGAACTTAGTTTGTCCATTTGTTCTAAAGTTTTGTCATACATTGACATGAATCAGCCATGGATTTACACATATTCCCCATCCCGATCCCCCCTCCCACCTCCCTCTCTACCCGATCCCTCTGGGTCTTCCCAGTGCACCAGGCCCGAGCACTTGTCTCAAGTCAATGTATGACTAAAACCACTACAATATTGTAAAGAAATTAGCCTCCAACTAATAAAAATAAATGGAAAAAAAATAAAGTTTTGAGCTGGAATTGCAAAAGACATTAGTTGTTCAATTTAACACAGGCTTAAAACTGTCAAAGCATTCAGATTTCTAAGTCTCTGTCTTTATCAGGAAAGGGTATTTTCCTGTCGAATGATACTGACAATGAAAAAAACCTTATCGGGTCCATGACGTCACCTTGAAACACAAATAATCTCTTCCAGGTGGAGAACGGCTTATGCGGGCGGACCTGAATGATCTAGCTTTTGAAAAGGCAGCAGAGGGCCACCTGGCTGTCAAGACTCAGGCTCCAGAAGAAGCGCCACCAAACTGGTCCTCTTCGGCACCTCCCTACAGATTCCAGGTACCACCTTGGGTGCCAGATGCTATGTCTCTCCCTTTGCCTTGTTGCCTAGTAACAGGTGCCACGTGCTCATCCCTCCCTGTTGTCACGACCACAACGTGATGGAGAAGCTGTATAGTCCCGCTCATAATCAGTGGGCCGATCGAGTAGGTCATTTATCCAAATTCCTTTCCTTATTTAACAATTATGTATCGAGTACCTGTTAGGTATCAGGTACCACGCTAGGTGCTAGGATAATAGGGAATAAGTTAATCTAATTCTTACCCTCAAGGTGCTTATAATTTAGGGACCTGGGGGGAGCACAAGCCTGAGCACAGAACAAACCAACAAGGGAGCAGTCTAATAAAAGTCCCCATGACATGTATGATAAAAGATATGGTGCACAGTTCCTGGACACTCCCAGACAGAGGAGCCTGGCAGGCTGTGGTCCATAGGGCCGCAAAGAGTCAGACACGACTGAAGCAACTTAGCATAAAGGATATAAGTGAAGGCTGAGATAGAAAATAGATGGACAGTCTGTGGATTCCTGGCTTGAGTGACCGGGTAGAGTGATGACCACGGAAAGAGCACTGAGCTGGAGTGAAGGGCAGGTGCAAGTGTCCTGAGGTGGGTGTGCCTCCCTCTGCAGCAGGGAGGGAAGTGTGGCCCAAGGGGAAGAAACAGAGGAGACTCACAGGAGAGGGCATCAGAGAGGAGATGGGTGTGTGTGTGTGTGTGTGTGTTCCGGGAGAGGAGTCCAGGCTGGAGAATGTCAGGTCATCACACCTCTTAAAGCTTCCAGTGACCCATTGTGGGTAAGGTCATGGGCAAAGTGTTGGTATTTAAAATAAACATGCCTTTGCTCTAAAAAATGGTAACATGGAAGCTGATGGTTTAAGTAGTTTACCCAAAGGTCACTTTCGTAATTCCCTGGTGAGTGTTTTTCATGGTAAAAGATGTTCCCTCTCATATTTCTGCTGATTTCAAAGAAATCATGCTGATTCATTACCTAAAAGTAATCTCACCTGGGGGTCAGATATTAATCTTTGCCCCAATATGATTTCTTTCTGCCTCTTGGCAGTCATCCCAGCAGAGAACCTGGCAGAGTAAACCTTGCTCAACATTGACACTTGGTTGAGAGTTGGCAGGAGGTCGAAGGGCTGCTGAGGTGTCCTGAGAGGCTGTCGGACTTGCTTATGTGAAACTAGACTTCGATTTCATTTCTGAGTTATTCATTGTTTATTTTGTATGTAGTGCAGATGTGCCAGGAGTCCTTAATGAGGAAAGCAAAATGGCAGAAGACCCAAATAGACATTTGAAAACTGAGCAGAAGACCTAAATAGACATATCCAAAGAAGATATACAGATGGTCAACGGGCACATAAAAAGATGCTCAATGTTGCTAATTATTAGAGAATCAAATCAAAACTACAATAAGGTACCACCTCACACTAGTCAGAACAAATCTACAATGAGGTACAACTTCACAGTGGTCAGAATGGCCATCGTCAAAAAGTCTACACATTTTAAATGGCACTCACATTTAAAAGTAATATTTATGCGATTTCTCTTCATACAAATCTGAGGTTCACTGCGTGTTTATCCATCCTGGGGGGTACTCAGGGTGGAACTGACTTTCCACTTCCACAGTGTCTTCTTTTTTGGAGGTATCTCCATACTGTTCTCCATAGTGGCTGCACTAATTTACAATCCTATCATCAGTGTAGGAGGGTTCCCTTTTTTTCCATATCTTATCCAGCATTTGTTGTTTGTAGACTTTTTGATGATAGTCATTCTGACCAGTGTGAGGTCATACCTCATGTAATTTTGATTTGCATTTCTCTAATAATTAGTGATGCTGAGCATCTTTTCATGTGCCTGTTGGCCATCTGTATGTCTTCTTTGGAGAAATGTCTCTTTAGATCCTCTACCCATTTTTTGACTGGGTCTTTTTGTTGTTGTTGTTACTGGGTTGTGTGAGCTGTTTGGAAATTAAGCCATTGTTGGTTACATCATTTGCAAATATTTTCTCTCATTTGTAGATTGTCTTTTCATTTTTTTTTTTATGGTTTCCTTTACTGTGCAAAAGCTTATAAGTGTGATTAGGTCCCATTTTTTAAAAATTTATTTATTTTAATTGGAGGCTTTTACTTTACAATATTGTGGTGGTTTTTGGCATCCATCAACATGAATCAGCCACAGGTGTACATGTGGCCCACCATCCTGAACCCCCCTCCCACCTTGCTCCCTACCCCATCCCTCTGGGTTGTCCCAGAGCACCAGCTTTGGGCGCCCTGCTTTGTGCATCTAATTTGCACTGGTCATCTATTTTACATATGGTAATATACATCTTTAAATGCGATTATCTTATTTTTGCTTTTATTTCTATTGCCTTGGGAGACTGACCTGAAAAAACATTGGTACAAATTTATGTCAGATAATGTTTTGCCTATGTTCTCCTCTAGGAGTTTTATGGTGTCATGAAAGTGAAAGTGTTAGTCACTCAGTCGTGTCTGACTCTGCAACCCCATGGACTGTAGCCCGCCAGGCTCCTCTGTCCATGGGATTCTCCAGGGAAGAATACTGGAGTGGGTTGCCATTCCCTTCTCTAGGGAATCTTCCCAACCCAGAGATTGAACCTGGGTCTCCTGCATTCCAGGTGGATTCTTTACCATCTTAGCCACAAGGGAAGCCCTTACACCACAGAACCATAGTGTCATAGTTCTAGACTATTTTAAAGTGGAGGCCCAACTTTGTAGCGAAGAGTGCTCTGAGTCTGGAGCTAGATTATGAAATAGTCATAGCATAAAAAAACCAGAATAGTCCATCTTAAGTCATCTGCCCTCTTAATGAAGCAAGAAGCTGACAGAGGTCAAAAAAGAAAAAAAAAATGATAATGCCAGATATGACATGATCTCCCCTGATAAGTTTAATTATAGTCAGAACTGAAACAATGAATTTGTGGGTTCTCTCCCAGAAATAAGGAGAACTAATTCAGATCATCACAAGTGTCATCTTAAGGGACTTCCCCGGAGGTCCAGTGGTTAAGACTCTGAGCTTCCAATGCTAGGGGCACAGCTTTGATCCCTGGTTGGTGAACTAAGATCTCACATATTGCTGCTGTAGCAAAAAAAAAAAAAAAAAAAAAAGCACTAAAACCAAACCAATAAAGCCATGAAAAGCTAGAAGGAACCTTAAATACATATTATAAAGTGAAGGAAGCCAACTGGAAAAGGCTACATACTGTATGATTCCAACTCTATGACATTCTAGAAAAGGCAAAACTATGGAGACAGGGAAAAGATCCATGGTGACCAGGGTTTGAGGGGAGGGAGGGATGAAGGGTCAGAGCACCGAGGATTTCTGGGGCTCAGAAGCTGTTCTGTCTGACATGACAGAGGTGGATTATTGTAATTTTGTCACAAATCATAGAATGTGCAAAGGAGTGAACTGTAATGTAAATTATGGGCTCTGGGTGATACTGGTGTGTCAGTGTAGGTTTATCAGTTGTCACAAATGTACCTCTTTGGTGGGGGATGTTGATAATGGGGGAGTCTGTGCATGTGGAAGCAGGGAGTGTAATGGAAATCTCTACTTTCCACTCAATTTTGCTGTAAATATAAAATTACTCTAAAAAGATAAAATCTACTTTGAAAAACGAAAAGGGTGAGAAAGCCTGGAAATGAGATCATTGTGTTCTAAGCCCTGGCAAAGATCATTGATGGTCAAACTAGCTGATGAGAGAACCTCGGGCAGGTGGGCCAAATTGATCAATAAGCACTTCTGTTCTCTCTCCACTATACCAATCATGCAAGTTTATTTGTTCACTCAACAAAATGCGTTGCCTTCTGGCTGTGTGCCAGGTACTATGCTTGAGCCTGTGATATACAAAGAAGTCACTGGCCCAAGGAAGCCCATAGCCATCAGTGGAAACAGACAAGTAGTTGGACAATAAAAGTCTTGGATGATAGGGACTTCCGTGGTGGTCACGTGATGAACACATTGTTCTTCCACTGCAGCGGGTGTGGAAGTTGGGGAGCTAAGATCCTGTACGCTGTGCCGTGCAGTAAACAAACACACACACACACATGCATGGTAAGATTCCATCACTCAGTCCTGTCTGACTCTTTGTGACCCCATGGACTGTAGCCCGCCAGGATCCTCTGTCCATGGGATTTCCCAGGCAAGAGTACTGGAGTGGGTTGTCATTTCCTCCTCCAGGGGATCTTCCTGACTCAGGGATTGAACCCGAGTCTCCTGTGGCTCCTGCATCGCTGGTGGATTCTTTACTCTCTGAGCCATCAGGGAAACTTCTATTTAAAAAAAATCTTGGATGATAAATATCACGATAAAGATTTCTACCAGAAATTATTAAGCTGGGTTTCTAGTACAATTCTATACTGACAATTTGGATCAATGATTCCAGCTCTCCTGTTTACTTTCAGATTAGAAGATTAGAGGTGAAAGTCAGATCTGATGGTCCACGTTCTTATATAACTAACTGCAGGTCTCTTGAATAACTTCTTCCCCTACTGATAAAAATATCTAGCCAAATTCATTTCAATTGATTGCTAAATATTTTCTGTTTTTAACTGATATTATATGCTATATATTAGTAAATACATTCCACGCCGTTCCGGGAATACCAGAGGCTGGTTCTACATTAATGCAAGCAAATTAAAGAGGAAAATAGATTCACACTCTGCTAATATTTCTGTGTAGCTTGACAGTCAGATGTTAGAAGCTATAAATTGCCAAGTTAAAAAGTAATAAAAAGAACCAAAATACATTTTTCTGTTATTGGGAATCCAAGCTGAGAAAGAAGACTTCTTTCTACCCCTAAATTAGGGCTGCTTACCTCCCACCCCCCAACCCCATCTCCCAGCAGCTGGTACCCCACCTCCACCCTCCTACTATCAGAAATAATTTTCAGTAGCTGTCTGAGGAAAGTTCTGCAGTCATTGCCAAATTTCGGGCTTCAGTTGCGTCCGTACGCTGTTCCTGTAACTCTGTGCCAATATCTTCCTATGGGCGTGTGATCAGGTACAAGCAGCTCAGATCTCCCATGTGAACCTTAATGAAAACCAGGGCCATGCTCAACCTGCCGGGCACCCAAAGCCTCATCTTCCTTTTCCTCCTAGTGACAAGGTAACTGATCAAGAAGAATATGTAAGGTCAGTGACAGGACTTGCAGTAATTGCAGGTTCTTAGAAGCAAGAGTTTTGAGAAGTCATTTGTGGTCTCCTTATTATCTGGAATGTCATGGAATGTTGGTGATGTCGCCTGTTTGAGGCTCACTTAGGCGCCCCTATCTGTGATGCTGTCCACTGCTAGAAAAGCAGGCCTGCCAACTGCCGCTTTTCCTCTCGCTGCTGGCAGGAACGCTCATCATTAAAGGGATGGCGGCCTTGGGCCCAGTCTTTCCATTCTTTCTACTTGGCCCAACTTCTTAAATTGTTTTTGGAATCAACTGAGAGATTAGCATTGAAACATATAAGTTACCGTATATAAAACAGCTAGTGGGAAGTGACTGTATAACACAGGGAGCTCAACCCAGGGCTCTGTGATGACCTAGAGGGGTTGGATGGGGTAGGGGGCGAGGGAGGTTCAAGAGGGAGGGGATCTATCTATACTTAGAGCTGACTCACGGTATTGTATGGCAGAAACTAATGCAACATTGTAAAGCTATTATCCTCCAATTAAAAATTAATTTAAAAACCAAAGAAATATAAAAAAGAAATATTCATTAAAATTTTTTTCTATTGAAATACAATATATATGCAAAAAAAAAAAAGCATATAAGTTTACAACTGGTTGCTGTGTACTCTCAGTCATGTCCTGACTCTTTGCGACCTCATGGGCTGTAGCCCGCCAGGCTCCTCTGTCTATGGGATTTTCCAGGCAAGAATACTGGAGGGCCTTGTTCCAAGGAGCCTCCCCCACCCCACCCGCATCAAGGAAGAGAACATGATGAGTGTCCCAGAGGCTTGCTGCCAGTCCCCATCTCCTCTCTTCCCCAAAGTTTCCTGCCCTCCTCGCATCTCACACCCCGGATTTGTTCAGCTTGCTTTTAACTCAGATAAGTGGGATCATAAAGGGTGTGTCCTTTTGTGTGTCTGGGTCCTTCACTCAACATGATGTGTATGAGATTAGTCCTGGTTGTTTGGTGCAGCTGTTGTTTACTTAACTGGTGTAAGTGTCCGTTGTTTGCCTGTCCTCTCATTTATTTATCTGTTGTGGACGGACATTTGCACTTTGGGGCTGTTACAAGTATACTGCTATGAATTACTTGTATGTCTTTTGGTGGCATGGGCTTGCTTTTCGGTTGGGTATATATATTATACACTGGGTTGGAATAATTACTGTAATGACTGGCTCATAAGCTTTGCCTTTTAGGGGAAGGGACAGTTCACCCTGGGCCCCAAGAACCCCTGCATGGCTTTCCTAAGGGTGCAGACGTCAAGCCACAATATCCCTGATACTGAGCAGTTCCTGTAGCAGTTCACACAGATAAGGCAGGTCCAGGTGAGCATGGTGTGGTTACTGCTTGCTCCTCAGGGGAAATGGGATTGGCTTGTTTGCTGCTTCCTTCCAAAGGTGCTGAGCCCCAGGTCCTACGTCCCTCAACTGCAGAGCAGCCTGCTGAGTGACTGGCTTTCATCTGGACCCACCATGTGGCCCAGTGGGCTTGGGAGGCACAGGAGCCAGCATGACCATTTGACGTTCCTGCTGGTTGCTGTGCTGCGGGTAATAAACTGTGTTGCTCTGATTTATCACATCTCAGAGACCACTTCTGGCTACTGTGGGGTGTGGCAGCCCTGCTCTGCTTGTCACCCAGGCTTCTCCTTTGGGGTCTTATTATCCCTCGCTTGTCTATGAGGCTGGGGTTCTTGCCTGATAGAGCTCATCAGCTGTAGTGGGTGATGCTAATCATTTCCCAAAGTAGTGTGTGAGATTTCTTGTTCTTCTGACCCCCCCCCTTTTTTTTTTTAAAAACTGAAGTATAGTTAATTTACAGTATTGTGTTACTTTCAAGTGTACAACAAAGTGATTCGGATATCTATATCTAACTATATGTATGTGTGTGCATTTGTGCTAATTCAGTCATGTCCAACTCTTTGCGACCCTATGAACTGTAGCCTGCTAGGCTCCTCTGTCCATGGCATTCTCCAGGCAAGAATACAGGAGTGGGTTGCCATGTCCTCCTCCAGGGGATCTTTCTGACCAAACTATATGTGTGTGTGTGTGTGAGTGTAAAATTCAGATTATTTTCCATTACAGGTTATTAGAAGATATTGAGTAGGTCCTTGTTTACCTGTTTTATATATAATAGTGTGTATATGTTAATCCCAAACTCTGAATTCATATCTCCCTTCCCCCTCACTGTTCCTTTTGGTAACCATTAAGTTTGTTTTCTATGTCTGTGAATCTATTTCAGTTTTTAAATAAGTTTATTTGTATCATTTTTTAGATTCCATATCTAAGTGATATCATATGGTATTTCTCTTTCTGACTTCATTTAGTAGGATAATCTCTAGGTCCATCCATGTTGCTGCAAATGGCATTATTTTGTTCTTTTTTATGACTGAGTAATATTACATTGTGTATATATACCACATCTTCTTTATCCATTCATCTGTCAGTGGTTATTTGGATTGCTTCCGTGTCTTGGCTATTGTATATAGTTGACCCAAATTTTTAAGACTTTTCTATCACTATTTTACTGATGATTGTATGTGTGATACTTTCATATTATCAAATAGGATAATTCTGACAGCTCTGTGAGGTCAGAATTATTTTACAGATTAGGGCACTGAAGACAGAGGGTTAAGGGACACAGTTGGTTTTATGCAACTATGATCACAACAGTAACCATCACGTATAAACGAGTTACCTATTGCCTATCAGCCCCTGTGTTGGGCGCTTTATATCTGAGTCATTCATAACAATGCTCCAACACAGATATTACAATCATTCCCAGTGACCAGCTCAATGAATCGACATGCAGTGAAGTGAATTCACACGTCCACAGCCACACAAACAGTTGTTGGCAGAGCTGAGGTTTCAAGGTTTCAATACAGGGTGAGCCTGACCTCTGGCCATCACATTCCTAGTCTAGATCTGGTACGTACTTGAACCCATGTTCTCAGAATCCAGAACTGGTGCTCAGTTCACCACCCATTTTGCTGACCTCAAGCCTCCAACAACTCACCCTGTTTGTCTTTCCTGCTGCTGCTGTTGCTAAGTCACTTCTGTTGTGTCCGACGCTGTGCAACCCCATAGATGGCAGCCCACCAGGCTCCCCCATCCCTGGGATTCTCCAGGCAAGAACACTGGAGTGGGTTGCCATTTCCTTCTCCAATGCGTGAAAGTGAAAAGTGAAAGTGAAGTTGCTCAGTTGTGTCCGACTCTTAGCGACCCCATGGACTGCAGCCCACCAGGCTCCTTCGTCCATGGGATTTTCCAGGCAAGAGTACTGGAGTGGGGTGCTATTGCCTTCTCCTTGTCTTTCCTATTAGTGCACAATTTAATGACCAATGATCAGGCAGAGTGAAAAGAGAGGCATCTGTGCTAAGTTGCTTTAGTCATGTCTGACTCCTTGTGACCTCATGGACTGTAGCCCACCAGGCTTCTCTGTCGATAGGATTCTCCAGGCAGGAATACTGGAGTGGGTTGCCATGCTCTCCTCCAGGGGATCTTCCCAACCCTGGAATCGAACCTGCTTCTCTTGCATATTAGCAAGCAGGTTCTTTATCACTAATACCACCTTGGAAACCCAAAAAGAGAGGGAGGAGAATGGAAAGTTTGTCTCATTCCTGTACCAGATCATCAGCCTCTGGATAACAGATCGTTCCCTGAATATATTAATAAAATTACATTCAAAGGGGAATGTAAATCCCTGGAAATTGAGAAGAGTATGTGTGGCTAATTTTAAAGGAAAAGTTAATTTTGCTTTTGAAGGTTCTCCCTCTCATCACCACCATCTGGAGCTCTCTGTCTCCAGGGAACTCAGTTCTAGAAGGTCAGGAGGGGTGCATAGTCATGCATCTGTGTTAGCAGAGCCCAGAGGAAATGAATGCTCAGAAATTCACCGGTCTCATGGTTTTTGGTCTCACTCTGCTACAGTGGCCTCAGCCTGCCCTCCCTGAGGAGCAGACACATGATTAACTTCACACCCACCCAATTCTTGGCTTCTTTGCTTCGGGACCTTGGCCACTCCTGGGGCTAAGCTGACTCTCCATCATAACCTGAAAGTGAAAGTGCTTTTCTAACTTACTGCCCCCCTCCCCTGCCTCACTGCCAGCATGTTTCTTCCATGACATCACACTATTTCTCTAACCCTGAATATGATAAAGGGAGAAATTATGTAACATTTGCTTAGTTGCCATTTTAAGAAGCCAATTCAAAGAGATACTTGGGAAAATTATTTTAAATGCATGTTTATAAAATCACTTTCTACATTTTAAAAACCTGTATTTCAATGATGGTTCAAAGTTTCTCTTTAAATATCCATCCATATATGCGACTGGGTACTGGCAGAGTGGGAGTAGGGATTTAACGTGGATGTTCAGTGGGAAATTCTGAAATATTCCCCAGCAACTGGGAGCTTCTCACCAAATAACATGCTCAGCCTCTCAGTCGTGTCCAACTCTTTGTGGCCTCATGGACTCTAGCCCACCAGGCTCCTCTGTCCGTGGGATTCTCCAGGCAAGAATACCAGAGTGGGTAGCCATTCCCTTCTCTAGGGGATCTTTCTGACCCAGGGATTGAACCTGCATCTCTTGCATCTCCTGCATTGGCAGGTGGATTCTTTACCACTAGTGTCACCTGAGAAGCCCTCTCACCGGGTTGGAGGGGGGATTTTAATATCAACTTCTGTGCTCCAAAGTGATCATTTCAGGAAGTAAACTAAAGGGAATATGATGAATAAAAAAAAGTAGATAACTTCACAAAAATGGAGATGGTGGAAAATCTGCATGCGTGGCTGGGAGAGGGGTGAACAGGGGTATACATGCTTGTATCGTAAAATAAATCCCCTCGAGTCCTGTTAGTTATTGTTTCTTACCGAAAGTAAGGGAAAGAAAGCAATTTTCAGCATTTGTACTTGGGATTGTATACAATATTGTTACGGTCATCTAGTCTTGGAAAAAACAAACAACAACAACAAAAAAAACAGAGATGTAAATGTCATCTCAAGAGTGTCTTGGGTAGAGCCTTCTGTTTTGATTCTGAAAAGTATTTCAAATCTATGCTGCGTTTGAGTGGATCCACAAGATCAGGTCAGAAAAATGCCTTGCATTGATGTTAAATACTGTTTCTTTCAATAGAATAGAACAATTAAGCCAACAATAGTTGGTCCTTTGACCCCCTGGGTATGAAAGAGGAAAAAGTTGATGAGAGGCGAATTCTTCAGATCTAATGTAGGATTTGTGGGATGGGGATATCATCTTCTGAGATCAGGGAAATGACTATATGTGTGTGAGTCTGTAGAACCCAAGCAGAACAAATCCTCCCAAAGCAAGTGGCCCATTCTTTTGTTTTTGCTTTTTGTCAGCTCCTCACTTTGCATGTTTGCCAGTGAGACCCACTCGAGAAGAATTTCTGATGAAAGACCTAGTATCTATAAAAGAAAAATTTAATTGTGTGTATCGGGGTTTTGAACTAATTACCTCTTATGATGCACGTAAAAACCAGGTCATGCCTCTTACTTTAGCAGATGTCAGGAAGATGAACCTTTCTGATGGAAGCATCTAAGTCATCTGTAAAGGCAGGTTTCTTGACAGTGTGGGCTGCGGGCCCAGGTTTCTCAGGGCTCCTGGGGAATCTCTCACTAGAATCTTAACAGAGAGAGGCCTGAGCGCAGTGGCAGAGCCTGAAGACACACACACACCCCTGAGAATACGCAGAGTGCAAGATTTCTGGAGCTGAACCGCTATGTTGGTGAATAGAAAGGCTAAATGTGGCTCTGGGAAAGAACAAATGATCACTGAGCTGGGGATGAAAGTCCCCTGGGAGGGCAGGTGGCTAGGTGAAGAGAAAGGATGAGGATGTCACAGAAAGGTGGATCCTGCTGTGGGGACGCAGGTGGTGCTATGCTGTGTAGGCTCTGGCTCTGGCCCTGAGCCCACTCTCCATGGTACCTCCCAGTCCTGGAGTCTGACAAGTCACCCAGCACCTGCCCAGGAGACTCCCTTCGGGACTTCCCAGGCGGTCCAGAGGTTAAGACTCCATGCTTCCAATGCAGGGGGCATGGGTTTGATCCCTGGTCAGGGAACTAAGATCCCACATGCCATGCAGTGTACCCCCTGCCCCCTCCAAAAAAGACAAGAGAATCCACTGGCATCTAAAACTCAGTTTACCCCAACCCGCCCTCACCCCCACATTTCTTGCTACTCTGCTTCCTCCTCCTGCCAGCCCACAGCTGCAGAGTGATGAAGTCTTCCTGCCCTGCCTTCTATAGCAGCTCCCAAATTTCTCTCCGCATTGCCCTCTTCCCTTCTGCTCTAATCTCAGAGCCTTAACCATGGTGGGGTCTTCCTGTCTGTCTCCCTAATCTGAAAAAGTAACACCATCAGTTTTTTCCATAGTGCCAAAACCTTCATAGGTTTCCATCACCTACCAAATAAAGCCCAAACCCACAAGAATCCATCCAAGCCTCTGGGATCAGGGATTAATGCTCTTGTGGACGGTGAAGCCACCTGTTCTACTGAATATCATGCAAATTAAGCTCAAGGGTCTTTCCCTGTACTTGGACCATCCCTGTGTTCTAAATGTAGCCTCTTCATTTTGATCGCCTCCTCTCTCTTTGCTTGTCAATAGTCTATTTGGGGCTTCCCTGATAGCTCAGCTGGTAAAGAATCTGCCCTCAATGCAGGAGATCCCTTCCTCTCTGTCAATCTTCCATTTGTTTAAGATCCAGTTTAAAATGCACCTCCTCAGGAACCTTGCTCTCTTGCAAACAGATGGAAGCTATCTTTTCCTCCTCAACATCCTTATAATAGTCAGTGCACACTTTCTTTCTTTCTTCTTTTCTTTGGCCACATGGTGAAAGCAAAGTCATCACTTTGCTGACAAAGGTCCATCTAGTCAAAGCTATGGTTTTGCCAGTAGCCATGTACGGATGTGACAGTTGGACCATAAAGAAGGCTAAGTGCTGAAGAATTGATGCTTTTGAATTATGCTGGAGAAGACTCTTGAGAGTCCCTTGGACTGCAAGATCAAACCAGTCAATCCTAAAGGAAATCAACAGTGAATATTCACTGGAAGGACTGATGCTGAAGCTCTAATACTTTGATCATCTGATGCGAATAGCTGACTCACTGGAAAAGACTCTGATGCTGGGAAAGATTGAGGGCCAAAGAAGAAGAGGGCAGCAGAGGATGAGATGGTTGGATGTCATCACTGACTCAATGGTTATGAATTTGAGCAAACTCCAGGAGATAGTGAAGGACAGGGAAGCCTGGAGTGCTACAATCCACACCAATGCAAAGTTGGACACAACTTGGTGACTGAAGAACAACATATGGGAACTTAGCTCCTTGACCAGGGTGTAAAACTATGCCTTCTGCAGTGGAAGAACAGAGTCTTAGCTACTGGGCCATCAGGGACTTCTCTTTTTAAATAAATTATTTTTAATCTCCTTATTTTAAAGTCAGCTGATTAATAACCTTAATTTCATCTGCAACCTACCCTCTCTCTTGCCAAATAGCATATTCACAGGCTCTGGGATTAGGGTGTGGACATCTTTGAGGGCTGGTATTCTGCTTATCACAGGATCCTTCCATGTATTTTTCTCTTTTATATTGACATATCAATATTGTTATAAAGACATTTATTTTTTTAATATGTGATTTTTAAAAGCGTGAGATACTATATATATATATATGGTATTATATATTTTGCTTTTCTCAATGAATAATTTATCTTGTATAGTTTTTGGGGGTCAGTTCTTTTGGAAGTTGTCACTGTTAACAATTGCATAGTATCCCATAGTTTATTACTATTAATGGATGTTTAGGCGGCTTTAACATTTTTCACCCTTGATCTTATATATCTGTGATCTTAGACAAGACTGACTATAGCACACATGTCTATAAGTGGACCCACTGGGAGCAAAGAACATATGTATATTTTCAAAGGGCATTTAAAATTTTTATTTAAAGTTTTAAACCATGTTTGCTGATTACGTATCATTAAGTAGTGTAGAAAATTTTAAATATAAGATTATTTATTGTCCAAATTCTTAAAAACTCAGTAAGTTTACATCTTTATTTTTGACTAGTTGATTGACTCACCTGCCGCTCACCTGTGTGCACAGTATGAAACCACACGACTTGATTTTATTAAAATACAGCTATTGTTGCTGTTACTGTTGCTTATTTGTTTTTTAAGAACCTGTACAGGAGATTTCTGGATAGAATTTCTGTATCCCAAACTGTTCTCAATAACCATCTTGGTTGGGAAGTGAAAAGGATGCCTTAGGGTCATTAAAATTCACTTTTGCTTCGAGAATTTATTATGAAATGTTAGGTACAAACCTAACTGGACCAAACAAGTCATGCAAAAAGGGACTTTGCTAGTGTTTATGGCCCACGTGTTAGACAGCTTGGGGAGAAGGTAGCAAAGACCCAGAATCCCTTTAATGGCCTAGCTTGATTTTGAGAAAGAAGAAAACACTGGCAGTGACTCACGAAGGCCCACCCAACCTTGCCTTTCTTGGGGTCATTACATTACTTATGTGACTGTACCTCTGAAAGGTGGCCTCTTCCCAAGGATGCTAAATGAAAGTGAGAGTGTTCGTAGCTCAATTGTGTCTGACTCTTTGCGACCCCATGGACTGCAGTCTGCTAGGCTCCTCTCTCCATAGGATTTCCCGGGCAAGGATACTGGAGTCAGCTGCCATTTCCTTCTCCAGGGAGTCTTCCTGACCCAGGGATTGAGCCCAGGTCTTCTGCATTGCAGGTAGATTCTGTACCACCTGAGCCACCAGGGAAGCCCCAGAGATGCTGCTAAGTCTGTCTGCAAGCTTGGCTTATGCAAAGTGTGGGTGTTGAGGTGACAAGGAAATGAGCCGTTTCCAAGCCAAGAGAGCTTTATTTTAAATATTCTGAAAGTTAAATCTCAACTAAGAAAACCACTGCAGTGGGTTTACTCCTCTGACAAACTCTCCAACCTCTTTACAGACCTCGAGTGTCCTGTTTTCCTTTATTCCCCTAAACAGGAACAGGACTTCCCTTGTTTTCAAACTTGTAATTGGATAATTTCCTTTAAAATGTTCTTGACCTCTTTTATTGTAACCCATATTGTTTTTTAAAATTGTGTATTTTAATCCCAGTTTGTTTTGTTCAGAAAGATTGCAGGGTATAAGATCAATATATAAAAATCAATTTGATTTCTACATCCTAGCTGTGAACAGAGTGAAAATTAAATTACAGAAACAACTCTATTTACAGTAGCATCAAAAAGAATAAAATTCTTAGGTCTATATTTGACAAAAGATGTGCAAAACTTATACTCTGAAAACCACGAAACTACAAAGTCAATGAAGCAAATTAAAGAAGACCTAAATAAATGGACAGACCTAAGTAAATGATTACTTATTGGGAGACTTAATATTGTAAGATGACAGTACTCTTCAAACTAATCTACAGATGCAGCACAATCCCTATCAGAATCCAAGCTGACTTCTTTGCAGAAATTGACAAGCTGATCCTAAAATTCCCATGGACATTCAAGGGACCCAGAGTAGCCAAAATCATCTTTAAAAAGAACAAAATTGGAGGACTCACATTTCCCAGTTTCAAAACTTACAAAAGCTGCAGTAATGAAGATAGAAACTAAAGAAAACACAGATAAATTGGACTTCATCAACATTAGAAACATTTGCAATTCTAAGAACACCATCATGAAAATGGAAGGAAAACTCACAGAACGGGCTAAACATTTTGCATATTTCTGATGAGGAACTCACCTCTATAAGAACTCCTACAACCAACTCAATAATAAAAAGACAAATAACCCACTTAAAAATGAGTTAAGGTTCTGAATAGATAGTTCTCCAAAGAAGATATACAAGTGACCAATAAGCCCTGGAAAAGATGCTCAATATCATTAGCTATCATAAAATGCAAATCAAAACCACAATGAAATATCACTTTATATCCACTAGGATGGCTATAATCAATAATATAGGTAATAACAAGGCTTGGCCAAGGTGTGGAGAAACTGGAATCCACCACATGTGGTGGGAATGTAAAATGGTGCAACCACTTTGGAAAACAGTCTGGCAGTTTCTCAAAAGGTTAAAGATTAAGTTGTCATATGACCTAGCAGGACCACTCCTAGGTCTGTACTCAGGAGAAATGAAAACACGCCACATAGTTCATGGCAGCATTATTCATCATAGTCAACACCTAGGAGCAATCCAAATGTCCATCAGCTGATGAATGGATAAATAAAACATGGTACATTCATACAACAGAATATTATTAAGACCTAAAAGGAAATGAAGTGGTTAAACATGCTACAACATGGATTAGCCTTGGAAAGATGCTAAGTCAACCACAAAGGACCACATTTATGAAATGAATATCCAGAAGAGATGAGTCCATAGAGACAGAAAGTAGATTGAGGGTTGGAGGAGGGGGTGAGGGGAAATAGGAAAAGAGGCATAGGAGTTTTGGAGGTAATAAAAATGTGTTAAAATTGATTATGGTGGTGTTTGCTTGACTGTGAAGATGCTAACAGCCATTTTACTGACCACAGTAAACGGGTGAAATACATGGTATGTACATTTTATCTCAATAAGACTGTAATAAAAAGAAAGTGATATCCTTTAGAAGTTTCTTACTTATGAATATAAGTAAGATTTTCCCTTACTGTGGATCCTGAAGCGATTTCTGGAGGGGGTGGTGATGCTGGTGGGAATTCTGTGTGTCCTCATATGTAAAGTCACTATAGACATAGAGAAGAAATGTATGGATGCCAAAGAGGGAAGGGAGTGGCGGGATGAATTGGGAGATGAGGGTTGACATGCATATGCTATTGACACTATGTATAAAATAGATAACTAATGAGAACCTTTTTTATAGCACAGGAAACTGCTCAGTGCTCTCTGGTGACTTACATGGGAAGGAAATCCAAAAGAGAGGGGATATACGTATATGCATAGCTGATTCACTTTGCTGTATAGCAGAAACTAACGCAACACTGTAAAGCAACTATACTCCAATTAAAAAAAATAAATAAAGTCACTTGGTTAAGCACTGAGTTAAGATTATTTCCGGGGCTTCCCTGACAATGCAGCAGATGCAGGTTTGATCCCTGGTTTGGGAAGATCACCTGGAGAAGGAAATGGCAACACACTCCAGTATTCTTGCCTAGGAAATCCCATGGACAGAGGAGCCTGGCGGGCTATAGAGTTGGACACAACTTAGCAAGTGAGCATGCACACAAGGTTATTTCTGCCTGGGAGACTGCCTGATGGGCTTCATTCTTTCCCTAGCAGATTTTGAGTGTTCAAAACCCCGTAATTTCAAAATATTGAGTATGTGGTCTTTAGTCCACAGCAGAGGGGTCATTTGGAAGACTAGAGTGGAAAGAGACAGTGTTTGTGTGTGTGGCTGCACACACGTGTGTAAGGGGAGAGGTGGATGAAGGGAGAAGCAAAACTTTCTAAGCTATAGTGCATCCCTGGTCGCCAGGGCAAGGGGTGCCTAGAGGCGGCTGGGTCCAGGGTTTCAGGCACTAGAATGAGTGCCTGACCTGGGCTGCTTCCTTCTCCAGCTCCCGGCCACTGGGTCTCTGGGCCCTAGCAACCTGGGCTTCATGGAATTGTTCACTATCCTCTTCCCCAGTTCTCTATTCTGTCAGAGTAGCTGCTCCATTTTCTTCTTCTTTCCCCCTCTCAAACTGCTCTAGTCTCAGAAAAGATTTGGATCTGCTTCCTGTGTGTGTGTGTCTTATTTTTTTAAAAAAATCCTGGGGATTCTATTTTTACTCCTCTGTTCAGGTGTCCAAATGATGAAGATATTTTCTCCCAATCAGCAGCAGCCCACCCACAGTGTCACTGTGTTCCATGATTAGGCTCCTTAATGACCAGGGTCCCCTCCTGCCCCCGGGCTGTTCTTCAGCACGCCCACTCCAGCTGCTGCCACAAGGAAAATGTGCACTGGGCCAGATCTGGAGCCAGAGCCGGGGGAAGGGGCATTCTGGAAAGCCCGTCTCACTGAAGATGAAATCCAGGAGACAAAAATGAGCTCTAGAAGTACTCTCAAGTTCAAAGTTTTGAGTGAAACCTGTAAACCTTACAGGCCAGGGCTCTGCCACCTCCTTGGCCATATCTTCGCCTCCAGCCGCTCGCCCACTCCCTGCCACTCAACCGCCTTCCTGCTGCTGCTTCTCTCTGACAACCATATTCCTGCCTCGAGGCTTTTTCTAGATTTGTAAAATGACACCCAAGACCCACCTTTTAGATATCCAGCTCACATTATGGACTGAGAAAATAACATCCACTTCTGTTCTCATGGTTTTTAGTAGTTTGTGCAGCTGTGATGTGTTCATTTTATTTGTGTCTGTAAATATCCCGTCATTGATGGGAAGATTTTGGAAGGCAAGGTGTATTATTCTCCTATTTGCTGCTGTAACATATTACCCTGAACTAAGTGCCAGGTAGGGCCACCCAAGATGGGTGGAGAGTTCTGACAAAATGTGGTCCACTGGAGAAGGGAATAGCAAACCACTTCAGTATTCTTGCCTTGAGAACCCCATGAACAGTATGAAAAGGCAAAAAGATAGGACACTGAAAGATGAACTCCCCAGGTTGGTAGGTGCTCAGCATGCTACTGGAGATCAGTGGAGAAATAATTCCAGAAAGAATGAAGAGACAGAGCCAAGGCAAAAATGACGCCCAGTTGTGGTTGTGACTGGTAATAGAAGCAAGGTCTGATGCTGTAAAGAGCAATATTGCATAGCACCTGGAATGTTAGGTCCATGAATCAAGGAAAATTGGAACTGGTCAAACGGGAGATGGCAAGAGTGAATGTTGACATTCTAGGAATCAGCTAACTAAAATTGACTGAAATGGGTGAATTTAACTCAGATGACCATTATATCTACTACTGTGAGCAGGAATCCCTTAGAAGAAATGGAGTAGCCATCATAGTAAACAAGATTCCGAAATGCAGTACTTGGATGCAGTCTCACAAACGACAGAATGATCTCTGTTCGTTTCCAAGGCAAACCATTCAGTATCATGGTAATCCAAGTCTATGCCCCGACCAGTAATGCTGAAGAAGCTAAAGTTGAACAGTTCTGTGAAGACCTATAAGACCTTCTAGAACTAACACCCCAAAAATATGTCCTTTTCATTATAGGGAACTAGAATGCAAAAGTATGAAGTCAAGAAAACCTGGAGTAACAGGCAAATTTGGCCTTGGAGTACAGAATGAAGCAGGGCAAAGGCTAATAGAGTTTTGCTAAGAGAACGCACTGGTCATAGCAAATACCCTCTTCCAACAGCACAAGAGAAGACTCTACACATGGACATCACCAGATGGTCAACACTGAAATCAGACTGATTATATTCTTTGCAGCCAAAGATGGAGAAGCTCTATACAGTCAGCAAAAACAAGACCAGGAGCTGACTGTGGCTCAGATCATGAACTCCTTATTGCCAAATTCAGACTTAAATTGAAGCAAGTATGGAAAACCACTAGACCATTCAGGTATGACCTAAATCAAATCCCTTACAATTATACAGTGGAAGTGAGAAATAGATTCAAGGGATTAGATCTGATAGAGTGCCTGAAGAAATATGGATGGAGGTTTGTGACATTGTACAGGAGACAGGAATCAAGACCATCCCCAAGAAAAAGAAATGCAAAAAAAGCAAAATGGCTGCCTGAGGAGGCCTTACAAATAGCTGTGAAAAGAAGAGAAGCAAGGAGAGATAAGAAAGCTTTCCTCAGTGATCAGTGCAAAGAAAGAGAGGAAAACAATAGAATGGGAAAGACTAGAGATCTCTTCAAGAAAATTAGAGATACCAAGGGAATATTTCATGCAAAGATGGGCTCAATAAAGGACAAAAATGGTATGGACCTAACAGAAGCAGAAGATATTAAGAAGAGGTGGCAAGAATACACATAAGAACTATGCAAAAAAGATCTTCATGACCCAGATAACCACAATGGTGTGATCACTCACCTAGAACCAGACATCCTGGAATGTGAAGTCAAATGGGCCTTAGAAAGCATCACTATGAACAAAGCTAGT
This sequence comes from Cervus elaphus, assembly GCF_910594005.1. Lineage (NCBI taxonomy): Eukaryota > Metazoa > Chordata > Mammalia > Artiodactyla > Cervidae > Cervus > Cervus elaphus. Next base: position 40,893,773 of record NC_057841.1, read on the forward strand.
GGAGGTGATGGAATTCCAGTCCATTTGAAATTTGAGCTATTTCAAATCCTAAAAGATAATGCTGTGAAAGTGCTGCACTCAATAAGTCAGCAAATTTGGAAAATTCAGCAGTGGCCGCAGGACTGGAAAAGGTCAGTTTTCATTCCAATCCCTAAGAAAGGCAATGCCAAAGAATGCTCAAACTACTGCAGAATTGCATTCATCTCACACGCTAGTAAAGTAATGCTCAAAATTCTCCAAGCCAGTCTTCAGCAATACGTGAACCATGAACTTCCAGATGTTCAAGCTGGTTTTAGAAAAGGCAGAGGAACCAGAGATCAAATTGCCAACATCCGCTGGATCATCAAAAAAGCAAGAGTTCCAGAAAAACATCTGCTTTATTGACTATACCAAAGCCTTTGACTGTATGGATCACAATAAACTGTGGAAAATTCTGAAGGAGATGGGAATACCAGACCACCTGACCTGCCTCTTGAGAAACCTGTATGCAGGTCAGGAAGCAACAGTTAGAACTGGACATGGAACAACAGACTGGTTCCAAATAGGAAAAAGAGTATGTCAAGGCTGTGTACTGTCACCGTGCTTGTTTAACTTATATGCAGAGTACATAATGAAAAACACTGGGCTGGATGAAACACAAGCTGGAATCAAGATTGCCGGGAGAAATATCAATAACCTCAGATATGCAGATGACACCACCCTTATGGCAGAAAGTGAAGAAGAACTAAAGAGCCTGTTGATGAAAGTGAAAGAGGAGAGTGAAAAAGTTGGCTTAAAGCTCAGCATTCAAAAAACGAAAAAATCACGGCATCTGGTCCCATCACTTCATGGCAAATAGATGGAGAAACAGTGGCAGACTTTATTTTTTTGGGCTCCAAAATCGCTGCAGATGGTGACTGCAGCCATGAAATTAAAAGACACTTACTCCTTGGAAGGAAAGTTATGACCAACCTAGATAGCATATTAAAAAGCAGAGACGTTACTTTGCCAGCAAAAGTTCATCTACTCAAGGCTATGGTTTTTCCAGTAGTCATGTGTGGATGTGAGGGTTGGACTATAAAGAAAGCTGAGTGGTAAAGAATTGATGCTTTTGAACTGTGGTGTTGGAGAAGATTCTTGAGAGTCCCTTGGACTGCAAGGAGATCCAACCAGTTCAACTAAAGGAAATCAGTCCTGAATATTCATTGGAAGGACTGATGTTGAAGCTGAAACTCCAATACTTTGGCTACCTGATTCAAAGAACTGTTTCATCTGAAAAGACCCGGATGCTGGGAAAGATTGAAGATGGGAGGAGAAGGGGACGACAGAGGATGAGGTGGCTGGATGGCATCACCGACTCAATGGACATGAGTTTGAGTAAACACCGGGAGTTAGTGATGGATAGGGAGGCCTGGCATGCTGCAGTCCATGGGGTAGCAAAGAGTCAGACAGGACTGAGTGACTGAACTGAACTGAACTGAAGTGGCTTAAAACACACAGATTTAGAATCTACCCCTAAGCCAGGGATCTGGCTTCCCTGATGGCTCAGATGGTAAAGAATCTGCCTTCAATGCAGGAGACCTGAGTTTGATCCCTGGGTCAGGAAGATCCCCTGGAGGAGGCCATGGCAACCCACTCCAGTACTCTTGCCTGGAGAATTCCATGGACAGAGGAGCCTGGTGGGTTACAGTCCGTGGAGTTGAAAATAGTCAGACCTGACTTAGTGACTAACACTTCCACCCTTGTAGATCTGCTTTTTGACAAAACAATGCTAGAGGCAGATTCTCAGATGGAAAGATAATGATACCAGAGTGAAAATTAGAACATGAAGAATTCAAGAAAAACAACCAAAAAGGTAGACATATAGCTAATGAGACTATTTTTCACCTTTCAAGTTCTTTAAAATATGTTTGTTATAGAAAGCAAATGTAGAACATCATTTAATGGAATTTTTGATATGTGAAAATTAATAAAAATGAGGATTATAATAAAAGGGGGGAAAAGAAGATGGTCTTATATCGTTGGGGGAAATATTAACTCTAAGTAGAATGTGGAAAGTTAGGTATATAGTAAGTAATCATGAAAATAACCATTCAAAGATGTATACAAAGAGATAGTCACAGAGTCAATACAAAAATTAAAATGAAATACGAGTGCTACTAGAATAATCAAAAGAAGACAGGAGTGAGGACACAGAGGAACAAAAATCATGGAGGAAAACAGAAAATGACACTAACATTGTAAACTGATGTCCAGTCATAGTCATAATTGTATTAAATGTAAATGATCTAAAAAAAATTCCTACAAATTTATCTTACAGTTCTGGGGGTAGGAAGTCCAAAATGGGTCTTACTGGCCATAGTCAGAGTCAGCAGGGCTGAATTGCCTATGGATGCTCCAGGGATAAAAAAATAGGAACTTCCCTGGTGGTCCAGTGCCTAGGACTCTATGTTACCAGTGCAGGGGGCCCAGGTTTGATCCCTGGTCAGGGAACTAGATCCCACATGCCACAAAAAAAGATCCTGCGTGTTGTAACGAAGATCAAAGATCCTGTGTGTCACAACTAAGACCTGGAGCAGCCAAAAAAAAAAAAAAAAAAATTATGTTCTCTTGTCTTTTCCCCTCTAGAGGCAGCCCTCATTCCTTGGCTTCCGGCCCTTTCCTTCATCTTTAAAGCCAGAAGTGTAGCATTATCTCGTCTCTCCTCCTCTGTCCTCTGCATCTGTCATCATCTCCTTCTCTGACTCTGACCCTCCTACCCTTTGATAGAATGTCTTGTGACTATATTTCCATCTCAAGATCCTTAGTCACATTTGCAAAGTTCCTCTGGTATGGAAGGTAACATAGGCGCAGGCTCTGGGGATTAGCACATGGTCATTTTTTGGGTGGGGGAATCATTTTTCTACTTTCCATAGAGATTAATGACTCACATAGTTCCAATGCATTATTTTAGGCCAGATGCTTCCACTTGCCTTTTATGATGATAACCAGATAGTCCCCTATTTAGGGTCAGAAGAGATAAAGTGCTGTGCTGTGCTTAGTCACTCAGTCGTGTCCGACTCTTTGTGACTCCATGGATTGTAGCCCACCAGGCTCCTCTGTCCGTGGGGATTCACTACACATGAATACTGGAGTGGGTTGCCATGCCCTTCTCCAGGGGATCTTCCCGACCCAGGAATTGAACCGGGGTCTCCTGCATTGCAGGCATATTCTTTGCCAGTTGAGCTACCAGTACAGGTAATAGAAACAAGCCCAGAAGAAATCTCAGGAAGAAACCTCATTGCGGATCCTCAGATATAGGAAAATGGATTTCTATTATTTATATTTGTCTGGTAGATTTTATGGGAAGAGTGAGAGCCTGTATTATTGATGTCTGAAATGTTTCCTTTATCTTGAATTTCTAGAAAAGCAAAGCTTGGAAGTAACTCATTTTCTGAAAGATTTTAGAATTATTTTTTTTTTGGTGCAGCTATGTTAAAATATGTAATGAGAATAAATGAGTAAAAGTAGCAAAGAAGTAGATGCGAGTTCAATGAATAAGTATCTTTCCGATGAAGAGAGTTGTCATCAGTGGAAAAGGTGCTGTGTTGTTGTTTCGTTGCTCAGTCATTCCAGACTCTTTGTGATGCTATAGATTGTAGCCCACCAGCCTCCTCTGTCCATGGGATTCTCCAGGCAAGAATACTGGAGGGGGTTGCCATTTCCTTCTCCAGGGATCTTCCTGACCCGGGAATAGAACCTGCATCTTCTGCATTGGCAGGTGGATTCTTTACCAGGGAAGCCCAACAAGCCCCATCAGTGGTACGTGTACTCTTAAACTAGAGAAATGTAAGCAAATGATTGGACTAAATGTGCTGATGGTAACAGAGACTCCTCAGACTCTAACAGTCCTTGATTCTAATAAGAAAGTCTCAGCATTTGGGCAATCTGCCATCACACCTGAGAGCACGAGGTTCTTACTGAGCAAAGACCAAGCCTGTTGAGTGAACCTCAAAAATAAGCTAAGTTAACAGACAGGATGGGTGATTAGTACGATTTTCATTTGTAAATTACTTTTAAGCAATGCACATGTTGTATAAAACAAAGCAATTGCGCTCAAGGAGTTTTTCAATGATTTCATTTACCAAAAGGTGACTCCAAAATTATTTCATTTATAAACAGGTGACTCCAAAACAACCAAGGAAACAAAATGCTTCTGCCTGGCCTCCTCACTTACTTTCTTCAGTGCTTACTGCTTTGGGAAGGTAGTTTATTAGTCTGCTCTGCCTTCAAAGGGGGAGACAAAGGAGAGTGAGTTGTTTCTAGTCTACAAACATATTTCAAACCTATAAGATACTAAAAGTAATTTCTACTTGTACACACTGTTTCTCTGAGGATGACAAACAACTATGATTAGGGTTATTTGGCAAATGGGAAAATTTGGGCTTTGAGTTAAAGAGGTTTTCAAAGTTATCACATGTTGGCAGGCTCCTCTGGCACTCAGCGCTGTGTATCAGGTGTAATCCTCCCAGGGCTGGCTTGGTAATCCCCTCACTATTATTCTGGGATTACTTTTGTCATATAATGTAGCCATTACCAAGGAGAACTATAAAGCCTACATAAGCACATGGAGAAATGGATGGCTACAAATCAATGCTTAAGTGGGAAAAAGCAGAACACAGAATTATAAGTCCATTATTATCATAACTAAGGTTTCCCTCGTGGCTCAGACAGTAAAGAGCTGGCTCATCCGCCTGCAGTACAGGAGATCCAGGTTCAATCCTTGGATCGGGAAGATCCCTTGGAGAAGCAAATGACAACCCACTCCAGTATTCTTGCCTGGAGAACTCATGGACAGAGGAGCCTGGTGGGTTATAGTCCATGGGGTCACAAAGAGTGACTTAGTGACTAACACTTTCACTTTCACACTATTATCATAACTACCAAAAAAGGGTAACTTTATTTTGTATTGGCGTATAGCGGATTAACGACGTTGTGATAGTTTCGGGTGGACAGCAAAGGGGTTCAGCCACATACATACATGTACCCATTCTCCCCAAAGCCCCCTCCAGTCTAGGTCAAACGAACTTTTTAATCAACCCAACATTTTTTTGTAGGGACAGTTTCAGAGTCTCCCTGAGTCTTTGTTTCTCTAATCTCTCAACTGAGGAAGTGGGATTAAATTGTGATTTTCAGTATCCAGTTTATTCCAGAAAAGCAGGGAACAGACCCTAGATTTAACTGAAGGAAAAGTACTTGCCTGTATTTCTTTCCTATATGATGTGTCCATGACAGAATCGGAGGAGAAGGGGAGAACTCAAGGCTTTTAGAGCTGTGAATACTATGGGGTTTTGACTTTGGGAAGTGGCACAGGTCCCTCTGAGGGAGTCACTGTAAGGATATTTGGTGGGGTGACAGCATCCATCACAAAGAGGTTGGGAGACTTACATGCTTCCTCGGGAGGGTCCTGAACTTGCATTCAGCCCGAGATAAGTCACTGTCACTCTGCAGCCAGGTGCAGACAAATGTGGAGGCTACTTTTGCTTCATTAAAACAAAAAGACCCACCAGGTTCCCACAGAAGTGGTTTCTGCCTCTTAGAAATGATGGAATCAATTGGTGCAGGTTCACCTCCATGGGGTGCCCTGGGCAGGACTTCTGGGCTAAGGCAATAACGACCTGTCAACCAGGATGCTGTTTCTGGGGAACAGGTGGGGAAGAGGTGGCAGCTCCTCGGGCTAAAGGAAATGATGCCCCTTGGAAAAGTAGGCACATTGTCATGATACTTGACAGGCATACTGTCTTCTAGCGACTCTGCAAGGCATGATGATAATTACTAATCACAGTTGGCTCAATTTAGCATGGCAGTGTTCACCGGAAATCAGCAGAGATGGGAAAGCTGTAAAAACACAGTGTTTTTTCTCCCCCCTTGTAATTTCATATATGTTTGTTACTACAGTGGGGTCAGAAAACTCAAAGTGCCTCCTAAGAACAATGGGCTCTGGATTCATAAAGCTGGCTCGAATCCAGAGTTGTCAAATCTAGTGTGGGTTGAATGATGCTGTTTATTAAACCAAAGTGCTGTGTGTGCTTATTGAGACAAAAACACACAATATTTACTAGATGTCAATAGTCATCATTATGTGATGGTATTACACATAGATGTGGCTCAGCAGTGAAGAATCCCCCTGCAATGTAGGAGATGCTGGAGACATGGGTTCGATCCCTGAGTCGGGAAGATCCCCTGGAGGGGGACATGGCAACCCACTCCAGCATTCTTGCCAGAAAATCCTATGGAGAGAGGAACCTGGTGGGCTACAGGGTTGCAGAGTTGGATTCAACTGAGCACACACAACATACATAGATACCCATGTACTACATGTGAATTAAAATATATTTTACTAAAAAGTGTAACAATCTCAGCATTTTAAAGTCAGATGCTCAGGGTAAGCAACTGAAATGGAGTACAATTAAAACAGGCAATTAGGCAGACTTTCATTTCTAATGGCAAAGTCATGTGTCAGCCCCCCTCTGCTCCCACCTCTACGTGGTGGATCCTCCACCTACAGTTGGCTGTTTTGAGCCCTAACCCAGCGGTCCCAATATTTTGGCACCAGGGACCAGTTTTTGTGGACGACAGTTTTTCCGTGGATGCAGGAGGGGGAGATGGTTTCAGGATGATTCAAGTGCATTAGATTTATTGTGCACTTTACTTCTCTTATTATTACATCAGCTCCACCTCAGATCACAGGCACTAGATCCTAGAAGTTGGGGGCCCTGACCTAACCCGCTCTGTATCCACCTGCGTTTCATCCCAGGAGCCTCAGCCGCACAGCTGCCCGGTCCTCGGATCCTCACTTGTCTGCCCGGCAGCGGCCTCCTGCCCTCCGTGGAGCTGGGACTACTCCAGATGTTACGATGGAACATCCTGCTTTGTGTCATGCTGATATCTCTGATGGAGACCCTGACCTCTCACTTTCCTCCTCTCAGCCTGTCCACCCTGGAGGTGGGACACTGGGCCCTGTGTCTCCCCTGCTGGGGCAGCGTCTGCTGCAGACCAGGCAGGAACCAGGTGATTCTCTGACCTGACAGTGTGTGTGACCACCATCTGCAGCTGCCCTCGCCACTCCTCAGCCCGCAGCCTGCCTTCCTCAAGCACTGGTGTCAGTCCAGATGGAGCCTGTGTTGGTTGAACTGCCCATAGAATGTACTGGATGCAGTTTACATGCCTGCCAGGTCCTTCCGGTTCTGCCTAACCCCTTGGCCTCAGCCCCCAGGAAGCTGCTGGGTCCGTGGAGCCTCAGGCTTCTTTACTGGGTCACTGGAGGAACCCCCAATCAATACCCCATGGGAGCAAGTTTTGACCAAGGAGAGACAGGAAGCCAGGAGGAACCAGAGGAGAAACTGCCCTTTTGCTCTCTGATGGAATGTTCCAGACAGGATACAGTGTTTCCATATGGTCTCACTAGTGTGTGCCAAGTTGCTTCAGTCATGTCCAACTCTTTGTAACCCTGTGGACTGTGGCCCACCAGGTTCCTCTGTCCATGGGATTCTCCAGGCGAGAATACTGGAGTGGGTTGCCATTTCCTTCTCCAAGAGATCTTCCCCACCCAGGGATTGAAGCCTAGTCTCTTATGTCTCCTGTATCAGCAAGCAGGTTCTTTACTACTAGTGCCACCTAAGAGGTCCCCAGTCTCCTCGGAGACATCCCATGTAACCAAATGACCAGCTCTGTTTTCCAGCAAAGTCCTGGCCTGCCTTGTAATGTCCTGTCTTGCATTCACTCTGCCTTTTTCCCAGCGTCACATCACCTGCCCCATCTTCTCCTTCCCTTTGAGGAAGAGCATGGAGACTCTACCTATGGTACCATTTCTGGGGAGCTGGGTTGGAACAGACATCATGACCTGGATGGCAAGATGCCCTGGCAGAAGGAGGGTCCACTCATAGGCCAGCCACCCTAGGCTCCACGCCATCCACTCATCACTTTTCTGGTCCCTTCTCGTCTGTGGTTGAAGTTCAAGCCTGTGTCACTCCTGCAGTCAAGCAGGTTATGGCAAAAAAATGGGTGGATTCTTGGATATTTTGGTAATTGTATGCTATGGCCATGTGTTCTGGGGCCTGGAACCAGAAGAAGAGGTTTTGGCTTATTAGTTATAATTTCTAGCAGCCCCAAACGGAACAGGTTCTCTCTGGCAGGAATGGTGACTTAGTGACAGGCTTGTAGAGAAGCTCAACCTTGGGCTGGTGACCATGCTAGGCAAGATAGTAAGGAGCTGTGATGCACAGGCTTGATTTTTCAGGAGGATCGATTCTGTGAAGACATGCTTACAGCATTGATTGTTTCTTAAATATTTACCAATTCACATTTTTAAAGATTGCAGCATTGTTCTTGTTACAAGGGCAATTTTGTGAAATAAACACCATCGAAATGTCCTATGGGGACCACCTCTACTCTGTGCCTCAACATACTTCATGTGGGCTCGGGCTCATGGATTTCCTGAGGCTGTGAGCAAGATACAGTGTGTGTGTGGGAGTCCTGTTTGGGGAGCATGCTCATAGCTTACATTGGCTCTTCAAAAGGGCATGTGACTTAAATAAGTAAGTAGATACTTAGAGACTTCCCTGGTCCCTAAGTCCAATGGTTAAGACTTCACCTTCCAATGCAGGGGGTGCGGGTTCAATTCCTGGTCTCAGAGCTAAGATCCTACATACCTCTCGGTCAAAAAAACCAAAAAACATAAAACAGAAGTAATACTGTAGCAAATTCAATAAAGATTTAAAAAATGGTCCACACCAAAAAGATCTTTAAAAAGTACTTAAAGAATCGATCCTTGGCCTAATAAAAAGTGTTTAAAATCTACCTGATATGAAAGAAATGAGTCTAAACATTCAGAAGTCTTGACAGGAGAGCAATTGTTAGAAAGTCACAGTAACAAGGAGGCCCCGGAAACTTCTTTTTGGATTTCTGACTGTTTTTGTACACTAAAAGAGGCAGAAAGGACCTCTGTCCTTTCTCCCCAAAACTGCTCCTCTCACAGTCCCCCCCGAGTCCTTCTCCAGCCCAAACCCGTGCCTAACCCTTGCCTTCACAAACCACATCTGATGCTGCACACACCCCCGGGCTCAGCCCCCACCCCAGCACTGCCACGCGGCCAGGCCGCACAGGTGCTCCCCGGGAATGCTGCCACCGTGTCCTCCCCGACTCCATCCTGTTCCCCTTTTACTTTCTCCTCTAAAAAAGCAGCCTGACCAGTTCTCTTACAATGCTACTTCTTTACCTGAAAGCTTTCTGATATCTTCCCACCTCACTCGGTGAAGTCCAGAGTCCTCACACAGCCCGCAGCCCAGAGTCAATCTGCCTCTGCGCCCTCCAGGACCCTTCCTCCACCGCTCTCCCCTCGCCCACCCTGCTCTGCCACACAGGCCCTCAGGCTGGGCCTCAGACAGGCCAGGCGACCTCAGGGACTTTGCACCGACGGGTCCCTACCTGAGGTCTCTCCCCTCTGACCACTGCAGGCCTCCCACCTGCACCTTCTTCAGGCCTTCGCCCATGGACGCCTTCCCCTGCTTCACGTTTTCCTTCCCGGCACTTGATCTCCATCTGAAGCCCCGTGGTCTCCTCCTGACACTTGATCCAAATCTGTCATACTCTCTTCTTCATTCACCCATCCCGCTTATTTTTGTCTCCTCTGCTGGATTGCAAGCTCTCCAGAAGGTGGAGGGGGGACTGCTGTCTGTCTTGTTCACTGTGGTGCTCCTGGAATAGATGCTCTGTACACAGCGAGTGTTAAGTACCTGTTGAATAGCTGGATGACTGAACAAGCAAGGCTGTCACTTGCATGTCCATGTTTCGCATCTAAATGTACACATCTCCCCCTTTCTCCTCTGAAGCGTAAGGCGTAGCCGGTCTGGTCCCAGGTGGTCTGTTAGTACCGCCTGTCCTTACATCCCCATCTGGCGGCCCCTCCTTCTTTAATCCTTCCTTAACCACGACAACGTGGCCAGGCAATAAGACAGGAAGCTAGTCAGCTGGGACCTGATATATAAATAAGACTCTGTGTAATCGCCAACATGCATTACTGTGATATACATTTGAAGTGCATCTCAATTACAGGCAGCTGTTCATTTTTTTTTTTCTTTTTCTGACTTCAGAATCCTCTGTGTTACTTGCTCCTAACTCCTAGTTGAACCTGACTAGGGCAATGGGAAGTGAAGCCTGAGGACAACCCGGGAATAACCCACCTAGCATCCCTGTTTGGCGCTTACATTATGCTGAACACAGAAGGTTCCTCTCTGTGGAGCGAGCCGGTCCCACTTGGGGACTTTGGGGCGGGGTGGGGGGGACGGGAAAGGCTGACACTATACAATGGGATTGAAGCACCAGTGGGCTCACACACTGCCACAAAGGCTTGGCTTGGCCAGCTGCCTCCCATAGGGTAGGCTGCAGAAGCTGGCAGGGACTCCATCGGTTATCAAGGTGGCTGCGTGGCTGTGAGCCATTGTCCAAGCCACCCAGCAGCAGACGGAGCTCTGCCAGTTCTCCGAACACAGGATCTGGCTAATTTGATTAACATATGGTGGAGACAAAGTGCGTCACCGGTTTCCTCTCCCCCCACAGCTGACTTCTGCAAGCTGTTGTCTCCTCAGCTCCCACTGCGATGCCCTGTGTATGCATCCCTGTGCAGTGGAATTGGTATTTTACAGGAGATAGAATATCTTCAAGATCATAGAACGATCCAGTGAAAACTTACTTATTGTTATGGAAGAAAGTAACTTTCCTCAGTGGGAAAATGAGTTGGCCACTTATTTTCAAATTGGCCTGACCCTGATGCCCTGGACATTTGTAACTGACCAGGATCAGGAGGATCACAGAGCCTTCTACTGGGTTTCATAACAACAGGGTCTCTGGATGTCATGAGAAGCCAGGAAGAGGTCCCCAGATCCCTTGCAATAGACAAAGGGCTTTTCTTATTGGGGGCTAAGCTAGATGCTCATTAAAAATGTTTTTTCTATTATTCTTACCAGTTTTCATAAAGTTGCATGGGTTGTTGAGTGCAAACCATTCACATAAAACACAAATGTTCTGCTGGTCCATACTACCCCAAACCCACAACAAAATTGATTGTCTTATTGTATGAGAGATCCAGCAAAGCTAAAAGGCTGAGCAGTGGAGTCAGCAAAACTATATAGGTCTTGGTTTATCAGAGAGAGAGGAGATGGCATCGCTTGATAAGGGTGAACATGATTAAGGAAATGAGAATCAACACCTCCCACTGGGTGGTTTTTCTCAGAAACCTCAGGCTGCCCACTGTCCTGTGTGCTGGACATCTATCCTGGGTTCCAGTGTAGACAGAGAAATTAATTTGTGATTAAGACAGGCACAGCACTTAGAACTCTATAGACTCAAGACTCTAGACTCAGTAGCCAAGACATGGAAACAATCTAAATGTCCATCGACAGATGAATGGATAAAGATGTGGCGTGTATGGATGTATGTGTGTATATATAGATACACACACACACACACATATATATATATATATATATATATATATATATATATACATGGGACCGAGGGGTATGTGTGTGTGGCTCAAACGGAAAGAATCTGCCTGCAATGCAAGAGACGTGGGTTTAATCTCTGGGTTGGGAAGATCCCCTGGAGAAGGAAATGGCAACCCACTTCAGTATTCTTGCCTGGAGAATTCCATGGACATAGGAACCTGGCTGGCTACAGTTCATGGGGTCTCAAAGTGTCAGACACAACTGAGTGAATAACACACACACACTGAAATATTACTCAGTCATAAAAAAGAATGGAATAATGCCATTTGCAGCAACATAGATGGACTGAGATTATCATACTAAGCGAAGTAAGTCAGAAAAAGAAAGACAAATACCATATGATATCACTTGTATGCGGAATCTAAAATATGACCCAGATGAACTGATTTACAAAAGAGAAACAGATTCACATAAAGAGAACAGACTTGTGCTTGCCAAGGGGGCCAGGAGAGGGATGGATTGAGAGTTTGGAATTAGCAGATGCAAACTATTAAATATGGAACAGATAAACAGCAAGGTCCTACTCTACAGAACAAGGAACTATATTCAATATCCTGGGATTAAACCATAATGGAAAAGAATATGAAAAAACATACAGGTATAGCCAAACCATTCTGCTATACAGCAGAAATTAACACAGCATTGTAAATCAACTATACTTCGATAAAATAAATTTTTAAGAAATCTTAGTTAAAAAGAAATTGTGTCCTTTACCCATTCTGCACTGGCAATTAGTATCTTGAAGAACATTCTGGCTGAAGACTTGGGTGTTCATTGGAAGGACTGATGTTGAAGCTGAAACTCCAATACTTTGGCCACCTGATTCGAAGAGCTGACTCATTTGAAAAGACCCTGATGCTGGGAAAGATTGAGGGCAAGAGGAGAAGGGGACGACAGAGGATGAGATGGTTGGATGGTATCACTGACTCAATGAACATAGGTTTGGGTGGACTCCGGGAGTTGGTGATGGACAGGGAGGCCTGGCATGCTGTGGTTCATGGGGTCGCAAAGAGTCGGACATGACTGAACAACTGAACTGAACTGAATTAAGCAGTTCAATGGATCTCAGTATATTCAGAAATGAGAAGTTGGAAATTTCTAGCTGTTGATCAAAAGATCACGACTGTCAGTTAAAAACTGCAAACCAAAAAATCCACTTCTTTTTACAATGGCCAGTGGATTGTTTTTCCAGTAGTAGGTTGGTTGTTTTCAGCCCCTGCGTGGCATTGTCTTAGAACCCAGTCCTGCATGCAGGGAATTGAAAAGGCAGACTTTATGAGTATAGCTTTGGATTTTGGTGGCTGGGGACATATTTCACTTTATATCATGCTTTTTGCTTCCTTTTCATTCTCTTCAAATGATCAAAAGCTTTGAGATCCTAAGCCTTCACGTTTGTTAAAATTACTTTTAAACTCTTAGCTCATTACTGTGTTCTTGCCCACGATTTAGAATCCCTTAACCAAAGAGAAATAGCTCTTTTCTTATAGCAAGTCCTTTTTACCTTCTATAGCTTTGCATAAAGAATACTCCCCATTAAAGAGGGAAGAGGTTACCTAAATTATTGTTCACACATACAATGGGATACTTTGCAGTTGTTAAGAATTTTTAAAGGAAAGTTAATCTACCTGCCTTTATGTAAAATACTGTTTAAGAATTTTAATTGGAAAGAATAAATTGTAGAATAGCATGCATAAAGAAAATGTAGATGTGTGTGTAAGATATGCATAGAACATTTCTGTAAGGATACACAAGAAATGGTTCCAATTCTGGTCTCTAATGAGGGGCAAAACAGGGATTGGAGAGGGGAGGAAGACTTTTACATACTATTCAAGCACACTTTGGTGCTGTTAGAATTTTTACAAGTATTTAAAAAAAATATTTATTTATTTGGCTGCACTGGGTCTACACTGTGATGTGAGGGATCTTTGATCTTCATTGTGGCATGCAGGATCTTTAGTTGCCGCATGTGGGATCTAGTTCCCTGACCAGGGATCAAACCTGGGTCCCCTGCATTGGGAGAGTGGAGTCTTAGCCACTGGGCCGTCAGGGAAGTCCCAAGTGTTCTTTCTATAATACTGTAATAAAGAAGGAAACCTTTCCATCATTCCTAAGCAGAAAGGAGAGGTGTGTAGGCATGGCATTTGTTGTGGTGTAGGCTATCATCACAACAAACAATAGAAAATAGCAATAAAAAGGGAAATGACCCACTCATCTCCTGGTGGACTTTTGATTTTTGGTATTTTTATTTAACTAGTCAATCCTAAAAGAAATCACCCGTGAATATTCATTGGAAGGACTAATGCTTAAACTGAAGCTCGAATACTTTGGTCACCTGATGCAAAGAGCTGACTCACTGGAAAAGACCCTGATGCTGGGAAAGACTGAGGGTAGGAGGAGAAGGGGGTGACAGAGGATGAGATGGTTGGATAGCATCACCAACTCAATGGACATGAGTTTGAACAAACTCTGGGAAATAGTGAAGGACAGGGAAGCCTGGGGTCGCAGAGAGTCGGACACGACTGAAGCGACTGAGCATTCATCTCAAAGAGTTTTGAGATCCTAAGCCTTCACGTTTATTAAAATTACTTTTAAACTCTTAGCTCATTACTGTGTTCTTGCCCACCCATGGGCAAGCGACTGCCCACCCATGCATCGCTGATAAGCAATGTTATGATAGTTTCAGGCGAACAGCGAAGGGACTCAGCCGCCCATACACATGTATCCATTGTCCTCCCAAATTCATTTTTAACTGGAAGATAATTGTTTTACAATGTTGTGTTGGTTTCTGCTGTACAGCAGCATGAATCAGCTGATGTATACATACATCTCCACCCTCTTGAGCCTCCCTCCACCTCCCCATCCTTCCCCTCTAGGTCATCACAGAGCGTGGAGCTGAGCTTCCCGTGCTACATAGCAGCTTCCCACCAGCTATGTATTTTACATACGGTAATGTATATATGTCAACGCTACTCTCTCAATTCATCCTATGTATTTTTTTTTTTTTTTTTTTACTGCTCAGAAGTCTTAAGAGCAGAGAGAGGTGAACACAGGAAGACTGGCTAAACTGATGGTAGAAAGATAGGGTACCTGAGCATCAGACCAGTTACTGCTCTTCTCTTCCTCCAAACCTATGAAAATTCCACACGGTACCCAATTTACTAGGGGACACCCACTACACTGAAAAACGTTTTTCTCTTCCAAGGACGGAGTTTGAGCAACCATCTCTGTCGCCCTCTATTCTTCAACAGGCAAGACAACAGTTCACCGTCATTTTTTGTTGTTGTTCAGTCACTAAGTCTTGCCCAACTTTTTGCCACCCCACGGACTGCAGCACCCCAGGCTCCTCTGTCTTCCGCCGTCTCCCGAATTTGCTCAGATTCACATCCGTTGAGTCGGTGATGCTATTTAACCATCTCATCCTCTGCTGCTCCCTCCTCCTTTTGCCTTCATCTTCTCCAGGATCGGTCTTTTCCAATGAGTCGGCTCTTCGCATCAGGTGGCCAAAGTATTGGAGCTTCTTCTCTGTGCTACCATTGCATCCCCCAGACTTATTTCTCAGAGTCTGTTTCCATTATCCCTCCCTCGTCCGCCCCTGGAGCTCCATTTCTTGTTACAGTCCATGTCTTAAGCTTCCATCATACTCAGCTACTTAGGAGTCTTAGCGATGTCTAGTTTAATGGGATTTAAAGAGGCACACAAAGAAAAACAGGGGAGTACATTAGGAAAGCAAACATTCCTACATGATACAACCCATAATCTACTCTTTTATTTCTTGACGATGTTTTGACTGGAGCTCATTATTTTTCTAGAAGTTTGAAGCATTCCATCCCTCATGAGGAAAAAAAAGATCCCCATATCCTGGAATTCTAGTTCCCCAAAAAAGAAAACTATATTTTTGTTCCTACTTCTTTGACATTTAAGTCCATTCCACCCTCCCCCCCTTCCTCCCCAACAATTCACAGCTTTAGGGATGAATCATAGCCATGAACCAAGATAACTAAAATTAACCAAGTGAGATGGGGCAAACATTTTGTTTGAGGTTTTCAGCTCCCATCTTCTCTCAGGAATGTTGGAGAGGAGGCACTCCCACACTCTTGTACATGGTTTTTCTTTCTTCCTTTCCATTTTCTGTTTTCCAGAGGCATCTTGACGGCTTATTTCTGAGGCTGGTTTTCATCAGCTACTTAATGTCAGTGATTGTGTCTTCCGATAGGTAAGGCCTAAGGTCAGTGGAATGTTCTGGAGTCAGAAGGAGTCCTGAGACAATGAGCTTCATCTTCAGGCTGCAAAGTTCCTGGAGAAGTCTCTCTCATTACTCTTTAATTTCGTTGCTACACCCTGGGGACCATCGCCTCTCTCACTCCCTTCTCTTCTCCCACAGATCGTAAAAAATCCCTTCCCCTTGCTGCTAGATTGTCCTTCTTTCTTCACTATTTTTTAAATTTATTTTTTAATTGGAGGAAAATTGCTTTACAACGTTGTGTTGGTTTCTGCAGCACGGCAACGTAAAGCGGGCATAGTTATACGTGTGTCTCCTCCCTCTTGCGCCTCCGTCCCCTCCCCCATCCCACCCCTCTAGGTCACCCCAGAGCACCAGGCTGGGCTCCCTGTGTCATAGAGCAATTCCCCACCAGCTCTCTGTTTTACACATGGTAGCCTATATGTGTCGATGCTACACTGTTCTTCATTATTAACTAACAATGATTTGAAATAACACATCACCCAAGAACATTAGTATTCTCGAAAAGGTCTCCTGAATGTTTAAGACTAAATTCTCAGGCAAGGAGGACAGAGGTTTGGAGGCCTGAGTTCCCTCAAAGCAGGTCACCTCAGCTTGGCTCTGATGAAGGATTTAAGTCTTTTACTTGGATTGGCTAGAATATGCTGTTTATTCTGGAAAGGAGACAACTGTCTGCTCCATGATTATAGTCAAAGCCATGTCCAAATCCCAACTTGGACTTTTATTCAATAGACTGTAAGAAGAACATTAAAAAAATAATGGTAAGTGAGCTGTCATTTAGAAGATTCTCAAGTTAAATTCAAGTTAATGTCCATTAATCCTCAGCAAATAACACTTTAAAATCTCTTCGTAGTTCTTTATCCCTTCATCCAAGCACTAAGAAAAATTTTCTCCTGGAAAAATAACCAGTCTCTAATGTTATAGACTTTGAAACTCTTCCAAAATCAGTGAGAAGGGCCCCAGGTGTCTGTGCTTGACTGGCTCAGGAAAGGACCAGCCAGAGCTTCCTGCAATATTGATAAAGTAACAAAAGACTTCAGGAAGATTTATTTCAATTCTAAATGCCTTGAGGGCAGATAAGTTTTCATGTTCAGGATGGTTAATCCTTGAAATCATCATTCTTTTTCTAATCCTGAAACTTAAAAAAAATATAAATAGCTCTGTGGCTTTTGGCAATGGTTTCGTGTCTCTGAGCCCCATCCCCACCCCCCACCCCCAAATTAAATGAGAGTCTCGTGCTCTTAACTTGGATGGTCCACTTAGATGGCTCCCTCTCAGACCCACCCCAGGCCCTTGCAAACAGCATTAGCGGATCCCAGCGTTAATGGATCCCAGTTGTGTGAGTGTTAGTTGCTCAGTCGTGTCCGACTCTGCGACCCCATGGACTGTAGCCCACCAGGTTCTTCTGTCCATAGAATTCTCCAGGCAAGAATACTGGAGTGGGTTGCAGTCCCTTCTCCAGGGGATCTTTCTGACCCAGGGATCGAACCTGGGTCTCCTGCATTGCAGAAGATGGATCCAAAGGGTCCCAGCTCCCCTCCAGGTAAGTACAGGGTTCTGGGCCTCAGAAGCCTCCTCAACAGAGCTTCAGCCACACTTCTCAGTGAAGGCCATCACCCAAGGTGCTGTCCCTCGTCTCCTTGGTCTTAAGGAAGCTTTCAGCGCTGATGTATATGTATTGTTATGATGAAGCACAAAGCGCTGGCAGTTCACGGTTTAAAGACAAAAGAAGGTCGTGCTGGTAAACAAAATAATATGAGAAGAGACAAAGGGGTTGTTCTCCTACAGCCTTAATTCTGGGAACTGAAATCCATTCTGCATCAGGAACCCCAGCCTGTGGCCTCTCGCTGGAGTCTCTTGTTTGGCTTCTCTTTTGTAGAAGTTTCCTTTCTCTCTTTGCCCCCCTCTAGCCAGACTGTGTCCTCAGCTGTGTCTTCACATTCCACATGCCCTCCTGCCCACCTGCAGCTCCTCGTGTTCCTCCTCTTCCCAGAAAAAGGAGGGGCACAGGCCACGAAGAGGGGAGCAGGACGATTTTTTTTTTACCTGTGGATGTGAACCACATTGAAGAACACAGCCATGTACATCTTCCCTTCTTAGTCCTAAGTGGAGGGAAATGCCTCTGTTTTCCTTTGCTGTCTATTTTGCCCAAATGCTTTGATATCCCTCTCCAGTCCCTCATTAACTAACATATAACAGCACATGCTCCTTCCAATGGGAGGGTGAACAGCCTAGTATCACCTAACGCTACAAACTTGTGCATTTACATCCTCATTGACAAACTCAGGATACTTTCCCATCTCTCCCTGACCATGACACCGTCTTCTTTTGTCTTTTATCCTATCAACTACCTGCAACTTCCACTAAGTAAGAAGTGGAAAAAGTTTAAAACAGAGAAACTCATTCATTTACTCATAGACAAATTATTTAAATACTTTCCAACATTCTTCAAGAAAAGAAACAAAGCTCGGTTAAAAGACAAATAGTACCTAGTATTATTTTGTGTGCTTTTAACTTTTAAAAAGTGTATGTCTTTCATTCTGCATTTGGTATTTACCCATACTGGTGTATGTGCGTGCTAGGTTGCTTCAGTTGTGTCTGATTCTTTGTGATCCTATGGATGTAGCCCTCCAGGCTCCTCTGTCCATGGGATTTCCCAGGCAAGAATACTGGAGAGGTTTGCCATTTCCTTCGCCAGGGGATCTTCCCAACCCAGGGATCGAACACGGGTCTGTTACATCTCCTGCACTGGCAGGCAGGTTCTTTACCACCAGCACCACCGCTGGCACCCTTTGATAATGCATTTTATGAATCTGCCGCAGTTATTTATCCCTTCCCCTGCTGGTATGTATTTAAGTTGTTTCCAACTTTTCATTATTACAATACTGCTACAATAAACATCAATGAGCATCTAAAAATATAGACAAAACTAGTACAAGAAATTGTCTATTATATTTAGCCCCTGTCATCATGCCCAGTTTTAAAAAAAATAGGTTTGTATTTGGGGTGTGAATACCCTCCTCCAAATGAGATGGGCGTGTGACTCTTGTAGTCCGTACCCTGTCCTCGTCTCTTGCTATAGAATTGCTCTTTATAAAAGGCTGTTTGGTTCCTGCACTGTCCCTGCAATGATCACAGTCTCAGAGAGGAAAGAACTATGTATCTTTGAGGGAGCTGAAGGAATGAAAGGGAATTTAGATGCTTTTTAGAGAGAAGGAATGGAAAGTTTAAAACACAGGAGAGAGATTTCAGTTTTAATTAGGTTCTAAGTGCCCGATCGAGTACTCAGGGCTCACATTAGCTTTGTTTTATCACTGTAACTCTATACATGAGGCTGTCCCCACTTCACAAATGAGGAATCTCTGTCTTAGGAAGATTCAATAACTCGTCCATGGTTACACAGCAACTAGCTGTCAGAGTGAAGATGTGAGGCCCAGAGTTGAAAGCAGAAAGAATAAAGAGCTGCTTGGAATAATGGACTCACCAAGACTGCTGAGGTGAGCAAAAGATACGACAGTGGGTCCAAATGGAGGAGAAAAGGAAAACCAACTGGGTGCCTAGGAAGAGAAGCCACTCAAAGCACACTGGGAGAATGCAGAGCAGATTGAGGGAGATGCCAGAAGCTGCAGTGAAGTGGGTTCTGACCTGGAAGTGCAAGCAGGAAGTGCAGCTGAAACAGGAAGGGCTGTGAGAATATCTTGACTCACACTTGGCCTGGGTTGAAAAGAGGAAGGACCGAATGACCAAAGGATTGAGGAGATTCAGAGTTAGGTAGGCATTGTTTGATGTTTCCTGAAAGCTCAGTTGGTAAAGAATCTGCCTTCAATGCAGCACACCCCGGTTTGAATCTTGGGTTGGGAAGATCCGCTGGAGAAGGGATAGGCTACACATTCCAGTATTCTTGAGCTTCCCTCATGGCTCAGCTGGTAAAGAATTTGCCTGCAATGTGGGAGACCCGGGTTTGATCCGTGGGTTGGGAAGATCCCCTGGAGAAGGGAATGGCTACCCACTTGAGTATTCTGGCCTGGAGAATTCCATGGACTGTACAGTCCATGGGGTCACAGAGTCAGACATGACTGAGCAACTTTGACTTTCTTTCTGGCTGATGTGAGTCCTGGGGTGGAGCCTGGGTTCTGCTCCCTGGAACAACTTCCCTGGTCCTTGTCCACATTGTTTAGCTCCGTGGGAGAGTTCCCCATTTCTGTTGTCCTGTATGACCACATCCAAAATATCCAAAGTACACATTAGGAAATATTGGCTCCTTGGAGCCAATACAAAAATTTATTTGTATTTATTTTTTGGCTGTTCTGGGTCTTTGTTGCTGCATGGGCTTTTTTTTTTCCCTAGCTGCAGCTAGTGGGGGCTACTCTCTAGGTGTGGTATGCGGCTTCTCATTGCGGTGGCTTCTCTTGCTGCCGGGCACAGGCTTCAGTAGTTGTGCATGTAGGTTCACTAGTTGTGGTGCACAGGCCTAGTTACTTCGTGGCATGTGGGATCTCCCCATATCAGGGGTAGAAACTCTGTCTCCTGCACCTACAGGTGGATTCTTTGCCACTGAGCTACTAGGGAAGCCACACAGTCAACTTCTTACCTACTGGCTCCAGTGAGTTCCATGTAGCAGGCATCATACTCGTAGACCCCTTGGAGATGCCATGACCATCTCTGTCTTATTTGTTTGCCTTCCTACCCTCATGCCTCTCTATCTCATGTACTCTCAGCTTACCAACCTATCCACTGCTCTTCTCTGAAGCATTTTAATCTAGTTAAAAATATTTACTTAATTGCATCTTCATTCTAAATCATCTGATTCCACTCAAAGCATGAATAATGGAGCAGGGAGTCATGTCCTTTTTGATTTTTAACTTAAAAAATATTTATTTATCTACTTGTCATTGGACTGGGTCTTCGTCACTGCACCTGGGCTTTCTTGAGTTGTGGTTCATGGGGGTTACTCTCTAAATAAATGCAGTGTGTGGGCTTCTCATTGCAGTGGCTTCTCTTATGGATCATGGGCTCAAGAACTCGGGATCAGTGGTGCACAGGCTTAGTTGTGCCAGGGAATGTGGAATCTTCCTGGACCCATGTCCCTTGCATTGGCAGGCGGATTCTTAACCACTCGACCACCGGGGAAGCCTGGGGCCATGTTCTTGATTTGAACATTGCCACACGGGATAGTTTTCATCCTATCTTCTTCATTCAAGTGCTTTCTCAGATTTACCTTTTACAAACTGGATTGAGATCAATTGCTTCTTCCAGTCACACAAGTCCACAAATGTCTAGACTCTTCTTATTCCCTTTCATTACTACTTGTATTGTAACCAATTCTTTTCCGAGTCTATTTCAAATCACGGAACACGGTGTTGAAGGCTGCCAAGAGCAACCGACACATTCTGTTAACAATGTTTTGCAACTACTTTCCCTAGAGTTAGAGTTCATTTGTTACCTCATCTACCGTCCATGTTCTAGACAACAATTTACCAAATGACTCACCACTGCATAACATGGATCAGTATGTACCAGCCTCTGATAATTACCTTGCTTTCTGCTACCAAATCCTATAATCAGTCATATGTTTTAGTTTATTTTGTTGTTACATGAGTACTCCATTCCTAGTATCAATTTATGTATAAGTTAGGATAGGACAAGTTTGGCTCTGTTGATAAACAACTGCAAATCACCCAAGTTTATTTCTTGCTCACAACTTAATTTCTTGGACAGGTTTCTTGTGTCCATGTCATGAGCTGGCAGGAGGCTCTGTTCATTGCATTCACTCGGATACCCAGAAAGACAGAAGGTATATCTCAATCGGTGTTCCCATGGTCCTCAAATCAGAAAAGTGGACCCAGGGAGTAGGGCCACACTTCCTGGAAGTGATACACAACACTTCTGTTCAAATTTCATTGTTAAAGCCACGTACATGACCACACTGATTTCAAAGAGGCAGAGAAGTGCAACATTGCCACGTGCCGAGAAAAGGAGAGCTGCGTGTACATAGTGAACAGTAAAAATAATGGTACCTCGAAGCCATTCCCCACGATATACCCCAGGAATGCCATCTCGTTTTTCATCTGTTCTTTCAAAAAAGACTTAGGACAGCATGTTGCTCAAGAGCACAGGCTCTGAGGGGAGATGATCTGGGTTCAAAACCGTAGCTCTGTCACTTCTAGAAGGGCTACTGTGGGAAAGTTATTTAACTGTTCTGTGTCTCAATTTTGTTGTCAGCTTTACATGGATGGTTATATATCCTACCTCAAGAGTAACTGTATATGTGTATGTGAAACACTTAGAAGAGTTCCTCGCAATGATCAGTGCCCCCTTTCATGTTAGCTGTGTGTGTGTGCGTGTGTGTGTGTGTGTGTGTGCACGCGTGCGCACACTCGGTTGTTCAGTCATGTCCAACTCATTGTGGCCCCATGGACTGTAGCCCACCAAGCTCCTCTGTCCATGGAATTTTCCAGGCAAGAATACTGCAGTGGGGTGTCATTTCCTACTCCAGGGGATCTTCCCAACCCACTGATCAAATTCGTGTCTCTTTTGTCTCCTGCATTGGCAGGTGGATTATTTACCACTAGCGCCACCTGGGAAGTCCATTCATATTCATTAGTTATTACATCATTATAAATGATTGCTGGCCACCTCCTATGTGAAGCATTGGGATATATCAGTAGTCAGGGTTTCCAGTAGGATAGAACTTACAATCTAATGGTGGAGAAGAGTAGAAGAAAGTTTCCATTATTTTCAGTCTTCCTCTCAAATTTAATCTCTCCCTGTTGGCTGTTATTTCTTCTTCTCAAGAACTCTGGCAGCACTCTGTTGAAACCTTTCTCAAGGTTGTTACAACCTTCTCACACACTTTCCTATTTTCTCTGTACACCATGTCCAAGGGGGTTCAAATGTTAGCTAAACATGATTGTTGGGACTTCCCTGGTGGTGCTTAAGCTCTGGACATGCACTACAGGAGGCATGGGTTCCATTCCTGGTTGGGAAATTAAGATCCCACATGCCATGCAGCATGACCAAATATAAAATAAAGATGATTGTGAAGCACTTGGGAGTACTGTCACAACCCCAAGGAGATGCAAGCAATGCTACCTCACCATTACACAATCCCTATATGCTACAGCACCTTGATCAGTAGCTTCCCGGAGTAGCTTTACCTGTAGTTGTTGAGTTGAATTGTCATCTCACACCTGTCCACCACCTCCCCACCCCCCGCCACCCTTTGGCTGCCATCTGTGCTGGCTTAGACTCTTCACCCTCCCCCTTCAAGCCTTGCCTCTGAAGCCATGGTTCTCTGAAAGCTCCCTGTTCCTTCTCAATTCCACTGAGCATCGCTAGCCCACCTGGAGGCTGGGAACTCGGTCTGGCAGGTTAAAAGTACCAATGAAGCCATGCCTCGTACTGTCATCCACTCTCAATA
This sequence comes from Cervus elaphus, assembly GCF_910594005.1. Taxonomy (NCBI): domain Eukaryota; kingdom Metazoa; phylum Chordata; class Mammalia; order Artiodactyla; family Cervidae; genus Cervus; species Cervus elaphus. The sequence continues at coordinate 40,916,955 of NC_057841.1, forward strand.
TGAACGTATTTCCCTCTGTTCATCTGGGGAATCCCATTCTTTCTAGTTCTGTGGGGAGGAGGGGAGTGGCTGTAACAAACCAGCACTAACTATTCCCTTCAGAACTGGAGAAGTGTTCTTTTCAGTGATCGTGTTAACTGCTTCACATGCTTTCAAACTTATCTGTGAGCCCAAAGGAACCAACGAATAGGAAGTATATTTGATCATCCATCCTGATCACTAGGAATATATTCATTTGTTTCCAAGCTTTTTTTTACAAGGTAAGTAATTGTGAACAACAGTTTACCAAGTGCTTTCAGTATCTCTCATTTGATTCTCCCAGTGGCCTCAGAAGGAACTCAGCATTGACTTTAAACAATACAGATAAACCACTAGGGACCACTGATCTACACTATTTTATCATTCAGTCATCTGAAAAATTCAAGAGTTTTTTAAGGAAGCATTGCCCTGCGGATTTGATGGCTAAACAAACAACCAAGAGTGGGAGTACACAGACACCCTCATTGATGAGAACTCCTAATTCTCTTTAGAAGCCATTCTGGATTGTTGCAAACTCTTTTTGGAGGTCGGTGGTTCAGCTTATGCTCTATGCAAAACACACCTGGATACCATGTCTTTGAAGGCACTGGGATGTATGTCAGACCCAAGGTCAAAACCAATAGACTCTTCAATATATCATGCTGCTCCACCTGTGGGATGTTGTTTGCCACACTTACTCTAGAAGCTGTATGATCGGATCATAAGGGATAAAACAGGAAGTGGGGTATGGGAAGTAGAGTATTGGAAACACTCACTTGAGAGTGGTGAGTTCTGTGAGGGATGGCTGAGTCGCCTTGAGATAGCTTTCCCTTCGCGCAGCCACTTTGGGAGAAGGCTTGGGGCTGGTGTCCGAGTCACCGCTGTCTTCATCTCCCATGGCCTTGATGTAGCTGCCGCTCCGCATTCTTCGGCAGGGGATTTCATCATCTTTACCTCGAGGGGTGTACCCTGTCCATTCATCCTGAGGGACCTATGCAGATACAAAACAGAGAGTTCATTCTGTATAAAAGTCTACCTTCGGGACTTCCCTGGTGGTGCGGTGGCTAAGACTGCTTGCTCCCAAATGTAGGGGGCCTGGGTTTGATCCCTGGTCAGGAAACTAGATCCCACATGCCACAGCTACAGATCCTCCATGCCACAACTAAGACCCAGTGTAGCCAAATAAATAAATACACATAAATATTAAAAAATAGTTTATCTTCTTCTTTCCTGACCCTGAATATGGGTAATGCCAGTAATTATTGAAAACTTTAGACATTAACTTTCAACAATAATACTTTACCATAATTAGTCTGAAAATATTTTCAGTACATGCTAATCCATGTCTCAATCTTTGAAAGAACCTGTATACTAGGGAAAATTAGAATCATCAGATTCACTTACACTTCTCAGTTTTCTCATGCTGGAAGTAATAGGCATATACAGATGCCACTAGAGAGCGGTTTTATTTGAGCTTTGCAATGATTTGTTTTCAGTTGTCATTGGAAATTCAACAATGTTTCTGTTTTGTTGACATCTTTCCTGCGTCTTCCATCTTTAGCATCTTGTATCCAATCTTGCTTCCTCCCAAACCACTGGTCTACACTAGCTATGTTCACTTCCCAACCAGTGATTCTTTCTGAATCCTCTTAATTTGGATTTAGCCTCTATAGGTTGCTTGACACAGTCTTTGAAGGTTTCTAATGATCTCCTCAGGAAAACTAGTGGCATTTTCTTAATTTTAATTTTTCTTGGCCTCTACACACACACACCCCTATGTACCCAAACACATACCACGTCTTAAAGAGTTTTTCCCCTTCTGGCTTTCTGGTTACCCTACTTACCCGATTGAGCCACCACTTAGCTGTTCTTTTCCTCTTGTTTTGTTGGATCCTGCTCCAAGTCCCTAATTGTGAGGAACCCACAAGATAATGCTCTCAGTACATGACTCATTTGTCTTTCTATTGGGTTGGCCAGAAGAGTTTCTTCAGTTAGTGAATATGTTGTTCAATAAAGTTCTGGGTGAAAATGAAAAATATGTCTTTTTATTTTTACTTAAAACCGAATGAACTTTTTGGCCCACCCAAAGCAATCATTTCCTTTGAGTTCATCAGGGCACCATCCCATGCCAGAAAGGCTTGTTTCTGACCTTATTTTTAGTTCTTAGGGATCAGATGGGTAAAAGAATCCACCTGTAATGCAGAAGACTTGTGCTTGATTCCTGGGTCAGGAAGATCCCCTGGAGAAGGGAATGGCTACCCACTCCAGTATTCTTGCCCGCGGAATTCCATGGGCAGAGGAGCCTGGCGGGCTACAGTCCATGGGGTCGCAAAGAGTCGGACACGACTGAGTGACTAAGCACAGCACAGCACAGTTCAGTGTGGATCCACACTAGGATCTCATTCCTCCTCCGTTTGTTAAATAAAAAAATACATAACAATGGCCACTCTTTTTATCCATTAAGATATAATGACCAACCTATGAACTGTGCACAGAACAGGGAACAGGGCTTAATTAAAAGAGACCAGAAAACAAGGAGGCTGCCTCTTGCCCTCAAAATGCTGATAATGGAGATACGAAGACAAAGCAGACGAAAGGTTGGGAATAGTTCCAAGTCAAGGTGTTACCAAGCCTCAGGAGTATGAGCTAAGGAGACACTGGAAACAGGAGTTATGTAATGGTGATGGAGAAGGAGGATCCAGGAAGGGCTCCTAGAAGTGGCCACGTTGGCAATGAGAAGGTAAAAAAGTATTTAACATTTTCATGCTAACTGCTGGATTGGCCAAAAGTTCATCTGGTGTTTTCCGTAACATCTTAACAAATGAACTTATTGGCCAACCCAATATTTACTGATTATCCATTAAATAATGCCATGTTTCATTATTAACATTTAAGGATGCTATGCAGTTTGCTTATAGGATCTTATTTCATCAACACAACAACTCTATTTTTTTTAATTTCTCAAATGAGAAGCAGAAGCTCAGAGGACTTAAGAAATCTGCCCGAGAACACACAGCTAAGAAATGGCAGCACTGGAATTCAAAGCATTTTTGGTTTAATTCAAAGATCAGAGTTTACATCATCTAAAATTTATGATTAATAACATGAATTTTAAATCTAATAAAATTGTGTTAATAATTTTGTGTTATTGAATAAAATTGTCTACAATGTGTTAATAAAATTGTCTACAATGATACACATGTACAGAGTAGACAGATTTCTAAGTCATAGTTTCTAGGAACTGAGAATAGACATTCCACTGAAAAAAAAGCACTATTCTTCCTTAACTCATACATTTAACTATTTTGAAAGCTTGCAATATCTAGAAACATCAGACTGAAGAGATGCTACTATTCCTGGACCTGAAAACAGTGATTTGTAGGTTCTAATGCTGAAAACTACCAGTGAAATTTGGTTAAGCTTCACTATGCAGCTTATTTTAACTAACTCAAATGATGCATCCTGTGTGCAGGTTCTGTTCTAAATGCTTTATAAGTGTTAACTCATTTGATCCATACAACTAAGAGTATTATTATTATTATCCCCATTTTACAAATGAGGAAAGTGAGGTTCGGTAACTTGCCCAAAAATCTCAGCTACAAAGAGGAAGAGTTCCAGCCCAACAGCTCCTATGTCTTGCCGAGACCATATCTGATGCTGTCTTTCTGTCTCTGATCTCATGGTACCTACAGAACTGAACAACTATAGTCCCATGACACCTTCATCATCCATCATGCCTGATCCATTTGCCATTTATCAATTATGGTAGTAACAATGTAGAGTTCTTGCTTTTTGAGCTAAAAAGCATCAACATCACCATGGCAACAGGAAGGCTTCTTAGGGAAATTATAAATGTTGAGAACAGTCGTGTTTTCCTTCCATTGGCAGGTGAGTCACTGCAGAGATACGATCATATTCAGTACCTCATTATTGGCTCAGTAATTACATTTTATAAATTAAGTTGGTACAGCTGAGGGTCATAGAGGATGCAGCCAACACTTGCAGTTTCTCAGCACTGAGGCAGAGCTTTGTTAGACACCAGTGACACCTTATTAGCTTATATTGCTTATGAAACAAAACATGGCAAATTTTTCTTTAGGTGGTTTTTTTCCCCAAAGTTAGTTTATGGTAGAAACTTGGTCTTATACTAGAAACAGGCTACAATTGTTGCTAAGAGAACCAGCTGGGAAGTATTTAATGTGTATATGTTTCAATTAAACATATTTTTCAAATGAGAGTACCTAAAGAAGTTTATGGAAGTGATCTGCAAGGAATGGATTTTAAAAATCAATACATTATTCATACACTGAGAGAAAACCTACAGTAAGTTATTACAATTTTATAATTATTACAATACATGTAAACTAATACAGAAACTGGCTCCAGGAAAAATGTAAGGAAATCTGAACATCAAGACTTTGGAGAAGAGAAATACTGTTGCTGAACAATCAGGGCCAGTAAAATTGCTACCATTGAGCCACTGTTTTTATTATGAGTCTCTTAAACTCAGAAGCAAAAGAGAGGCAGTGGTTGGTTACAGTGTTTTCAAAGAAAGCAGGCTAGTTTGTCCCTGGGCCCAGAGCATGAAGTATCAGGTGCTGCAGCTACATTGTGATCTAGTCAAGGCTGCTGTGTCCTTCTGCATCACTTGCACAGAGAGAAAAGCTTCAGGTAAATCCACGGAAAAAAAATTAACCTTGCAGCTGTCTGAGAAGGTCTTCCTAATACTGGTCCTTGTGGTTTACAAAATGGAAGTCTTTGTATTAATAACAAAGGGAAGCTGGAGCAGACAGAGGAGTGGCCTGGACACTTGTTGATGACAGGCAAGCCAGACGTCCTGATTGCCTGCAGGAGCTCGGTGGGGCAGTTAGATGCAAATGTTAAAAGAAATCGCAATAAATGTTGCATGCATGCATGCTAAGTTGCTTCCATCATGTCCGACTCTTTGCGACCCCATGGACTGTAGCCCACCAGGTTCCTTGTCCATGGGATTTTCCAGGCAAGAGTACTGGAGTGGGTTGCCATTTCCTTCTCCAGGGGATCTTCCCGACCCAGGGGTCGAACCTGGGTCTCCAGCATTGCAGACAGACGCTTTACCATCTGAGCCACCAGGGAAGTCCAGAGATAGCCAGACTATACTTTAAACCATATGTCATGGTTCAGGAGGACAGAAGACCTATCTCTGATAAGGAATGACCATACCTAGCTGCTGTCATCCTCTAAGTACAGAATAAAGATGCTTTCGTAGTTGAAATAGTGTCATGGGCACTGAATGATGGGCCCTCGTAATGCAACAAGAGAAAATTATTTTAAAAATCTAATATGTATGAAAATTATAAAATATATCATTGTGTTATATATATATGTCCTATAGTAAAAATTCTCTCTCCTAAATTGGCCTACCATCTCAGAAATGTATTATCTCTCTTCTAAGATCTTTGGAAGTGGACTATTCCTGTGATACTGCCAATTTTTTTTTTAGCCTTCCCAAAACTCAGTTGAAATAGTGTCATATTAGTTCCAGGAGACCTGTGAACTAAAGTATAATAACCTGGGGGTCCTTAAAAAAATCTCCTCCCACTTTAAAGGGAACCAGTGATATCGTTCAAGGTAATTTCTTCTTTCTGAATGTCTCAAACTCTTGGCTGATTTTTTTTTTGGGGGTGGGGGGGAGCAGTTATCTTATCCCGCCTTGGTTAATAGAATCTCCATTCTGAATAGACAAGGTACTTCCACTTTTACCCTTCTTCCACTTGCCCCTAAGCTCCAAATGCCCAGGTTTACTGAATCCAAGATACCAGTGCAAGCTCCTCGATATTTTTTGTATCACTAAGAAAGAAAGAAATACCACCAATTAAACTCTGACACTCTGTAGATTACATGATACATTCCAATATCAAAGATGCTAAAATGTGAAAAAATACGGAGCTCAGAAAGCAATCCAACAGCCCTTTAAAGAATATGTACAAAAATAAGAATAAGAATGGGTGTATTCTGGGATAGTGATGATAGGATGCAATATTCATATTTCTTAGTGATCAAATTAATAACAATTAGCATTCATTTATGTCATGCTTTTGCAAAAAAAACATAAGTTTACACAGTCTCATGACCATTACAACTGCCTTGAAGGATAAGGAGCGTAAGTAAGTATTATAATCTCAGCTTATGAAATAAAGAAACTGAAGTCCAGAGGGGTTGCAGTTCGCTCAGAGAGACACCGTGCCCAAGCAGGGGTCTGCTGTACACAGTCCAGAGATTTTTTTTTCCCCTCTATGTTTAGATCGTGGCTGTTTTTGGACGAACAATTGTCATTCTGTGTGCCTGTGTGCTTCAGTTGTGTCCGACTCTTTGTGACCCCATGGACTGTAGCCCACCAGGCTCCTCTGTCCATGGGATTTTCCAGGCAAGAATACTGGAAGGGGTTGCCATCTCCTCCTCCGGGGGATCTTCCTTACCCAGGGACCGAACCCACATCTCCTGCAATTCTTTACCACTGAGCCACCAGGAAGGCCCCCAGTTGTCATTTTATGATCATCTAAAGAACACATTTCAGATAAGACAACAACTTCTGAGAGTTTTAAACTCTCTCTGGAGGAAAATTCATAAACAAAGACTTACATGCCTTGAAATTAAAGCTATAAGAAATACTGTTGTAGACATGGAAAGGCTTACTTTAATAGGCCCTTCCAATGTGCATGGGGTTTGGCTGAGCTGCTGTCATAGAGTCTAACTCAATGTAGACAGAGTCAGACATTCTGTGCCAGCGATGGGCTGGAAGACGATGGGCTGGGAGATGAAGCCATGTGCAAGTGACTCCTCGAGAGTGGATTATCTCAGGATGGGAAGTTGGATGGTGCGGTTTGGGGTGATGGAAATGCGTGAGATTTGGGGAAATCTGAGAGCCACAAAAGGAATGCAGACACTTAGAAAGCCGGGACAGCTGAAATGGAGCATGTATCCTGAAATATACCAGGGGAGGCTGGGGCCATTCTGTGAGCAGTTCTGGACTGTAGAGATTTGGGGAGGAAAACGCATAAACCTAAGACAGAGGTGAATTTAAAGCAGGTTTCTATTTCATTAGGGACCAAAGAAGCTGGAATAGATAACTCTGGCATTTGGTTCATTAGGTAGAAATAAAGACGATATAGCAAGGAAGAGCTGTGATTAAAATGGTGGGTGTCAATAATAGGCTTATCTTTGCAAGGCTACCCTTTAGCGGTTGTTGATTTCTTCAACAATTGAGTATTTCAATTAAAGTAAAGAGGTAAATTAGGGTATGTGGCTACAGCTGAGGGGGGTCAACCTGTTTGACCTTTCCTGAGCCTGGTGAGGAAAGGTATACAGGAGAAGAGCCTGTACTGAGGAAAGGAGAGCTGAGGACCTGATATTTATGGAATAACCTTGCATTTCTAGAGTAATCTCAAAGGGCTGGAGGGGATACCTTGTGACTCTATTTTAATCCCTCTACCTGTCCTGTGAAACAGACGCTCCCATTTCCACTTTACTGCTGCAAAACTGAGACTCAAAAAGCTGGACTGACCTGCCCAAGGTCATCATCACGAATAGGAATCTGCTTCTTTCTGATGCCAGGGCTTTGCATGTATCACCCCGCCTCTGAGGAAGGCATGTTGATTGAGTGCGTGAACAGATAAACTTAAAAAAATGGAGCTCATGCTCCCACACTCTGTACTTTTCAAAAATGTACCAAAAAAAAAAAAAGTCACTATTAAAATAAGCATACAGGGACTTCCCTGGTGGTCCAGTGGTTGGGACTTCACCTTTCAGTGACGGGGGAGGAGGTTCGATCCTTGCACTGGGAACTAAGATCCCACATGCCTTGTGGCCAAAAGATAAAACAAGCTATATTGTAAAAAAATTCAATTAAGACTTCAAAAAATGGTCCACATCAAGAAAAAAATCTTGAAAAAATAAGCATACATATTATCGAATCCCTAACTGGCTAGCACAGATAAAAGTTTTAAAATAATAATAAAATAATAAATATGGAACATAATTATGAGATAAAGCAGCGTTGCTTCTTCACCATTTTGTGTTGCCCTTACCAATGATTGTTATCAATTTTTACTTGAAATACATGGACAGTTTTCGGGGAATCAGAACACCTGCAGGACGGCCACACTCCCAAGAGTGCTATGGGGGCCTCCAAGCACTCCGGTAGCTTTTCAGCATTTGTAAGAAGACTTCGCCCTGAGTTTCAGGGTCCAGCCTTGCTCTGTACTCTGTACGGAAATGGCTGGGATGCACTGGCCTTCTAAGCACTTTTAGTGAGCTCTCAGATTCCCTACTCACTCTGCTCCTTTGCATCTTCTTTGCAGCTGGGAGAACTGCCTTCCTGCTCCACACAGCTTTCAACTTGACAAATGCGACTTGGCATAAATGTCCCTGTAGCCTTTTTAGCTTGCTCTTCTCAGAGCAAAAGCAGGAAAAAAAAAAAAAAAAAGAGCAAGAATAGGAAAATTACAATTACATGATGTGTAGATCCCAAGGCCTGATTGGTGTTTTGCAAGCAGATTTCCCTGACAACCGCCCTTTCCAACTCCCCTTGAAGCCCGAAGCTGGTGTAAAACTTAATTTGCTTCCAGATTGCCTAAAAAATTACCTTTTAAGGATAGGAGTAAATACCTACCTCTTTTTTTTCCCGTGGGTAAAATTCTTTTTTTTTTTAAACTTTTTATTTTGTATTGGGGAATAGCCGATTAACAGTGTTGTGATAGTTTCAAGTGGACAGCAAAGGGACTCAGCCATACATACACATGTATCCATTCTCCCCCAAACTCCTTATCCCATACAGGCTATCACATGACATTGAGCAGAGTTCCCTGTGCTGTTGGTTATCCATTAAAAATACAGCAGTGTGTACATGTCCATCCCAAACTCCCCAACTATCCCTTCCATGCATCCTTCCCTTGCAGCAATCATAAGTTCATTCTCTAAGTCTGTCTCTTTTCTGTTTTGCAAGTAAATTCATTTGTATCATTTCTTTTTAGACTCCACATATAGGGTTAATACCCTTTGCCACATCTTTTTCCAAATAACATTTTTAATAGTTACTTTTTAAAATTAAAAAAAAATTTCTACAGTGTTGTATTGCTTTCTGCCATACAACAACACAGATGCCCTTGAATAGAACTTTGTAATAGTGCTCTTCGATGGTAATTCACTCACTGTTACCCTACAAAGCTGTCTCACCCGTGAACATTCACAGGTATCTACAGGGTACCATGCACCAGGGCAGGTGCCAGGGAGATACACCAAAAACATTTTACAAAACACAGTCTGGTCTCAAAGGGGCTGACAAGCTTTAAGTGGATCAGACAAATCTGGGGATGGATGAAGGAAAAAGAGTAAAACAGCTTTAAAACAAATCAAGTTGGATTGAGTATTACATTTTAGTGCCTCTGTGTTACCTACTGGGCTTGTATTCAATAGTTCATATCAATCCTCTTCTTGGTGGTGAAACTGTTCCTTTGGAGTTGAATGGATCTGTGCAAAGTGCATGCCACTGCAGGAGAAGTACGGAGGGGCAAGGTCTGCGAGCCCTCAAAGGAGGGGAAGGAGCCACGGCTCTTCGGGAGTTGGTAGAAAATACTACCAAGGGGATGTTGATGTCAAAGCAGGTACGATCTGGGAAGATACCCTTGTGATCCCACAGCAAGAAAGTGACTACAGTACAGTATATACTGGTATGATATGAGGACAGGGGAGGACAATGAATTTTTATTCATTGCCCACCCTGTATTTCAATTGTAGTGAACATCTGTGGGTTTTGCTGCCCGGGGTTTGCTACTTCTGATTTTTGTTGTCACATCCCCCTGGTTTTGCTTGGGGGAAACCTTGCTCCCTCCACGTGTCCATGTGTTTCAGGAGTAGCAGAAGAGCTGGCTTAGCATGTCCTCCAGCACTGCGGCTTGTCTCAGGGCTGAGTGTGTGGCCTCAGCCTGTTCAATCAGCAAGCACCTCTGGACCTTGGCTTGCGATCTGGGACAGGATATTTCCTCTCCTTCAGTGCCTCTGTAGGGGAGCAATGAGCCCCAGGACCTGCTGGTAGCCATTTTATAATCCCTGCCACACAAACTTTCTCTCATGTAATATTATACAAAACCCCAGTGTTGTTATTCATTACATTGGAAAGATGATAAAATTGAGACTTACTGCTATTAAATAATGTACTCGAAATTTTACAGCTAGTAAATCATAGAACTGAAAGCCACTTTTGTCTCATTCAAATTTCTATGCTCTTTTCATCATATCATTCTGCTGACTGCAATTTCAAAACTTAGTAATTTTCCATTAAACATAAAACTCAAGCATTAAGTTGCTAGGGGATACAATGCTGTAACCTTTTTTTTTTTTTTGCTAAGTGGCATTCAGAGGTAAAGAACTCGCCTCCTAATACAGGAGACATCAGAGATTCAGGTTCAGTCCCTGGGTAACGATGATCCCCTGGAGGAGAGCATGGCAACCCACTCTAGTATTGTTGCCATGGATGGAGGAGCCTTGGAGGTTGCAGTCCATAGGGTCGCAAAGAGTCAGACATAACTGAAGCAAATTAACATATGCGGAATCTTAGTTCCTTGTCTAGGGATTAAACCTGTGTCCCCTGCAGTGGAAGTGTGGAAGCTTAACCATTGGACCATCAGAGAAGTCCCCAGTGCTATGACATTTTGAAACCCATGACAGACGGTGACAGTTGCTTGAAAGTACTAAAAGACTTTCAAAAGTAATGTTCACAGAACGCCCGTCACTCAGCAGTAATAGCTGGCTACAAGTTTTAGTGAAATATGAGCAAGAACACAGACATTTTAATAGATAGCAAGATAAAAACAACAGAGGGTTTAGGTCTATAATAAATATGTTATATTTAGTTTCACTGACTATATAGAAGATAAGCTAATTTAGAGCCCTGTCTTAGTTTTTAAAGCAACTATTCACTGCTAACATGTCTTTCTGACATACTGGAGGCATGTCTGTTGGTTGGCATGGCTAGTTGAGCCATCATCTTCTTCCAATATTTTTGCAGTCACTAGTGTGTAGGTGTCTGTGCTATATGGTTCCATAAGTTGAATCCTCTGAGGTAAACAAGAATTCTGTGTCTGTTGTTCAGAAGCAGAGATATGGGTAGAAGGTTAGTAATCTTCCTCCTAGGGTCAATAGAAGCCCAGGTGTAGAAAAACCGTCCATCAAAACTGAACTTTAGTGTTGGCTAAAATTTTATAAATCTCCCAGCGTGTATGGAGACCCTGTGCATGCTTTCTAAGTCACTTCAGTCATGTCTGACTGTATGCGACCCAATGGACTGTAGCTTGCCAGGCTCCTCTGTCCATGGGGATTCTCCAGGCAAGAATACTGGAGTGGGTGTCCATGCCCTCCTCCAAGGTATCCTCCCAACCTAAGGATTGAACCCATGTCTCTTAGGTCTCCTGTACTGGCATGCAGGTTCTTTACTACTAGCATCACCTGGGAAGCCCATGGAGAACCCAGACCTTGTCAAATGCTATGAGCATGGATCTTTTCCCTTAGAACTTCAGTTCAGTTCAGTCTCTCAATCTTGTCCGACTCTTTGTGACCCCATGGACTGTGGCACGCCAGGCCTCCCTGTCCATCACCAACTCCCGGAGTTTACTCAAACTCATGTCCATTGAGTTGGTGATGCCACCCAACCATCTCATCCTCTGTCATCCCCTTTTCTTCCTGCCTTCAATCTTTCCCAGCATCAGGGTCTTTTCAAATGAGTCAGTTCTTCACATCATGTGGACAAAGTTTTGGAGTTTCAGCTTCAGCATCAGTCCTTCCAATGAATATTCAGGACTGATTTCCTTTAGGATGGACTGGTTGGATCTCCTTGCTGTTCAAGGGACTCTCAAGAGTCTTCTCCAACAGCACAGTTCAAAAGCATCAATTTTTCAGCACTCAGCTTTCTTTATAGTCCAACTCTCACATCCACACCCTTAGAATTCTCACACCCTTAGAACTTAAAGTCTGATAATCTTCTTGGGAACAAATGTTACAGCTCATTAAGAGTCTATAAAATATCAAGTCCATCATTTCCAGTATTAATACTTAACTTCAAAATTATGAGTTTTGAATTGAATTTCAGCAAATATTTTTCTTTGTGCTGAAGACACTAAGTTTCTTAGATGAGGCTATAAATTATTACACTTGTGAATCATTCACTTAGCTTTCTGACATCTATTTTTAAGAAAACTCAATAGATTTAAGAAGAGACCCAAGTAGAAATTTTTTGCTTTTTACCACTATTATCTGATTACTACTCCATCTTGGTGCTGTTTGGACTTTTTATTCCAGGTTACAGTTACAACACCTCAAAGTGTAATGCATTCAAATGGGCCAAAATAGAATGTTTCCTTTATAATGATACCATCATCTTTCAAATTATGTGAATCTAGAAAGAATCAAATATTCTAAGTGTCCTTTGCACACGTGTAACACAGAGTATTCCACTTCCATCATCACTGGATGGGAAAATGGCCTCCTGAGGATCTGCTTTTTAAGCCTGTATTTCAACCCACGTCCTCCAGGCAGCAAGATATCTAGAACTAATAGGAGTTGTCACTAAGGCCTGTGCACAGATAAGAGTGATAGATACATCCATCCAACAGCTACCTCAACCAGGATTTCCAAGCTAGTTCAAGGTCCACTGAAAGGGCATGTTCACCTGGAGTACTCATTGCAGGGTTTGAGGTAAGGTTTCTTAAAGCAAGCTTTATGATGGTGCTCTTTTCCTTTGCTTAGTGGTTAAGCTGGAGGTAAACATTTCTTCTGTGACTTTTTTTCAAAATGCTGTAAAAGTATTCATTCACTTATCCAATGCATATTTATTATTCAGTGCACATTACTGTGAAATAGGTGCTGTTTATCCACTTGGGACATGGCAATGTATAAACAGAAAAATAATCTGCCTTCGTGGGGAACTAGGAAAATGGACATTGATAAGATAAAATGTACGTTAGATGGAGTGTGCTATGGAGAAACAGGAAGCTGGGGAGGGGACCAGAGGGTGCCTGTGGAGGAGGGAGCCTGGCAGGATACGCAGTATTGAAGGGTGGGCATGGTCATGGGAGGTCTCACCGAGAAGGTGACCTCAGGGTAAAGATCAGGTAGGAGTGGGGGATTAGCCCTGAGGTCTGCAGGACGAGGGCCTGAGGATGAAAGAGGAGTGAAGGTCCTGAGGGGAGGCCAGGTGGGTGGAGTGGAGGGAGAGGAGATGGAAGGTGAGCACAGGTGTGCGTGATGACCGACAGGCAGGAGAAGGGTGCAGTTCATGTGGGCTCTGCATGCCCCAGTGACGGCTGTGGCTTTGACTCAGGGTGAGACGGGAAGAGACTGGAGGCTTTGATGAGAGAGGGACACACTCTGGCTTAAAAGGACCACTTCAGGTGCTGGTTGAGAATAGCTAGAGGAGGGTATGGGCCGATAGGGTCAGAGGGACAGTGTGTGGGACTCTTGCATTGATCCAGACTACAGTGGAGGTAAAGGCGGATGCGGTGATAGGGAGAAGATAAGATAGGGCTGGTGGTGTTTTATTTTTATTTTTTATTTTATTTTTATTTTTTAAAATACTTTTACTTCTTCATGGCTGTGCCGGGTCTTTGTTGCTGTGCAGGTTTTTCTCTAGTTGTGGCCAGCGGGGGCTCTTTGTTGCAATGCGTTGGCTTCTCATTGTGGTGGCTTCTCTTGTTGCTGAGCATGGGCTATAGGGCATGTGGGGCTTCAGCAGTTACAGTTCGCAGGCTCTAGAGCACAGGTTCAACAGTTGTTGCTCTGTGGCATGTGGGATCTTCCTGCAAAAGGGACTGAACCTGTGTCTCTTGCATTGGCAGCCAGATTCTTTACCACTGAGCTAACAGGGAAGCCTACCGGTAGGTTTCTTAATGATGGTTTGGATATGGGATTGAGGGTAGGAGGAGTTATGAATGTGTTATATGGAGAAACAGGAAGCAGGGCAGGGGACCAGAGGGTGCCTGTGGAAGAGGGAGCCTGGCGGGCTATGCGGTATTGAAGGGTGTGCACGGTCACGAAAGGTCTCATTGAGAAGGTGAGTTATGAATACTCCAAGGGTTTTGGCCTCATCAGTGGATGGATTGAATTCCCATTAGCTGAGATGAGAAGGCCTAAGGGAGGTGCAGATAGGGAACAGAGAGTAGGAGTTCATCTGGGGATGTATTCAGTTGGAATATTCAGATGTCTCCCAGGAGACATCTCAGTGGAGAGGTTGAATGGGGACCTGGGTATGCAAGCCTAGGAGTTCGGACAGTGTGGCTAGAAAACGAGATATGGGCATTCCCATGGTATTTAAAGCTCTGAGAATGATGAGGTGACCCACGCAGAATAGAGAAGTGCCCAAGAGCTGTGCCCATTGGGCACTGATGAAACCTCAGGAACCAGAGAGGAACAAGCAGGACATCTGAGACGGGTCCCCGAGGTGTGTGGTCCAGGAGTCTGAGGGCCCAGAGTTCGAGGAGGATGTAGGAGTAATGAACAGTCACGGTGATTTTTCTCCTGGTCATAATCCCATGGGTGGCTCAGATGGTAAAGAATCTGCCTGCAATGTGGGAGATCTGGGTTTGATCCCTGGGTTGGGAAGATCCCCTGGAGAAGGAAATGGCAACCAACCCCCGTATTCTTGCCTGGAAAATCCGATGGATGGAGGAGCCTAGCAGGCTTCAGTCCGTGGGGCCGCAAAGAGTCAGACACGACTGAGCAACTAACACTAACACATAACAATCCCATGGAGGATGCGAAATCAGCAAGGTTCATTTTAGCCCTGAGTCATGAGCTCCTTTATCCAAAGAGTTCTGTGTTCATTAATGAGCTTTATCTTCCCAGCAAGCTGCAAGCTTCTTGAGCCCAAGGCTTTTGTTTTCTTCTTTCTGTCTCTTTAAAGCAGGAGCTTTTAAACAGTTTTTGACTGTGTGTCACAGTAAGAAGTACATCTTACTTTGGAAACCAGTACAAGCACATACACTACTGAAAGAAAGAACTACTTAACCTCTCTGCGTGCCACGTACTCTCTCTCCTTTCCTACTTTCTTCTACTGTATTCTATTTAATTAAAAATAATGTTGCTTGTGACCCACTGGATTGATTTCACCAATCACTAATTGGTTGAGGCCACTGGTTTGAAAAACACTGCTTTTTTCTACCATCCAGTATACAGCCCACCACGCTCATTATTCATCAGAGACAATGTGATCCATCTTTTGTTTCTCCCAAAGCACCTTCTATAAAGTAAATGCTTAAGATGTGCTTGCTTGTTGGATAGACAGCTATGAGACCCTAAAGTAAGACTTCTTGAATAGAGCACTCTGACTCTTAGTTACATTTCCATTTACTGATTGTGTTTCCATAAAAGAATATTTTTCAGTGGCTCTCTAACTTTAGAAAAAGGACAAACAGAAGTATCTTTCTGATTGGGCCCCTATAGCTGAGAGTCAGAGGACACAGTGACCAGGGTTGGAGATGCCTAATTAGAAGGTCAGGCCATCAGCTGGGTTGGTACAATATGTGCAGAGTGAGAGTAGGCAGCCTGATGCTTGAATGTATTTGCATGTTCTTTTTTAAAAAATTGACATATACTTGACTTATATTAGTTGCAGATGTACAAATAGTGATTCCATAGTATTATAGATTGTACTTCATGTAAAGTTATAAAATATTGGTTATATTCCCTAAGCTGTATGTTACACCCTTGTACACGTAGGTATTTTATATCTAGTAGTTTGCACCTCGAAATGTAACACACAAAACTCCTAGAAGAAAACACAGGTAGTACGCTCTGACACTGTCTTAGCAATAATTATTGTGGATCTGTTTCCTCAAGAAAGGAAAGTAAAACCAAAAGTAAGCAAATGGGACCTAGTCAAACTTAAAAGTTTTGCATGGTGAAGGAAACCATTAACAAGACGAAAAGGCATTTGCATGTTATTCTATATCAACCTCGGGGGACCAGAGGCTGTGGGATTCAAAACATTTTTTAGAAACTAAAATAAATAAATTAAAACACTTTCATTCGCCTTACAACAATCCTGTCTTTTAGTTTTAATTGATATGGTACTTGATGTCAGTGTGAAACCGCTGTCATTTAAGAACAAGAGAGAAAAACTCATTAAATATCTATGACCAAAATAGATGGGCTGGGGCAAAAAACCATTAGGAATGACATGTTTTAGAATCTTGAAGTGTCCAGATATAGAAATGATATATAATTCAACCTAAATGTTTCATTAAAGGAATCTATCTATCTATCTATCTATCTATCTATCTATCTGCTGTGTTGTGCTTAGTCACTCAGTTGTGTCTGACTCTTTGCAACGCCATGGACTATAGCGCGCCAGGCACGTCTGTCCATGGGGATTCTCCAGGCAAGAATATTGGAGTGGGTAGCCTATCCCTTCTCCAGGATCTATCTTTATGTTTAAGATTAAAACAATTATTTTGGCCATGCTGCACACCTTTTGTGACCTTAGTTCCCTGACCAGGAATTGAACCCAGGCCCCCTGCAGTGAAAGTGCAGAGTCCTGACCACTAGACCACCAGGGAATTCCCAAAGGAATCTTTAAAATAAGCTCCTGGCACATAGTAAGCTCTGAATAAATGTTAGGTTGTATCTAAATCCTTCTCCACCCAGCACACCTACAAACGTGGCACTGAAGAAAATGGAATATTTTACCACCATGCAGAATATTTTGCCACCAGATAGTTTTTCACTTATAGGAAAGAATCATAGTGCAATGAATGTAGTATGGAGTCTGGTATCAGGTAAACCTGAGTTCAAATGTGACTATACTATTTAGCAAGTGTGATTTTGGCCCAGCGACCTTAGTCTCTTTTAACCCCAATATTCTCAAACACACCCTTCGTGGATCACAGTTTTGCTATGGCAAAGGGGCTTGTGTAGCTCAATGAAGCTGTGAGTCATGCCATGCGGGGATATCCAAGACCAACAGGTCATGGAGAAGAGTTCTGACAAAACGTGGTCCATTGGAGGAGGGAGTGCAAATCGCTCCAGGATTCTTGCTGGAGAACCCCACAAATAGTATGAAAAGGCACAAAGATAGGACACTGGAAGTTGGGCCCCCCAGGTCAGAAGGTGTCCAATATGCTACTGGGGAAGACTGGAGGGCAATTACGAATAGCTTCAGAAAGAATGAAGCGGTTGGGCCAAAGCAGACATGATGCTCAGTTGTGGATGTGTCTGGTGGTGAAGGTCTGATGCTGTAAAGAACAATATTGCATAGGAACCTGGAATGTTAGTTTCATGATTCAAGCAAAAGAAGAAGAGGGTGGCAGAGGATGAGATGGTTAGATAGCATCACTGATTCAATAGACATGAATTTGACCAAACTCCGGGAGACAGTGAAGGTCAGGGAAGCCTGGTATGCTCCCTGAAAAGCATCAGACATGACTTAGCAACTGAACAATCACAACAACAATTCTCAAACATAATATGAGGATAGGAACACGTACTCAGGGACTTACAGTAAGAATAAAGATTATATGAACTTATATATATATATAATAGAGATAATGTCTATTAAGTAAAAACTTATCCTTTGGAATTCAGAAGGTATTTTCATATGGAAGTCATGCAGTAAGTGATGGTTAAGTTCCCATGGGGGGCCAATCCCTACAGCTTATTTAATTCATGATAGGGTTGAACCGTGATGGACTGTGGGATACTTCCAAGGATCTTTTAGCCTGAGGGTGGGAGGGCTTTGGGGTGGGATGGTCAGTGCACTTGGGGGCTCTCAAGAGACCTGTGTGTAAGGGGTGATAGCTCAGTCAACCTTCTCAGAGCAGAACAGAATCACTCGAGATTTCTTTGAAGGAACTGGCACATGGCCTTGTGGATAGCCTGCACATGACCAAGGGTGAAATCTGATGGGCAGGTTGGCAGGCTGGAAACGCATGCCAGATCTGACATTGCTGTCTGCAGGCAGAGTTTCTTCTGCTTCTGAAAAGAATTTCTCTCTTATGCCTTTCACCTGATTAGACGAGGCCCACCTGCACTTTCAGGGGTAAGCTTCTGTCCTTAGTCGACTGATTGTAGATATTAATTCACATAATTCCTTCCCAGTGACACCTTGATTAGCATTTGACTAAATAACTGGGTCCCCAGCCTAGCCAGGTGGACACTCAGAACCAAGCATCACAGGTGGGAATTTGAGTGACAGCTTCTGGGGCAGCGGGTGTGAGATTCCAGGGGCAGACAGGGCCCCGCACCACTGGTTGATAGGCAGGCTGTCTTTAGTCGTGAGCTGTATATGCTTTGTTCATTGTCTAGGAGTTAGTTTGGGTCAAAACCTACAGGTAAGTATCAGCTCCTTGACCAGCTGCTCAGGAGTCCCGCAGAGGTGGTCAAAGCAGAGGGAGCTTCGACTGTGTGGACTTTGCACCCAGTGCTTAGCGGAGCACCTGCCAGTCACGTGAATTTACTTAACAAGCTTTTTAAGGGCAAGGGGGTCATTTGTGATATATTTGTTTCTTGTTGACAAATGTAGAGGAAAAGCTACACATCACACCACACAGAATAAGAGACTTCTGCATTCTGAAAGACCAATGGGACTTCCCTGGCTGTTCAGAGGTTAAGACTCTGAGCCCCCAAAGAGGGGGCATGGGTTTGATCCCTGATTGGGGAGCTAAGATCCCACATGCCTAGTAGGGCAGCCAAAAAAAAAAAAAAAAAAAAAACACAACTCAAGAATTCTATAATGACCTGCCTTCATAAAACAAATGTAGAGCTCACCTAAAAAAACAATTTACCTTAACAACACGCACATACTACTAATGTAACACCATCGCTATATTTTAAACTCACTCATTTACAAATCCGTCTCACCCACTCATTTGTAAGCAACTAGAGAGGAGGGAAGATGTCATTCCTCTGCAGAGACTTTTATTCATGCCTACATTCCAAGTTCCAAGCAGACTACCCAATAAAATAAAAATAAAACAAAAGGAGACAAAATAAAAGTGCTCATGAAGTCTTTGATTATATCACCTGAGTTACACCCGGGTTTTGGATCAGTTGGAATGTAAGTGTGGGAACCTTCATTCCTGGATTCTCCTCTACAAATGGCAGGGAAGCAGTCTGCCATCTGATGTTTGGAGTTGGGGGGCGCTATGCATGCAGGAGCTGGTGGGGGGTGTAGTATCATGGTGGTGGGTTTGGGGGATTGGATTTATAACTAGCATCCAGAAGACAGTCTTTGGTGGACTCCAGGGAGCGGCAGTTGGCTGTTTCTGTGGTCTTCAGGGAACTGCAACCATAGCAGGGTCAATGGAATACTGTTAGACCAAAGAGCTTCATCACCCAACCATGGCAGGACCAGCCAAAAGGACTCACCCTAAAACCGTTGTCTCTCCCGGTATATTCCAAAGCATATTCTGTGGATCACTCATCCATAGAAATGCTCTATGGAAGGGGGTTCCAAGAATGGAGGAGGTTTGGGAGGTGCTCTCTACTTTCCAGTTTTCTTAGAGTTGCCATTCATATTAGCATCTTAAAGATTGCAGTGTGCTCAGTCACTCAGTTGTCCCTTTGTGGTCCCATTGACTGTAGTCCACCTACAGACTGTAGGAAGTGGGTTGCCACTTCCTACTCCAGGGGATCTTCCCAACCCAAGAACTGAACCCACGTCTTATGCATTGCAGATGGATTCTTTACCACTTGCACCAACTGGGAAGCCCAGAAGATTGCAGAATGTCTGCTGATAGGAAAACCTGAGTATATTACTTGGTTTGTCAAATTCAATTCCTTCTCTTCAGACAAACATCTATTCACATCATGCTTTGATAAATGTCATCATTTACAAATGAGGAAACTGAAACCCAAAATGTAAATTATAGTTTATACAGCTAGTAAGTGGCAGAACTGGGCTAGAATTCAGATCTCTTCTCTTGGACCTGTGTGGTTTCAGCCTCGTCATACTGCAACTATTTATCCTCTGAACTCAACAAAATGAGAAAATGATTCATCTTCATGAGTTCTTTTCACAATTTGCAAAACTGTTTTGCTCTTCCTCTATGGATATGCAAAGGACAAAAATGGAGGGTAGCTTCTGTGTGTAGATGGGAAAAATCACAACAAAATGCAGTCTTTGGGAACTTATACTTTTTGTAAAGCTTATGCCATGATTTGTTTCATTCAAAGGAATCTATGCAAACAAAATACAGCAAATAGAGACATGAAGTGGCACTGGCTTATAACAATAGGTACATTGTTATACAAGATCACATGTCATGCACTGAATCATGAGCCTAGACCATGGCAACGTTTTATGATAAAAACTATCATGAGTAAGAATCTTACTCAACATAATGAATGATTTATCTTTGTAGAAAACTCTTTGCTAATGGCACATTCCATGATTCCTTCTATCCCTAAATAGTGACTGGAATTCAGTCTCTAGAATTGCCTCATGTACATACATGGACACAGACCCACATTTCATATTCAACACTGGTGTTTTTCCAATACAGAAGTTGTGAACTCCTATAGACAGTAAAAATGCAGATATGTTTCATTTGAGAAAGACTTTTTTTTTTGAGGGGGTGTCTTTTATTCCCGATCTTTACCTTTTGGGTAATGAGTCAAACTGACCTGATTTGGGTTCTTCAGATAGTCAAGCTTCCTGCTAGTAACAACGCTGGCTCTCTGTAATTCATGTACACCTCATTGCCACTGTATGAGTGGGCACTTCACCTCCCACTCAAGTTTGCAATTGTTTGTGCAGAGGAAAAATTTTTGAATTAATAGAAAAGTGTTAAATTAAGCTCTACTTATGATATTCCATTTGGCAAAAAGTAATTATTTTATTTTTCCCCTTGAGACAGACTTGGACAACTTCCAGAAAACAAAACAAAATACACTCTTTTGTGTCAGGGTGTCCACAGAGAATTTTTTTTTAAAGAGGACATAGTTCTTAAATAAGAAAGAAAATTAAGTGGCTTCCTAGTTTCTCCCCAAACAAGTCAAATATTCCAATATCACTGGAAAAAGTTCCTAACAAGAGAATATTTTGGGGGGCTTGGTGGGACCTTGTGGGGTAGGAAGAGGCAGAAAAGGGAATATTTCTTTTCTTCTTTGGTTCAAAGTGCTTCTAGATATAAATTTTGACCTGATTTCAGTTTTAATACATAATACAGGGCACAGAGGCAATAACCCAGAAGTAGTTTTCCCCATCGGGTGTTTTAGGGATGGCTCTTCGAACAAGAATCACATAAGTAACAATTGATTTTCTGCTCAGTTTTGCAGGAGGTATACTTTTCTTGAATTTTCTATAGAGAAATACACTTATTTGTTTTTATCTACAAAACATCCTTCTTTTGTTCTTATATTATGGAAACAAAAAGGAGACATAAAAATTATGTCTGGGAGGCATTTGGGTATCATGAAATGTTTAAATCAGAACTTTCTAGCATGTGGAGTCAATCATAGTAGAGAGAAACTAGAATCTCTATCCTGCTTCCCGTTTGAAGCATTAACCTAGGCTAATCCAGGAGGATTCAATTAAGATAAAATTTTAATATCTTTCAAGGTACTTGATGAAGAAGGGAATGGAAACCCACTCCAGTATTCTTGCCTGGGAAATCCTTTGGACAGAGGAGCCTGGCAGGCTACAGTCCATGGAGTCACATAGGGTCACACATGACTTAGCAGCTGAGCACAAGGTACTTGAGGATGTGGATTTATGAAAGAGAATTTGGAAAAATTCTATAATTGTATTACTTTAACTCACAATGAAAAATTGACAGCCCATTTCTTGGTTGATGACATAAAGAAAGCACTGACTGAAAGACTGAATGTATAAAAATAATATCTGCAATATCTTCAACTGATGAATTAGTTTAAAGATTAATGGGCAATTCATTATGGCAGCATTTGTAAAAAGTTAAAAGGGTGATAATGAATGACGTTTCTTTCCACGTATTTTTTAATTTAATTTTTATTTTTTATTGGAGGATAGTTGATTTACAATGTTGTGTTAGTTTCAGGTACACAAAGTGATTCTGTTATACACATACATATATCCATTCTTTTTCAGATTCATTTCCCATTTGGTTAATACAGAATGCTGAGCAGAGTTCCCTGTGCTATTATAGAAGGGCCTTGTTGATTATCTATTTTATATATGATAAGTGTGTTTATGTTAATCCCAAACTCCTAATTTTTCTCTTTTCTCCTTTCCCTTTTGGTAATCATAAGTTTATTTTCAAAGTCTGTGAGTCTATTTCTGTCTTGTAATAAGTTCCTTTGTATCATTTTTTTAGATTCTACACATAAATGGTATCATAAGATACTTGGCTTTCTCTGTGTGACTTATTTCACTTAATATGACAATCTCTAGGTCCATTCAGGTTACTGCAAATGGCATTATTTCATTCATTTTTTTTAAATGGCTGAGTAACATGCCATTGTATGTGTGTACCACATCTTCTTTATCCATTCCTCTGTCGATAGACATCCAGGTTGCTTCTGTGTCTTAGCTATTGTAAATAGCACTGTAATGAACATTGGGGTACATGTATCTTTTAGAATTATGGCTTTCTCTGGATATATATGCCCAGGAATAGGATTACTGGGTCATATGGTAGTTCTGTTTGTGGTTTTTTTAAGGAACCTCCATACTGTTCTCCATAGTGGTGTACCAATTTACATTCCCACGAACAATATAAGATTCCCTTTTCTCCACACCCTCTCTAGCATTTATTGTTTGTAGACTTTTTGTTGATGGCCGTTCTGACAGGTGTGACATGATAACCTCATTGTAGTCTTGATTTGCATTTCTCTAAGAATGAGTGACGTGGAGCATCTTTTCATGTGCTTTCTGCCCATGTGTCTTCTTTGGAGAAAAGTCTAGACCTTCTGCCCACTTTTCACTTGGGTTGTTAGTGTTTTTGACAATGAGCTGTTTGTATATTCTGGAGACAGATTAAGGAATTAATCTATGTATGTAAATATGCCAGCTCCTCAACATGTAGAATTTGATCTTCTTGAAGGCAGGGATTTTGTTTTGTCCAATTCTGTATTCTCAATGTCTGGAAGTGTGTCCAGCATACGGTATATGAGCATTAAACGTTTGCTAAATGAATGAACACATCTATGTAATGAAGCATGTCATAACTCCTAACAAAAAAACAGGGTGGATCTCTGTACTAACAGACAAGACCCACATGGTTGGACCTTTGAGCAAGGCGGGTTTGAACTGCATGGATCCACTTATATGTGGATTCTTTTCAATAGTAAATGTTAGAGAACTACATGATTGTGATTTGTTGTTTAGTTGCTAAGTCGTGTCCAACTCTTTTGCAACCCCACGAACTATAGGCTGCCAGGCTCCTCTATCCATGGGATTTCCCAGGCAAGAATACTGGAGTGGTTGCCATTTCCTTCTCCAGGGGATCTTCCTGACCCAGGGATTGAACCCACATCTCCCGCACTGGCAGGCGGATTATTTACCACTGAGCCACCAGGGAAGCCAGATGAGTCCAAAGATCTGGAACCTCAGATATGGAGGGACCACCTAGAGGGAGAGCTGACTATAAATTATATGCAAATCTTCTTCTTCGTGGAGGGTTGGTGCCCCAACCCCCACGCTGTCCAAGGGTCAACTGTATATTTTATAAAGTAGAATGGTCACATGCTGAATAGTATGTGACACACATACATATTCATATATTTTTGAGTTTGAATATCTGTGAGAAATATGAGAAGGAAAATGTTAAAATGATAGTAGTGGTGGTCATCTTTAGGAAGTGGTGGTGGGAGAACAGGGGCTGAAAACAGGGAAACGGGGGCTGACTTTTAACTCTGTACCATTCTGTACTGTTTGTATTTTTCCAGCATTAACCTGTATTAATCTTATTAAAATATGAATTCTGTGGGGAAAACTCCAAACCCACTTTTCTTTAAAAAAATAAAATCTGTGGAAAGACCACAAATTTATAAGCATACAGGTTTGCTTTTTAGAATTTCTGTCATCTTTACATGATCTCAATCTATAGGTTCTATTCCATCACTGGCAAAGATAATCTAAGGAACACGTTTTAACTGGAAATTGAGGAAAACTGAGTAGGAGATCATAAATTAGAATATTTTAAGAACTATTATTAAAGATATTTTGCTTTCCTATTTTTTCAGTTTGGGTTAGAATTTTATACTTAAAGTTAAGAAAATGCACATATAATCATATGCAAAGACCCGTATGTTCTGTATCACTCTGTGCCACTTATTTTCAATGAGATAAAACAGCTTACTTAAAGTTGAATTTCCCCATTGAGTTTAGACGAATCAGCTGTTTATCCAGCAGCACTTTGCTTAAAAATAGATGGGATGACATTTGTGGGTGCTTTTAAAAAATATCCTTTGGAGAAAGAAGCAGAACTCTAATGCCACTTTTACCATTTCCATTACATAAGAAAGGCACATTTTTTTGTTATGAGGACTTCTTGTAACTTATTCTTCTTCCTCACCCATATACTTTTAGAACAAGTAACAATCATTGGATGTATAAGGGCATCTCACCTGAATTTTGTGTTTTAGTGACTGAAATTAATTTAATGGAAACCTTAAATATGGTTAGAAAGAGTTTCTTCTGATTGCATATGGAGATTTCTTTTTTTCATCCTTCTAATTATGGGCTCTCTCATCATTCTTTTATCTGCTAGTTATTGAGCGCCTGCTATGTGACAGGCACTGTGGTTACAAAAATGAACATAAAGATGATTTTGAGTGCATTTCACTTGATCGTATAGACCAATTTAATAATTGTGTATACCAACCTTCCAAAAATAAGAAGTGGTTGTTGTTACCTTAAACCTGCTGTCATATGATTCCACGGAGTCTAGGATAAGCATTAAAATAGGCTGAGCTGAAAATATATTGCCACCCCAAATTTCAAACTGAGTAGATATACAGGAGAACTCTAGTCAATTAAAGTATGAAATACTAAAATCAGTGTTCCAATCTTGGCAGCATTGCTGATGTAGCGAAGGATTAGGACACTGGGAGGAAATGAAACCAAATGCATCCTTTTCCTACCCAGAAAAATATACCTATGTTAGGATCCTATCAACCTTATTTATCTAAAAAATGTACTTTGGGAAACTGCATCTATTAGGTAATGTGAAAGAGGAAATCAGGTCCGTGTGAAGGTGGGGGTGTATGACATCACCAGGTCACATTCTTATTCTCGGTTTTTATGAAGTTTGCTCTGAATTCTCATACAAGTAATGGATTAGATTCTCTTTCTTTCTTTGTCGAGCATTCCCTGACCCTGAGTGCTGTGACATAGACGGCAGGTGAATAGTATCTGCCCGCTGGGGAGGAAAGTCACTTCCACCTGCCTCCTGCTATGTGACTTGAATACCTGGCTCACTCCACTGCTGGCCCGCCACTGGCTCCCGCTCCCAGGCAGCCTGCCGCCAGAGCCATCACGGTGGGCGGTCAGGTTAAGAAGGAGAGAGGGTTCTCAGCCACTCATTCATCCCTGGCCCCTGGGAATCCACCTCTCAGAGTCAGCCTGCCAGATGCACCGTTTCATCACTCCTGTAGTTTCCTTTTCTTAGATTCTGTGAATGCTTTTAATGGTCTGGGTCACCCTCCTCACCAAGTACAGGGATTTTGTATTTTATTCTGAATAGCAAGGTATGGTTCTGAGCACCCTGTGGCATTTGATAAAAGTGATAAATACTAATGATGAACAACTAAGCAGCCTCTGAGGCTCTCGCGGTCCTGAGGCTGGCTACAGGAGAACTCAGAATGAGGGGAAAAATAAGTCAATTTTGAACACAAAGGCAAGATTTAGCCTCTCATTAGATCCAACTGCTCCATGTGAAAAAGTGTGTTAATAAAACAGCAGTGGGATTTTTGAGGGGAGAGGCAAGTGTGTGTGGACTAGGTTTTCAAGATGTGTTTTCCATCTTCCCAATTTGGGGTGTTATGATATAATAGGATTTCGAAATCCAAACCTATGTTATTGTCTTTCTCCTTTCCCTTTTATGTTTAAACCTCTGCTATAATGAATTAGCTCTCCCTTCTCAGTAACTTAGAGTGTTTATTTCTTTTCTATAGAAATGAAGCACTTAGACATAGATGATATTTAAGTCTATTTCCTTTTACGGTCCCTTCAACTCGATTTGTATGTGATTTTTAACTCTGTGTGAATACATTAATTTGGCCAAGCAATGAATACTATTAATATTATATTTCATACAACAGGGCTTCCCTGTTAGCTCAAATGGTAAAGAATCTGCCTGCAATGCAGAAGACCCGGGTTCTATCCCTGGGTCGGGAAGGTCCCCTGGAGAAGGGAATGGCAACCCACTACAGTATTCTTGCCTGGAGAATTCCATGGACAGACCATGGATTCTCAAAGAGTCAGAAATGACTGAGTGACTAACACTTTCACTTTCATCCTCTTCATAAATAAAACTTTCAAAAATTTCAAATTTTTAAAAAATCTTAAGACTTGATTTAGAATTCTGTTTTGAGAAAGCAAAATATCCCAGCTTATAAAAGTCATGTGCAAATATAATACATTTCTTCCTCTCTCTAGATTACTTGGTAGTTTAGAAGAGACAATTAAAAAAAAAAAGACCAGTACATTACTAGTTGATGACATCTAATTTCTTAGTAACTTTAAAATAATATAGATTGGGATGGAGCCATTGAGTTAAAACCACAGAGAGGAGAGAGAGAAGATAGGAACCATATTAGAATAATAGCCAACCGTTTGTGATAAAGTTTCAGCAAGTGGGTAAAACAACTGAGTTTTCCAGAGTAACACGAGAGACTAAAAATATTACTGGTTTACTTGAAGTCATTGAAGAAATATTTAAGAAATATTAAATATTAACTTCAATATTAACTTGAAGTTAATTTAAGTCAATAACTTAAATATTAACTTCAATATTAACTTGAAGAAATATTAAAATGTTAGTTGGTCTCTTTTCAAGGCAATTATTTTAAAGCAGTTCATCAGTTTTAATCATGCTGGCCAGGGTCTTTGAGATGTTAAGAATCAGTCCATTGTGTGGTTTATAAACAAAAAAGACTAGAAATTCTCAGCAGTTGTAAAGCACAGAACTGGGCATGGTTGGTACACATGCTTGTATCGCCTACGATACAATCGCCCACGATTGCCTTGTACAAAAGTGTTCACATTTTACATGTTTGATGCATGAGGGAAGGACAGAATTTTACTTCTCCCCACCATCACCCAATCCGGTAGCAAGCTGCAAGTTTTTCCTGTTCACATGCATGTGTGCATGCTCAGTCACTTCAGCTGTGTCTGACTCTATGTGACCCCATGGACTGCAGTCCATCTGGCTCCTCTCTCCATGGGATTCTCCAGGCAAGAATACCGGGGTGGGTTGCCATGCCCTCCTTCAGGGGATCGTCCCGACCCAGGGATTGAAACTGCGTCTCTTGTGTCTCCTACATTGGCAGGTGTGTTCTTTAGCACTAGCGCCACCTGGGAAGCACCTTTCCTGTTCACACTAGTGAGTAAACTCTTAGAGCTTATTAACTATGCAATTTAAAGTTTACAAAATCCTTTCAAAAGATGTAGAATAAGGATAAAGTAGTTTCTAAGTTAAACTTGAGGCTTGGACATACTACTTGGGCCTTTTGAATTGCTTGCTGTGGGTAGATGCTGTAGATATTTAATCACTTGGTAATTTATTAGTAATGTATTTAATGCCTATAAGATAACTGAATATAATTGATATAATTGAAGTACAGTTGAGCTGGCTCCCCTGGTGGCTTGGTGGTAAAGAATCCGCCTGCTAATGCAGGGTTTGATCCCTGGGTCTGGAAGATCACCTGGAGAAGGAAACGGCAACTCACTCCCATGGACAGAGGAGCCTAATAAGGCTATAGTCCCTGGAGGGTGCAAAAGAGTCTGACATGACTTAGCGACTAAACAACAACAACGTAGCTGAGTTACAATATTGTGTTAGTTTCAGGTGTAGAGCACAGTGATTCAGTATTTTTTCAGATTATACTCCATTTCCAGTTATTATAAGACAATGGGTGTAATTCCCTGTTCTATACAGCATATCCTTGTTGTTTATCTATTTTACATATAGTAGTTTGTATCTGTTAATCCTATACCTCTAATTTATCCCTCGCTCCTTCTCTCTTCCCTTTGGTAACCACAAGTTTTATTTCTATATCTGTGAGTCTATTCATGTATGTTTATTTTACTCAAAATATGAACATGACATTTTGGCTACTGCTCTTACTTTTCATTTTTATTAAAAAGATAGTAGCAGCAATAATAAACAACAGTATTAAAATCATGCATTGAACACATTTCTCTTTTTTAAAAAATTGTGAATTTTACACAATTTTTCCTCAAATCTGAAATATAGCAAGTAGGTAAAAATCTACTTGTGGTTTTTATTATACTTGAAAATAAATCAGTGTACATTTAACATGGTATTTTGTGTTCTCTTTGGACAGCCTATTGCGGTTAAAAAAATCATTGTAGGAGAAAGGCAAATTGATCTGGAAGTCAAGAAAACTTGTTCTGAATTCTAGCTCAGATTTCGAGTTGTTTGAACCATACAACAGACAGCAAGGGGATTAATTAATACCTCTTTTATACAGTTCTGGTGTTATTTCTTCTTATAATTTCTCGTTTTTGAAACAATAGGGTAGAAAACCTTACTTTCTCTAGATGCTGATCCTAGAATTCATGAACTTTATGATTTTCATTACTCCATGATAACTGCCCACTGGATACAATTAATAAATCCACCCACTCATCCATTCACATTTATTTTTTTGTTCTTAAAGCCCCCTCATATACTCTTCTGTGTGTATGCTGTTTTCAGCTTTACTGAGCTAAAACTGATGTATCACATTGTGGTCATTTAAGGAGTATAACCTATTGATTTTATGCACTTACATACTATAAAATGGTGACCAGCATAGCTTTCAGTACGGTGAAAGCTTGTCACATCACTTAAACACCATTTTTTTTTTTTATTTTTGCACTGAGAATGTTTAAAATCTACCCTCTTAGCAACCATTCATATTTATTGAGGGCTTCCTATATGCCAGGCACTATGGGAGCAGAAGATGCAAGTATTAATAGACTTATTTGCCCCCAGGGATCTCAATCTTTATTGGAGAGAAAGGTGGAATTAGTGGGGGGAGGGAAGCAAGAAACACTCAAGTGTG
Source organism: Cervus elaphus (assembly GCF_910594005.1). Taxonomy (NCBI): domain Eukaryota; kingdom Metazoa; phylum Chordata; class Mammalia; order Artiodactyla; family Cervidae; genus Cervus; species Cervus elaphus. The sequence continues at coordinate 40,946,208 of NC_057841.1, forward strand.
GTTGCAATGAAGTGAAGGCATTGCTGGAAAATACATACTAGAGAGTGCAATGACCACAGAAGCTGCTTCAAGGAGGTCATCCTTGACCTGACACTTGGATGGTGGTCCAGACTGCCAGCTGGGCGCGGGGAGGAGAAGAGGGTGCTACGGGAGAGGAAACAGCATAAGTGGACGCATGGCCTTGAGGAAAGGCAGTGTGTTCTACCGGAAGCACCAGATTACGGACAATACATGGAGAGTTGAGAACTTCACTGCAGACCGAGCCTGTCCGGGTGGGGCCCCTCTGGAGATGTAACTGGAGGCACCGGATCCCCTGCTACTGCTCTCGACTTGGTTTAAAGCGCAGCAGGTCTTTTTCAAAATGCCTTTTTTGGACTGCCGTTTAGTATCAGTAAAGGGCGCTGAGAACAACAGAAAATGGGTCCTTTTGTTTCTGTGGATCTGTTCCAAGTCCACCTTTCTTCCCCCTTTTCAGGGAACTCCCGCAACCATCCGTGCTTTCTTCTGAACCGAACACTCTTTGCTGAGCAGGGCATTCCACCCTCTGCTCCGCACCCTCCCCGCCCACCACATCCCACCCTCGACCACCACTCACCACCTCCATCTCCACAAGACCTCTCTTCTGGGTATGCCTAAAATCCCCACCCGGCCGACACCCTTCCACCTTCTTCTCCTGGCCCTCCTTTAACACAGGCACTGCAGCATCTCCGGCCACATTTCAGGCGCACAGCTAATACTCAGAGGGTCTCCCCACCTCCCTCAGCATGCAGCAGTCTCTGCAATACCCCCTTTCTTTACTGGAGTCGTCTTTCATTTCCCGAAGTATCACCACTGTATTAGTTTCCTGTGGCTGCTGTATCAAATGACACACACTCGGTGGCTTCAAACAGCTCACATTTCTTCTCTGACACTTCCGGAGGTCAGAAGTCCACACTGATTTACTTGGCTGAAATCAAGCTATCAGCAGCCCTGAGCTCCCTCTGGAAGTCCTAGGCAAAGGGTCCATGTCCTTGTCTCACCCACCTTCCCTCCACTTGAAAACCAACAGCCCAGCATCTTCAAATCTCTGTTTCAGTGGTCACGTGGCCTTCCTCTGCGGTCAAGTCTCTATCTGTTTCCCTCTTACAAGGACCCTTGTAAGTTCCCTTGAGGGGAATGGAGTCCTCTCATTATTATCATGCATTATTATCCATTATTCCAGGGTAATCTTCCCATCCCAAGATCCTTAGCATAGTTGCACCTGCAAAGTCACATTTGCCATCAACAGTCACATTCACAATTTTCTAGGGTGAGGGTGGACTATATTCAGGGCCATTTTTCCATATACACCCTCCACCCTGCCCTAACCACCGACACGACCAACGTGGGAGAGGACTTACTCTGTGCCAGGAAGACATTTTATGAGCTGGGCACCATTATTATCTATTTAACAGAATAGGAAACTGAAGCACAGAAAAGTCAAATGACATCTCAAGTCCACATAGATAGAGAAATAGTAGAAAGAGCCTCAAACTGAGCTCCATCAGTCTTGAAAGCCTCTGCCCCTCACATGACAATGTATTATTGTCCCTTCACTTTTGGGACCGTGTGTGTCTGTATGTTGGTTTGGATTCCCAGGACCCTGAAGACAATCACAGCAGACACAAAATGGATCATTGCCCAGAAGTTGTATACGCCCCTTCTCGAGTTGCACTTCTAGCGACTTCTCCCGCAGAGAGCAGCGCTGATGAAGTGGGTGGGTGGTAAAAGCAGCAGTCTGCTGCCCCTTGAAAGGCCAGTGGAAGCCCCCTAAGTAGTCTGACGTCAAGCCATGACTGATGAACGTTGAGATATAACTGGGCTCAGGCAAAAGCGCTGTGGAAAGAGTAATCACAGAGCAGGACCAGGAGAAAAATTTGTGTTGAAAAGGACAATGGAAATGCAGCAGAAATGTGAGACCCAGTGACTCTCACCATGGAGAGAGCAAGAAAGGCAGAAAACTCCAGCCAGCACTAAAGCTGGAGAAGAAAGAATACAGCACAAAGGAAGGTACTTTCAGGTTAACAATGATGGAAAAATACACTCGGGATGGACCAGGGGAGGTTAGGAAGCAAATGAACAGGCAGGCAGTGAAAAAGCAAGGGTTTTTCTACCATTTGCCATTCATTTTCTGTTTCTGGACATTTATTAGATTTTCTCTGAAAACTTGACTCCTTTATTTCAAGAATCTTTACCTATCACTTAAGCCACAGATTCCCAGTCACATTATCATCATCCACTACAGCTTAATTACAATTGTTGTACGGTTTTTTGCTTACCACTGTTTATTCTTTATCTTTCCCTATTGTTATGATTAACTTACTTGATGGGCAACTTTTTTGAGGATTTGCCTCAAATATGCTCTGTGAGTGATATATTCTCTGAATCCTTACTTAAGTGCTAATGTCTTCTCTTGTTGTTGTGGTTTAGTTGCTCAGTTGTATCTGGTTTCTTTTTCAACCCTTTGGACTGTAGCCCACCAGTCTCCTCTGTCCATGGGATTTTCTGGGCAAGAATATTGGAATGGTTTGCCATTTCCTTCTCCAGGTAGCTATTCATTTTTAAGACTAAATTTTATTTCCCCTACTCTAAGGCAGCAAGGGGCCATGTGGTGGATAGAAAGAGCTGGCTCCAGGAGTCAAACAGACTGGAGGGGACCATTCATTAGCATTAGTGTTACTCAGGGCAACTTGAGCCTCAGTTCTCCTGTTTACAAAATGGGAATAAGAACGTGAAGATTAAAGAATGCATATGAAAGGCATTGGCAGAATACTTTGCAGGAATGAGTAACAAAGAATCCTTGCTTTCAGTTTCTATAACCTCATCAGAACAAAAGTTAATGAAGTCATTCAGGAGGCCAAGTTTCCATTCATGCATTCGGATAGAATTTCCTTTGGGCTTGTTTGTGGCCATGACTATGAATAAGAGACCAGATATCTACCATCATGGAATTGATCGGCTAGTGGAATAGTCAACTCTATGTAAGACATGAAAAGGAAATAACAGATAGGTGAGAATTATGGAGAGATATTGGACTCAACTATGGACAGTCACAGAGGACTTCCTGGAGGAAGAGACATCTCAGCCAAGACTAAAAGGTTGAAAAGGGCTAAGTACAGAAGAGAGGAGTTTGGGGTGAGTGGATACAAGAGATAAAATAGGAAGAAGCTCATGGAAAGGCCCTGAGAAGGAGAGAACGGAACCCAGGAGAAAATGAAAAGTACATCAGTGTGTCTGAAATGCAGAGTGGACATAGGGAGTGTTGAGAAGTTAGGCTGTGGAGGAAAAAGGTTCCCCTTTATGTCACACCCTGTAAGTCATGGTAAGAAGTCTGGACTCTACCATTGGGAGTATGGAGGACCCATTGAAGGATTTAGTAAGTAAAAGATTTACTGATTCTATTTGTATTTTAGAAATGTCATTTGGACTCTAGTACATAGAATGAATTGGATTAAAGGAAACCTAGAGGCTGGAAGACCACGTAGGAGTTATTTATACTAATCTAGGAGAGAAACTATGGTGATTCAATGGGGCAGCAGCTGATGAAGGGATGAAGAGAAGTGAATAGAAATAGAATCTATTAGACTTGGTGATATTCCCACCCCTTCATTCATCCATCTGACTAACTCTTAGGAGTCTACCTTAAGTGATATGAGGGGAGGTAGAGGGGAAAGTGAAGGTTTTCCCCTCTCTTTCTGGGTTGGAAAAAAGGGGTGGACAGTTGTCCCATTTATAAGAGTAGGAAATGCAGGTTAAGGAGGCCAGTTTTATTTTATTTTTTATTTTTTTATTTTTTTAGGAGGCCAGTTTTAGAGATGCTCTTTCGCGCTTACCTTTGTGGCTTCTTCCCAGGTGGCTCAATGGTAAAGAATCTGCCTGTCAATGCAGGAGTCGCAGGTTCTATCCCTGGGTTGAGAACATCCCTGGAGCAGGAAATGGCCACCCATTCCAGTATTCTTGCCTGGAGAATGCCATGGACAGAGGAGCCTGGTGGGCTACAGTCCACAGGATCACAAAGAGCTGGACATGACTGATCATGCACACATGCACACACCTTACTTTCGTAATGCAGATGGTCTGCCAGTGTGTGTGCATCAATGAGGTAACCTTAGTGATATTAACCAAGTCTAGCGATATTCCAGTTCTCTCTCATCTTTGCTCCTCCTCCACTTAATTCTGATTGTCCCCAAGAATGGGCTTCACGTGTATTTGGGAACAAATCTGTCTGCCGCCTTCTGCTCAAGCCTCCTTGCCATGTGCCAGGAACTTGTTAGGATGGTGGGCCATCTGTGACCGTGCTGCTGCCTCAGTTACCACTGTCCTCAGCGGACGGCTGCCCTGTGGTCTGTGCTGTGTGTGTGGTGGGGGGTGGGGGGTGGGGCGCGAAGGCACAGTTTCTGCTTTCTCTAGATTTTCTCCATTAATTAACTAACCCAGGGAGTTAATGTGTGAGTCTGTAGGTAACACCCGCCTTCATCTGGCATCACTCAGAGTGCCTGAAAGGACTAGGAACTTTGCATTTCACGTTGAAGGGTGAGTGGTAAACATTGTAGACAAAAAGAATCATGAAGAGGATGCTGGTCAAAAACCTTGCATTTGAAATCATCAGGTTGGCTTTAGGTAGTAGTACTGGATAAAAAGTCACGCTGGTATCAAAGTTTTCTTACTGTACAAATGACAGAAAATAGACAGCCACTTTGTGGTTATCAAAGTTTTCTAGGTTGTTTCTTCCAACTTTCCAAAGGACACAATGCAACTCATAGGCTCTGGACCGATGATGCTGGGGAGAAGGGAACTAGCAGGGGGGAAACACCATAAATAAAGAAACAATAAAAGTGCAGGGGACAGTCAAGGATGGTCTGGAGTGATGAGGTATGAGAGAGAAATTGGGGAAAGAGGGAAAGAAAATGAACACCTCCCAAACCCCAAAGAGCCCGCCATATTTGACCTTCCAACCGAGTCCCGCACGCAGAGAAGAGCCGTGAAATTGAACATATTTTAAAACCTTGAAGTATGACTAGGTAACATATGTTCTTGAAAATGAGCTGTGGTAGACTCAAATGCTACACTCCTACTTCTCATAGGTTTACTAAAGTAGAGGTTTTTTTCCCAGAGAAATGTCTAAAATTTGTAGGTGGAACAAGGGGGACATGTAAATGGAACTCAGTCTTTAGTAGTGGCTGGTCCTTGTCTGTATACTTAGCACCCATTTACACTTCTAGGAAAAACAGATACTGCGAACAATTTAGAGGATGGGGAGAAGAAAAATTCTTCCTTTTCTATAAGAGCCTGATTGCAATGTTTAAAGATTTCCGTGAAACAAAAATATCTGGTGGCACAGCTCGTTTCCCACGCAGAAAAACAAAATGGGAAGGTCAGGTAGGAAGAAGAGAACCATTTCCTTTCCATGTCTCCAAAATTTCCCACATACTTGGCTGTTTTGAATAGATCTTCTGAAATATCTTTTGAGGTCACCTACTTTGAGAGAATAGAGGCTCTGGTTTTCAGGTGACACAGCAGTGAGCCCAGAAAACAGAAATCACGTTTTTCATTTTTGTCGTTCTTAAGAGAAAAGAAAAGATGGTAATTTCTTCCCCATCTTGCTAAGCTTTTGCTAGTCTCAGGGATTTGTGCTCCGATCTGCCTAAAATAAAAATCCTTGTGTTAAACCCTGAGAAGCTAGATCACAAAAAAGAAAACCCAACCTAGTAATTGTTTTATCACTTTCAGTTTTTAAGATAGAGTAGCTAAGGTAGCCATGAAAATCTCACAGGGATCTGATGGTTTTTTATCCCCTGAACTTCATGGGACAAACAAGTACATTTTCCACACGAACAGAAATCCTTGCAGTTCCGGTAAGTCAAGAAAGTAATAAGGAAAATGCACATTACCGGCAGGCTGCTGTTTTAAAAACACAATCTCACCAAATAAAACTCACCTAAACCGGAGCTGTGGAATAATTTTAGCAATTGAAAATTACTACCTTCTCTAGGATAACATGTACTTAGAAATGAAATGACTCATAAACCAACATGATGTATGTATTCTGCTTTCCTTAGAGCATATTCAACGTTAATTTACAACACATCACGCTAAATACATTCAGTCACCAGGGCTGCAATCATTTTATCTGTCTTTGCTGTATCTACCTACATGGCTCTTTAGCTAAATTCACTTTGCACTACAGATGATAACACTATTATTACACAGATGCTGTTCTTACTAAAAAGCTAGATTTCTCCCTCAGCCCCTCCAGTACCATAAGCAACCAAATCAAAGGAAAAGGTACGCTGGGGGGTACTCTGTATTAAACTGCTCATCCCAAATTCACAGACATTGTGAAACATGAAAGTAACTCCAGCACGTTAAAAGAAAAATTATGGATTTTAGCACAGGAGGCAAACACAGAGACTATTTATCTTGTTTTCCATAGCCCAGAATTGCCCTTAGCTTACCTTATTAGCTGAAATGCCAAACAGAATGTCTTTATGGAAAAGCAAGTTCATTATTCATCTCAGCTTTGATTAGGTCTAAAGCAGCAGAGAACATTTAGCTTCTCCCTGTGATTTGCCGATGCAAAGTGGGTGAGTAAGGCAGTAAACACAGAACTTGGGAGGTGGGGAGTGGATGGCTCACAACTCCAGACTCAAAACTTTGCATTTTCATTCATATGAAGATACTTAATGAAATCAGATCTTATCACCAGAGAAGAACACTGAAGTGACTTCTTAGCGGAGATGTTTTTTTAAGCCCATGCACTTTGGCAGAGCAGTTGCAATTATCATGACCTGCCTGTTCACTGTCCCAACAAAATTACCTTGCTGTCCATCTTTAGCTTGGTGGAATCTGGGGCTATTGATTCACTTTGCAGTACGTCAGTGGATTATATATATTTTTTGTCAAGGAGAAATCTATGTGGGGGACTGATCTCTGCAATTTTCTTTAAAAAAACAAAACAAAACAAAACTTGCTTGTCTGACCCATGATGGAAATATAGATGCATTTCACAATTTTGATGTTAGGTGTACAGATACACACAACATTGTCTTGGATGCAATGACAGAGATATTAGGGGTCCAGGAGTAAACCATCAATAGACATCTGTCCTTAGGACATAAAATTCTCTTTTAGGGAAAAGTCCTATTCCTTAACAATTCATTAATTTTCTTCAAATGAATTAAACATCTTTTAGAAAGCACTGGGCAAATACTTTTTATTTTCTAAAAAATGACTTCTGTAGAAAACATCCCAGAAGAACCTTATTTAGTGTAAGTGTTCCATTTCCAGCTGGGCAGAGGAGCTGTTGCAGCTTCCCCTTTCAAGTGTTTTGCTTCACAGAACTTGAGCAGTCTCATCTATTAAAATCCAGCTTTACCAAGTAAAACGTGCAACCACAACAGTGAGACAAGTCCTGGGTAATCAATAGATAAGGAGAGCGTTACTGAGCAAAGCAATGTCAGCCTTAAAGACTTTTTAGACCTTTCTTGACTTCGTCACCACACAAAATCAAGCCTCCATTCTCCTCTCCTGAATAAATGAGAGCATGGCTGCTTCTAATGAGAGATGGTAAAGAAAAAGCAATAATGACAGATTTGCAAAATGTTAAACACAGAGTTACTGAATGACTCAGCAATTCTGCTCTTAGGTGTATACTTGAGAGAAATGAAAACACGTGTTCACACAGAAAGCTGTACACAGATGTTCACAGCATCATTGCTGACAAGAGCCTCAAAACGGAAACAGTTTTAATCCATCAGTTGATGAATGGATATAAAAATGTGATAGAGCCATACAGTGGAATGTTATTTTAGTATTAAAAACAAAGTATTGGCACATGCTATAACATGGATGAATCCTGAAAACAGTTTGCTGATTCAAAGAAGCTGGTCACAGAAGATCACATAGTATATGATCCCATTTATAAGAAACTTCCAGAAGAGGCAGAATTTATAGACAGAAAGTAGCTCAGTGGTTGCCCTGGGCTTGGGGGCAGTATACTAGCAAGGGGATACAAATAGGCACCGGGTCTCTTACTGGGGTGCTGAAAATGTTCTTCTATTAGGTGGTGGTGATGTTTACACAACTCTGTGAATATACTAGAGCCACTCAGTTGTATATTTTAAATAGGTGTATTTTATTTTTGCAAATACTATCTCAAACTATTTAGGTTTGCAAATGCTATCTCAACATATATGCTGAGTGCCAAAGAATTGATGCTTTCAAATTGTGGTGCTGGAGAAGACTCCTGAGAGTCCCTTGGAAGAAAGTGCCGGGGAAATACCAATAACTTCAGACATGCAGATGACACCACCCTTATGGCAGAAAACAAAAAGGAACTAAAGAGCCTCTTGATGAAAGTGAAAGAGGAGAGTGAAAAAACTGGCTTAAAACTCAACATTCAAAAAACAAAGATCATGGCATCTGGTCCCATCACTTCATGGCAAATCAATGGGGAAACAATGGAAACAGTGACAGACTTTATTTTTTTGGGCTCCAAAATCACTGCAGATGGTGACTGCAGCCATGAAATTAAAAGATGCTTGCTCCTTGGAAGAAAAGCTATGACCAACCTAGACAGCATATTAAAAAGCAGAGACATTACTTTGCCAACAAAGGTCTGTCTAGTCAAAGCTATGGTTTTTCCAGCAGTCATGGATGGATGTAAGAGTTGGACCGTAAAGAAAGCTGAGCACCGAAGAATTGATGCTTTTGAACTGTGGTGTTGGAGAAGACTCTTGAGAGTCCCTTGGACTAAAAGGAGATCAAACCAGTCCATCCTAAAGGAAATCAGTCCTGAATATTCATTGGAATAACTGATGCTGAAGCTGAAGTTCCAGTTCTTTGGCCACCTGTTGCAAAGAACTGACTCATTTGAAAAGACCCTGATGCTAGGAAAGATAGAAGGCAGGAGGAGAAGGGGATGACAGATGATGAGATGGTGGCATGGCATCACTGACGCGATGGACATGAGTTTGAGCAAGCTCCAGGAGCTGAAGTACAGGAAAGCCTGGCATGCTGCAGTCTGTGGGGTCACAAAGAACTGGATAGGACTGAGCAACTGAACTGAACTGGACAGGACAGCAAGGAGATCAAGCCAGTCAATCCTAAAGGAAATCAACTCTGAATATTCATTGGATGACTATTCATTCATCACTCTTTCTCATTATCTAATCAAAAACAAGTCTCCCCCTGATGCAAAAGCTGAATCTCCAATACTTTGGTCACCTGATGTGAGGAGCCGACTCTTGAAAAAGACCTTGATGCTGGGAAAGATTGAAGGCAGGAGGAAATGAGGGTGGCAGAAGATGAGATGGTTAGATAGCATCACCAACTCAATGGGCATGAATTTGGGCAAACTCCAGGAGATAGTGAAGGACAGGGGAGCCTGGCATGCTGCAATCCATGGGGTCACAAAGAGTTGGACACAACTTAGTGTCTAAACAACAACAAAATAAATTAATACAATTATTAATTATGACAATTACAAGAATTTGTTATACATAATAAATTCTGTTATATATAATAGACAACATTCTATTGTATGGAATTTATCATATATAACAAAGATGGGGAAAATGTAAAGATAACCTCAAACTTGGAAAATCCATGAGGACTCATGGGATGTAGACCTATCTAAAGAACCTTGTGTGCTGGTGTTTCATCAAAGCTAATTTTCAATAAGAAAAAAAAATCCCAAATCTCAGTGAGAGCAAGAGGAAGAAGAGGAGAAGGATAGAGAAGGAAGATGGGGAGAAAGAGGAAGGAAGGGACTTGTTTTGATTAGATAATGAGAAAGGGCAGATGATTTAAGAAGGAAACTAGGATCAGCAAACCTTAATTCTGATGATATAATAGCACAAGATCAAGATGAGAACAAAAGAAGAAGGCCTTTAAAAGAGACCAAAAGAATTGAACAAGGAGGGTTTTGAAATGCTCAGATGAAAGGACCTTGTTTCTAGAATGAGAGATGGGTTCGCAATCAAGGGAGAATATAGATAAGTGATGAGCCTCCACAAGAATTGTATCGAGTGCTGAAGCCCAGAATGAAATGAAGTTTGAATTAAATAATAGAATAAAAAAGCCAGGGACAGTTAAAAAAAAAAAAAAGCCCTTTTAAAAAGCATGTGAAAAAAAAAAAAGCATATGAATTGGAACAAATAGAAGAATAAGGACAATCCCAAGACTTGGTCCAGATGGTGTAATGTGAGCAGATGATGATGAAGGAGGAGGAAGGGGAGAGGAGCAGAGGGGAGGAGGAGGAGGAGGAGGAGGAGGGCTGAACATCAAACTCTCAAACTTTACCATTTTCTCTATCAGAGAAAAGGATCTTCAAATTGGAAAGGTTAGAAGAAGAAGCACGATGAAGAGAAATCTGAATTCCAGGAAAACCTCTTGTATGCAGATGACTCATACATTTATATTTTCAAAACTAAAAATATAGTTGCCATATGATCCCACAATCCCACTCCTGAGCATATATCCAGAGGAAACTATAATTCAAGAAGATACATGCATTGCAGTGTTCATTGCAGCAGTATTTACAATAGCCAAGACACAGAAGCAACCTAAATGTCTGATGACAGAGGAATGGATAAAGAAGATGTGGTGTATACATATATATATATATATATATTGGGTTGGCCAAAAAGTTCATTTAAATCATCTGTAAGATGTTATAGACAGACCTGAAGGAACTTTTTGGCCAACCCATACAAGGGATTATTACTTAGCCATTAAAAAGAATGAAATAACACCATTAAAAGCAACATGGATGGACCTAGAGATTATTATACTAAGTGACGTAAGTCAGATGGGGAAACTATCCACCTCCCTCAATATCGCTGTCACCATCCTAGTCCCAGTCACTATTTTCTTTCACCTGAAATGTTATACTTAGTTTTTAACTGGTTCTCTTTATCTTTTCTTCTCATTGAAAAGATAAATGAAGATAACTTTATTTATCTTTTCATTTCCTCTAAAGAGATGTTTTCAGAAGGCAAAGTGGATACCATCTTTGCCTACACCTGCCCTCCTACAGACACAAGCAAGGATGTAAAGATTCAAATTTTAAACACAACCTCTAGGACCCCACTAAAAGAGTCCTACATGACTTCCCAGACTCATTTGGTACAATTTGGGTGACCTAACCAGACTAGATTTATTTTTAACCCTTTTGTTTCTTCCTGTCTTTGCCTGATCCCCCTGGTTCATTGTCTAATTGGCTAAGTCTTCCTTCAGGTCCAATCCCACTGCTTCCTAGGGTATGTGTCTCCATATTTCTTAAGTAAATCTGCTATCACAGTATTATAGCCTCCTTTGTAGGTACTGAGCAAAGTGATCGCTTGGAATAGGCTTTTATGAGCAGAGGGTTTGTTCGGAAGTTGCTTGGGCTACTACACTCTTGGCATCTTTAAAGACATCTGCTTAGGTTGTCTCTTAGTTTTAAACTCACTATGGGGAATTGCCAGAGAAAGATGAAGATGGACAAGTCTTCTGAATCTTCCAAAAGACAATAGCTTGATGGGCTTGAGTTGACAAAGCAACAGCATCTAGAACAGGCTGTTAGAGGAAGATCTTTGAGCAGGAAAAGAAGCAGCCTGGGTTTATGAAGGAGCAGTAGGCTAAGCTGACTCCGTTTTATTTTTGAAGATTAACTTGGTTGAAAGGTAAACACACACCCTGAACTTCCTTATGCAAAGTTATCTGTATTAAAAAACAAACAAACAAGAGGAATTGGGATAGGAGCAATGACACACACACACTATCATGTATAAAACACATAACTAGTGGGAAGCTGCTTTATAGCACCGGGAGCTCAGCTTGGTGCTCTGTGATGATTTAGAGGGGTGGGGTGGGGGGCTGGCAGGAGAGAGGCTCAAGAGGGAGGTGATCCATGTATACATATAATGGATTCATTTTGCTCTGCAGCAGAAACTAACACGATATTGTAAAGCAATTATCCTCCAAGTAAAAAAAATAAATAACAAACAGCAACAAGAAAACCCCCAGAAAATGATCAGCTACAAAAGTGGAAAAGAAAAAAAAAAAAAAAGGAGGGAAATATTTTTAAATGTTAAGAGGACTGGTTTCCACTGAATTTTCTCACTTCTAGTCCTGGAGTCCATTCCAAACAACAAAAACAATAACACAATGAAATAAAGGGAAATACCCACAAATCACATTTTCAGCAAAACCAGCAGAACATCCACAAACTCCCAAAGTCGCATCAGGCAGAGAGCCAAGGAGGGAAGGGATAGTCACGTGGCCGGTAAATGCGAGGTGTGAAGGGGCCCCAGCCGTAGTAGAGCTCAGAAAGCTCTGTCATATACACACTCCCCTGAAGTGAGGACTTCGGTTTAAGAGTAATGCACTGTGGAAAGGCTGCAACTAATATGGGTGGTGGAGGGTGAATGGGCAAATCTCACTAAAGGCCAGAAAAATTCTTTCTAAAAATGACTATCATTTCTGTCCCCATGTGATTGGCAACCTGTGAAGTCATCCATGAAGTGACTGAGGGAGAAACAAACTGAGGTTTGTCTGAGAGTCACAGGATGTGTGAGTCCACAGATGCATCATATTATATAGACACAGACAAAGAAAACAAATGTATGGACACCAAGGCGAGAAAGGGAAGGGTGAGATAAATTGGGAGAGTGGGATTGACATATATACACTACTAAGTATTAAAAAAGATAACTGATGAGAACCTACTGGATAGCACAGGGGAAAAAAAGAAGGTACAGTCCATTTGTTGGACATAAACATTAAGTTAACTTTAAAAATGCATCCCAATAGACATTAGGTGCAGACAAATACTGTTTGATTCCACTTGTATGAAAGGACTTCCTGGTGGCTCAGATGGTTAAGAATCTGCCTGCAATGCAAGGGCCGGGGTTTGATCCCTGAGTTGGGAAGATCCCCTGGAGAAGGAAATGGCAACCCACTCCGGTATTTTTGCCTGGAGAATCCCATGGACAGAGGAGTCTGGTGGGCTACAGTTCATGGGGTTGCAGAGTTGGACACGACTGAGCAACTAACATTTTCACAGAATAGTCAAATTCATAGAGCCAGGAAGCACAATGATGGATGCCAGGGCCCAGTGTGGGGGGAGGGAGAATGGGGCATTAGTGTTCAGCGGGGACAGAGTTTCAGTTTACGAAGGTGAAACATTCAGGAGATGGATGATGGTGAGAGTTGCACAACAATGTGAGGGTACCTGGTGCCACTGAACTGTGCATTGAATACGGTTAAAATAGTATGTTTTATATTATGTGACTTTTACCACACTCAAACACACTTTTTTAAAAAGAAGCAATTTATAACTGTAGCAACAGCAAAGGAAGCCCTTGATTCATGAATGCTTGGAAAATGAGTGCCTGACTTCTTCTGAGTCTCTTAAACTCACTGAAATAAGAGTAACATGAAAGGAATATGCGTGTAGGTCCTATAGGGGATATGGAAAACAGCAGCCACAAATTTCTTGTAAATAATAAAAATGCACTGGGAAAATATGTTGCCACAAGGAAGATTAAAAGCATAACCCAAAATCAAGACAGTAACTCATGAAGCAGTTACAGCAGCTGTAAAGGAAGACCACAGAGCAGAATTATAAACTTGGGCAAAAAAGTGAGAAAATGAAGGTTGCTGGTAGACACTTAGAGGATGTGAGATAGGTACTGAACTGCCTAATTGAAGGAAAGGAAGGTAAATAAAGGGACATAAAAAACTAAATAAAAAGAGCAAAGAAATGGTACAGGGATAAAAAGATAAAGACAGATTAGAGAAACAAGGCAATATAGCCAGTGCAATATAGCCGGGCTTCCCCGGTGGCATTAGTGGTTAAGAATTCACCTTCCAAAGCAGGAGACACAAGAGACGTGGGTTTAGTCCCTGGGTCAGGAAGATCCCCTGGAGAAGGAAGTGGCAACCCACTCCAGTATTCTTGCCTGGAGAATCCCACAGAGAGAAGAGCCTGACGGGCTACAGTCCATGGGGTCACAAAGAGTCAGATAGGATTGAGCGACTGAGTACCCACACACACACATACATAACTGTGATTCTGAAAAAAAGTCAAAGCAATGAAATAGAATAATTATCTTAAAATATAATGCAAGAGAGCTTTTCTGAAATAAAAGTTTTCAGCCTATTGAATAAAAGGTAAACATTTTATCAGTGAGAAGTCATTTAGAATGGTCAATGGCAAGAAATACCTCAGAAAAAGTTTTGGAAAGAATCCCTTTGGCAGCTGGGCAAAAAGATAAAATGAGGTTAGGGAGAGAAAAGGAGGTTGATGCCAGGCTTACCTGCAGCATTGGGAAGAGATCAAGCCAAGAAAGCAGGAATCAGTGATTTTCTATCTAGTTAAGTTCTCCTTCCAATGTGAAGACTCAAGAAAAAGAGCTTTCGACATCCCAGGATTTGGGTATTTTCAGAAAAATATTATCAAAGAACCAGTGACCAACAGCTCCATGTTTATTGCAGCTGTATTCCCAACAGTCAAGACATGGATGCAACCTAAATGTTCATCAATGGATGGATGGATAAAGAAGATGTTATATATATATTTATATCACAGGATGTTCATAACATGGTACAAAAATACCCAAATGAACTTTCTGGCCAACCCATTTTAGAAAAGGCAGAGGAATTAGAGATCAAATTGCCAACATCTGCTGGATCATCGAAAAAGCAAGAGAGTTCCAGAAAACATCTATTTCTGCTTTATTGACTATGCCAAAGCCTTTGACAGTGTGGATCACAATAAACTGTGGAAAATTCTGAAAGAGATGGGAATACCAGACCACCTGACCCACCTCTTGAGAAACCTGTATGCAGGTCAGGAAGCAACAGTTAGAACTGGACATGGAACAACAGACTGGTTCCAAATAGGAAAAGGAGTACATCAAGGCTGTATATTGTCACCCTGCTTATTTAACTTATATGCAGAGTACATCATGAGAAATGCTGGGCTGGAGGAAGCACAAGCTGGAATCAAGATTGCTGGGAGAAATATCAATAACCTCAGATATGCAGATGACACCACCCTTATGGCAGAAAGTGAAGAGGAACTAAAGAGCCTGTTGATGAAAGTGAAAGAGGAGAGTGAAAAAGTTGGCTTAAAGCTCAACATTCAGAAAACTAAGATAATGGCATCCAGTCCCATCACTTCACGGCAAATGGATGGGGAAACAGTGGACACAGTGCCTGACTTTATTTTTCTGGGCTCCAAAATCAGTGCAGATGGAGATTTCAGCCATGAAATTAAAAGATGCTTACTCCTTGGAAGGAAAGTTATGACCAACCCAGACAGCATATTAAAAAGCAGAGACAGTTTGCCAACAAAAGTCCATCTAGTCAAGGCTATGGTTTCTCCAGTGGTCATGTATGATATGAGAGTTGGATTATAAAGAAGGCTGAGCACCGAAGAATTGATGCTTTTGAACTGTGGTGTTGGAGAAGACTCTTGAGAGTCCCTTGGACTGCAAGGAGATCCAACCAGTCCATCCTAAAGGGGATCAGTCCTGGGTGTGCACTGGAATGACTGATGTTGAAGCTAAAACTCCAATATTTTTGCCACCTGACGAGAAGAGCTGACTCATTGGAAAAGATGCTGGGAAAGATTGAAGGCAGGAGGAGAAGGGGACGACAGAGGATGAGATGGTTGGATGGCATCACCGACTCGATGGACATGGGTTTGGGTGGACTCTGGGAGTTGGTGATGGACAGGGATGTGCTGGTGTGCTGGGTGTGCTGCGATTCATAGGGTCGCAAAGAGTCAGACACGACTGAGTGACTGAACTGAATTGAACTGAATGTATATTTAAGAAATAATGAAATATTGCCATTTGTGATAACATGGGTGGACCCTGAGGGCCTTGGTGGTGATTTAGTTGCTAAGCTGTGTCCGACTCTTTGCCACCCCATGGACTGCAGCCCACTAGGCTCTTCTGTCCATGAGATTTTCCCAGCAAGAATATTGGAGTGAGTTGCCATTTCCTCCTCCAGGAGATCTTCCTGACTCAGGGTTCGAACCCACATTTCCTGCATCTCCTGCATTGGCAGAAGGATTCCTTATCACTAGTGCCACCTAGGAAGCCCTTGAAGACCTGTGTTAAGTGAAATAAGTAAGAGAGGAAGAGAAATACTGTATGATCTCACTGGTATGAGGAATTGAAAAAATAACTGAGCTCATAGATATAGAGAACAGATTGATGGTTGCCAGAGACAGGGGGTGGTGGTTAGGTAAAATGGGTGAATGGGGTCAAAAGGTACAAATGTCCAGCTATAAAATAATGTATGGCATGGTGATAATAGTAATAATACCGTATTGCATATTTCAAAGTTGCTAAGAGAGAATATCTTAAAAGTTATCACAAGATAAAAAGTTTTAACTGTGTATGTTAACAGATGTTAACTAGATTTACTGTGGTGATCATTTTGCAATATATAGAAACACTGAATTATTATGTAGCATGTCTAGAACATATAATGTTATATGCCAGTTATACCTCAATAATCATTAAGAAATAACCAGTGGTCAAAACCTAGCTCAGGACATTTTAGAAGAGGTATATCATTTTCATGGATATAAATGGAATATTTTTATGATGCAATATTACATGAAGTTTCTGTACCTATATATATTAATATGTATACTTTAAGAAGATTTTTCTACTTCTAGTTTTTTATCCTTTTTTTACTAAATCATTAATGGCTGTCGAATATTACAAAATTATGTATATATTGAGATCGTATTTTGTGCTTTCTCCTTTAATCTCCTAGTGCTGTGAGTTACATGAGTATTTATCTAATGCTAATACTTCCTTTCATCAGCAAATAAATCCCATCAGATCATGTTATTTCACATTATTTATAATTATTTAATTTTATTGAAATAGTAATATTTATTAAGAATTTTTGCATGAGGTTCATGAGAAATTGCATTACAATTTTCCTTTCTCAAATTGTCCTCGTTTGTTTAGACTATTGTTGTTTAGTCACTCAGTCACATTCAACTCTTTGTGACCCCGTGGACTGTAGCCTGCCAGGATCCTCTGTCCATGGGATTTCCCAGGCAAGAATACTGGAGTGGGTTGCCATTTCCTTCTCCAGGGGATCTTCCCAATGTAGGGATTGAACCCATGTCTCTTGCATTGGCAGGTGGATTCTTTACCGCTGAGCCACTAGGGAAGTCCTATAAAATCCTTAAATGAATTGGACAGCTTTTCTTTTGCTCAGATTTCTAGAACTTTTGTATGACAAGGATTACCTTTTTCTCGCAGGCTTCATGAAACTGTTTGGGTCTGGTCCTTTTTTTTCTGTGCTGTTCTGTGCTTAGTCACTCAGTCATGTCTGACTCTTTGCGACCCCATGAACCAGAGCCCGTCAGGCCCCTCGGTCCATGGGATTCTCCACGCAAGAATACTGGAGTGGGTTGCTATGCCCTTCTCCAGGGTATCTTCCTAACCCAGGGATCGAACCTAAGTCTCCTGCGTTGCAGGAAGATTCTTTACCATCTGAGCCACCAGGGAAGCCCCCCAACTTTTTTCCCCCTGGAATAAATGTTAAACTAATGTGTCAATTTCTTACATTGTTATGGATATATTCAAGGTGCTCATTTTCACTGAGTTTTTGATGAGTTTATTTTTCTAAGAAATTATCCACTTAAGTTTTCAATATATTGAAATAAAATTTATTTCCGTTCTACTCCTATGCTAGATTTAATAGCTCCTGTAAATTTATCCCTGTTCCTTTCTTAATTCCTAACAGTGTTTATATCTTCTTTTTCTTTTTGGTGAGTTTATTCAGAGGTTTATTGATATCAGTATTTTCAAAGAACAGCAACAACACAAAAATCTTTCAGTAATTATCTCTGGGTGAGTTCAATCATCTTCTTTATTTTCTTATGTATTTTACAAAAATTCCCCAATAAATGTATATTAATTTTATGAACCTCCCCAATAATACCTGTAATAAAGTGATACACTTTTGAACAAAATTTCAAAAGTGGACTAAATAGGACCTTGACAACTGGTTGAATGGCTTCCCCTAGAAGCCATAAAAAAAATATATATATATATATAAAATATATATAAAAAAATTCATGAAAAACTATAGCTCTCCAGTAGTATGCATAAGGGGCTTTCCAGGTAACTCAGTGGTAAACAACCTGCCTGCCAATGCAAGAGTTGTAAGTGGGTCAGGAAGATCCCCTGGAGAAGGAAATGGCAACCCATTCCAGTATTCTTACCTGGGGGGTCCTACGGACAGAGGAGCCTGGAGGGCTACAGACCATAGCGTAGCAAAAGAGTTAAACAGCAGCAACAAGTATGTGTTAAGTCTTTCTTTTTGACCCTATTCTGAACATTTTTTTCATCATCAACTTCAATTATGATGTAATAGGTACTATTATGAGATTTACAATATAATGCATCCTTTTCTTGTTGTTCAGTTGCTCAGTCGTGTCCAACTCTTTGTGATCCCATGAACTGCGGCATGCCAGGCTTCCTTGTCCTTTACTATTTCTCAGAGTACGCTCAAACTCATGTCCATTGAGTCAGTGATGCCATCCAACCTTCCCATCCTTTATTGCCCCCTTCTCCCGCCCTCAATCTTTCCCAGCATTAGAGTCTTTTCCAAAGAGTTGGCTCTTTGAATCAGGTGGCCAAAGTATTGGAGCTTCAGCTTTAGTATCAGTCCTTCCAATGAGTATTCAGGGTTGATTTCCTTTAGGATTGACTGGTTTGATCTCCTTGCAGCCCAAGGGACTCTTCTCCAGCAGCACAGTTTGAAAGCATCAATTCTTTGGTGCTCAGCCTTCTGTATGGTCCAACTCTCACATCCATACATGACTACTGGAAAAACCATAGCTTTGACTATATGGACCTCTGTCAGAAGAGTGATGTCTCTGCTTTTTAATATGCTGTCTAGGTTGGTCATAGCTTTCCTTTCAAGGAGCAAGCATCTTTTAATTTCATGACTGCAGTCACTGTTTGCTGTGATTTTGGAGCCCAAGAAAATAAAATCTGTCACTGCTTCCAATTTTACCCTCTTCTATTTGCTGTGAAATGATGGAACTGGATGCCATGATCTCTGTTTTCTGAATGTTGAGTTTTAAGCCAGCTTTTTTACTCTCCTCTTTCACCTTCATCAAGAGGCTCTTAGATAGTTCCTTTTTGCTTTCTGCCTTTCGAGTGGTATCATCTGCATATCTGAGGTTGTTGATATTTCTCCTAGCAATCTTGATACCAGCTTGTGAGTCATCCAGTCCAACATTTCACATGATGTACTATGCATATAAATTAAATAAGCAGGGTGACAATATACAGCCTTAATGTACTCCTTTTGTGATTTTGAATCATGTCCGGTTCTAACT
The DNA here is from genome assembly GCF_910594005.1 of Cervus elaphus. Classification (NCBI taxonomy): domain Eukaryota; kingdom Metazoa; phylum Chordata; class Mammalia; order Artiodactyla; family Cervidae; genus Cervus; species Cervus elaphus. Next base: position 40,965,601 of record NC_057841.1, read on the forward strand.
GTTGCTTTTTGTCCTGCATACAGGTTTCTCAGTAGACAGGTAAGGTGGTCTGGTATTCCCATCTCTATAAGAATTTTCCACAGTTTTTTGTGATCTACACAAAGGCTTTAGCATAGTCAAGGAAACAGAAGTAGATGTGTTTTTGGAATTCCTTTGCTTTTTCCATGATTCAACCCATGTTGGTGATTGAATCTCTGGTTCCCCTGCCTTTTCTAAATCCAGCTTGTACATCTGGAAGTCCCCAGTTTATGTACTGTTGAATACATAATACATCTTGGCAAATATTTAAAATATTGGATTTCAGATTTAATATTTCTCCAGTTTTGACAGCAGAAGCATTCTTTTTGGTAGTCCAAACGGTACTCTTAGGTGGGTGAATTAGAAAGAAGCTGTTCCTTCCTCAAGATTCTATTGTCATTTGCTGTAAAATTATGGTAATAAATAGATAACTACTCATATAAGTGATGTTCCCTAGTGCACAATAGTAAAGAGTGACCCTTGGCTAGAAAGACATACTTGTATTTGTAAGATGACATTTAATAAAAATAAACATAATATTCCACATTATGTTAAACCATCTAAGTGCACAATACAAAGTAAGTGAAACATGTCAGAATGATTTCCTATGAATGAATGGCTCAAAAATTTTATCTGAATGTGAGACAGGTTAGCATAGTTGCCAGACAAACTGGTACCTTGACAGAAAGAGGGTGTTCCTATCCAAAGATTTTCAGTGGATGCTATGAAGTCCAAATTCAACAGAAATACTGCTCACACAGAAATACTGAAAGTTAAGAGAGATACTGCTTTTCTTGGAACAAAATACAATTTGTCTGTTGTCAGCTAGAACGGCTTGATGTCCTGTTCTCAGAGAATTGCTGAAGGAACTAGGTCTTTTGGAGACAGAACAAAGACTACTCAGGGATAAACAATAGTTTTCATCAAACATTTGAGAGACTGCCTTATAGAAGAAAAATTTGATTTATTTCACACAGCTCTATATCTAAATTAAAGAGAGGTGGGCTTGGATTCACAATAGAGAAGAATCTTCTATAAAGGGTGTCAAGAATGGAAACTGCTTCTAGAGTGAAAGTTCAGGAATCCTTTCTAGGGGTCATTTGGTAATGTGCAAAAATCTTACCATTTGGCATCCCCATTGGCCCAGCAAGCCCAGGAATTTCTACTGAATAAATAATTGGATGTTTCTTGAGGCATTTGTAACAGTGAAAGATTTGGGTAGCTTACTAAGTAAATAAAGGAAAAGAAAAAAGAAATGTGGGGTAAAAAACAAAGCAGAATGGGGGCATTGGAACAGAAACTACTATTCTAAGTACAGGGCTGGAAAGGAGCATGAGATATTATTAGAAAAGCACCAGTCAAAATAGGGTTGAATGCAGGCCACTGAGGCAGTGGCCCAATTTTTTTGTTAATTAGATGAGAGAATTGTGATTGCTAAAATAAAACTTAGATTGAGGATCTCTAGTGAAGTGAGGTCAACAAAAATAGCTAATAGATGGGAAATTACTTTAGTCATTTGCAAGTGAAGAAATCTATTACTAATGGATGTTAAATAGTTTGTAATGTAGAGAAAGGAAACAGATTCCTGTACAGGTTATTAGTCACTACGATGCTGCATTAATAGAGGGTTTTAGGATGTAATATACTAAGCAAACGCTGGGTTTGGAAGTGTGCATCCCACGTTAGACAATAGTCCAAATGTTTGTGATCTAAATGGCAAACAAGTCTCTACAGAATAATTATTTAAAATCAGAATATTTAAATTATTTGAAGATACTAAGATTTACTTGAATGTCTTTTTTTTTTTTTAATTGAAGAAGAGTGCATAATGTTTGGGAATAAAAACCAGAAAAAAATTTGCACATTTTCTTGAAAAAGACTTTTATGACATTATTCATAATGGTGAAAAATGTAAAAAAATTCAAATGAAAATAACTGAGGTGTGTTAACATACTTTAATATCCACAGTCTTTTTATTAAAAGGATAGACATGAAAAATAATAAGCACTTATTAAAATGATAAGCATATAGATACAAACAATGTATACAAAAGGATACATTATGATAGTTATGAAACTACTGGTAAATTTAATAGTTACTTCCTAACTGCCATATTCATTGATAGACTTTTCATTCCATGTCTATCGAGGGGTCCAACTCAACCCTTCTTTGGTAGTTGGCCTCATTCAACTTTTCCTATTTTTTGAGATCTGTTCTTCCTTTACTTCTATGCTGTTTTGATTTCCTTTCTGTCTTGCTGTCCTTCATTCTAGCATTGTTTTCCTTCACTACCTGTCTGTTCTTCAGTGTCTGTGTAGCCCAGGAAACTGGTCTGTGCTGCCTTATCTTCTAACTTACTTATGCCCCAATGCCATCTCACTCACTCTCCAACTTTCGTCTACCTTCTATGTGACAGCTCCCAGCTAACCTTTCTCCAGCCTTGACAACTTCCAAAACTCCAGACTCACAAATTCAGCTGCTTTCACTTCTCTGTCTTCCTCACCAGAGGACTTTTGACCAACCTGGCACCTTTAAGATACACTAGAAACATGCCTTTTCTTCTTTCCATCTTTATTGCTTCTCACCTAGTCTGAACCATAATCATCTCTTGTCTGAATTATTGTAATACGCTCCTAAATAGTATTTGGATAAGTGAAGGCTTGGCAATGGGACACCTTCAACTGGATATTCTATAGGCACATTAGATTCAAGATGTCTGGAACTAACTCATCTTCTTTATTCAAATTTACATTTTCTCTCATATTACCTACCTCAGCTGGAAGTACTGACATGTACCCAGTTTTTCAAACCATAAATTGGTCTTCATTTCTACTTTTCTCTTCCCTGACGACCAAGTCATTCAGTCTCTAAGTCTAGGCAATTCTGTACATTTTAAACATTAAAAAAAACCTTTTACCATCAGTATCCCTCCCCCCTTCCACTATGGTGAGAAATACTTGAGGACAGGAGTTGTGTTTCTCAATTTCTTTGAAGATTTTTTTTAATGTGGATCATTTTTAAAGTCTTTATTGAGTTTGCTCCAATATTGCTTCTGTTTTATGTTGGTTGGTTGGCCACGAGGCATGTGAGATCCTAGCTTCTTGACCAGGGATTGAACCCACACCCCTGCATTGAAAGGCGAACTCTTAACCACTGGACTGCCTTGGAAGTCCCTCAGTTTAGTATGTCCAGCCTTTAACAGACTGCTTGACATGTAGTTAGTGCTCACAAGTGTTTGAACTAAAAATTATATAATGTACAACAAAAGTAAAAAATATATGAAGCGTATTAATTGCAAGTGTGTAAAATGTACGTATTTACATTTACAGATATTGGATTATCTCCAGGTGATACAAGAATTGGCATTTTAGTGTAAGATTAAGTGAATAATAAGGGCTCCCCAGGTGGCTGTAGTGGTAAAGAACCTGCTTGCCAAGGCAGGAGACAGAAGAGATGCGAGTTCAATCCCTGGGTCGGGAAGATCCCCTGAAGTAGGAAATGGCAACCCACTCCAATATTCTTGCCTGGGGAATCCCATGGACAGAAGAACCGGGAGGGCTACAGTCCATGGGGTCGCAAAGAGTCAGCACAACTGAAGTGACTGAGCACGCAGCATGTTGTAGGTGAAAGAGGGAAGCAGGAAAGTCAGGAAAGAAGATGTGACCACAGAAGCAGAGATCAGAGATGTGACTGCCAGCTTTGAAGATGACATGAGGAGCCCGTAGTCAAGGAGAACAGGGAACTTCTCAAAGCTGGGAAATTGGCAAGTGGATTCTAGAGCCTCCAGAAGGGGTGAAGTCCTGTGGCTATTGTGATTTTAGCTCAGTGAGACCCATTTTCAGACTTCTGATCCCCGAAAGTGTACGGTAATACAATTGTGCTTTAAACCACTAGATTCGTGATAACTTCTTATAGCAGCAATAGGAAATGAGTACATATGCTGTAGAATTTCATTTCATCAAAATCCTAACTAAATTAAATTGTGTTTTCTAACAGTAACTTCTGCAATGCTTCTTAAATTTGCTGTTTTGTTTTGGTTCATCTGGGTGCCACCATGTTTTCAGGCATAATAATAATAATAATAATAACATTTGAGGTAATATATAATGTCCCTTTCCAAGCATGGTTCTACATCTTTTGCATGAGATTCATCCATTTAATCCTCCCTAGACTCCTATATTATAAGGATTGTTATTAATTCCATATTACAAAGGAGGAGACCATGGCAGAGAGAGGTTAAATAACTCACTCAAAGTTGCTTAATCAGTAAAACACAGGGTTTGAACACAGCTCTCTGGCCCTAAAGTTGCATTAGTTCTTCCTGGAAGAAGAACAAATGAACTTTCAATGGCATGGTTGTTAATAAAGGTGCCCTCCTCACCAATTTACTATGTGTATGGATTCTGTTGTTAACTATTATGGTAGGCAGAATTTTGGCTATGGTGATCTTTATCCACTGTTTCATTGGCAAAAAGGACTTTGCAGATATCAGTAAGGTTACCAGTTGGTGATCTTAAAATAGTTAGATTATGCTGGATTAATCTGGTGGTGGCTGGGCTCCAAAATCACTGCAGACGGTGATTGCAGCTATGAAATTAAAAGATGCATATTCCTTGGAAGGAAAGTTATGACTAACCTAGGCAACATATTAAAAAGCAGAGACATTACTTTGCCAACAAAGGTCCGTCTAGTCAAGGTTATGGTTTTTCTAGTGGTCATGTATGGAAATGAGAGTTGGACTATAAAGAAAGCTGAGCGCAGAGGAATTGATGCTTTTGAACTGTAGTGTTGGAGAAGACTCTTGAGAGTCCCTTGGACTGCAAGGAGATCCAACCCAGTCCATCCTAAAGGGGATCAGTCCTGGGTGTTCACTGGAAGGATTGATGCTGAAGCTGAAACTCCAATATTTTGGCCACCTGATGTGAAGAGCTGACTCATTGGAAAAGACCCTGATGCTGGGAAAGATTGAAGGCAGGAGGAGAAGGGGACGACAGAGGATGAGATGGTTGGATGGTATCACCAACTCAATGGACATGGGCTTGGGTGGACTCCAGGATTTGGTGATGGACAGGGAGGCCTGGCATGCTGCGGTTCATGGGGTCGCAAAGAGTTGGACACGACTGAGCGACTGAACTGAACTGAATCTGGTGGTGGTGGTTGTTGCTTACTCACTAAGTTATGTATGACTTTTTGTGACCCTGTGGTCTATAGCCCGCCAAGCTCCTCTGTCTGTGAGATTTTCCAGGCAAGAATACTGGAGTGGGTTGCCATTGCCTTCTCCAGGGGCTCTTCCTGACCCAGAGATCAAACCCATGTCTCCTGCATTGGCAGGCAGATTCTTTACCACCGAGCCACCAAGTAAACCCCTGATTTAGATGGACCCAATGTTATCTCATGAGGCCCTTAAAAGAAGAGCTTTATGTTATGTTTATGTTATTATAATAAAATAAAATTTAAAAAATAGTTTTCTTTTCTCTTGGCTGATGGCAGAAGAGAAAGTCAGAGAGATGGGTGGCAGAAATTCAAAGCATGATCAAAGATTCGATATGACTCAGCTTGCAGATCAAGGACCTCAGTTGTATAGCTGCAAGGAATTGAACTTTGCCATCTGCCTAAATTCGTCTGGAAGCAGAATCTTCTGCAGAGCCTACAGATAAGAACCAAGCCCAGTGGGTATCTTTTTTTAGCCTTGGAAGGCCTTGAGTGCACCTGTCAGCTGAGCCAGGCTGTGCCCAGACTTGGGACCCACAGAAATGTCCACGTTTCTAAACTCTTTTCCCATAAGACTCTGAACTGAGGTGGCTGCTGATGTTGTGAACTCTGTTTTTTTTTTCTCTCCCACCCTCCCTCTCTCTGTGCCTTCCTTCTCTTCTGCCTGTCATCTATCCATCCATTCCCTTATCCATCCTTCCACACCTAAATGGTGTCTGTTAGGCACTAAGTTAGGCATGGGAGATACAGAGCTAAATTTCTGAGCGATTAGTAAAAATGGGAAAAAGCTAAGAGGAATCTCTGCCAGTATGCTTTCACAGAAATGGTACCAAAGTTTCAGTGATATAGCATTTCAAATGGGGAAAGCTTTCTTCTCCTCTGTCTACCCTTTCCTAAGCCTCAAGTTGGAGTTCTTCCTATAAATCTTCATATTCTTTGTTCAGGTATCTTTATGCAGCTTCTTACTTCTCCTTGTATTCTATTTCTCTAACCACCCAGTGTTTCACTAGACTATAAACTCCCTGAAAGCAGAAGCTGTTTTACAAATCTTTGAATTCCGATCTCCTCTCAGCTTCAACCCTTGAACACAGCAGATCCTCACTTTTTGTTACTTGGTCACTCAGGAAAAGCTTCTTCATGATAAATCCTATTACACGCTTTACTTTGTAGTAGACTCTCCAAGTTCCAACAAGGATCTATCTCTTGCAGATGATAGGCACCCACAATGATAATTCTTTAAAAACTACACATTCCTCAGAGAATTCTAAGGTTGTAACCCAAAAGGCTTTTCTAATGAGATGTTATAAGGAAGAAGGAAAGTCATCAATTTTAAGTTTTTAAGGAAAAAGCTACTTAGTGTTTTAAAATGTTTTGTTGAAATATAGTTGATTTACAATGCTGTGTTAGTTTCAGATGTAAAGTGATTTAATTATATATATATTGTTTTTTTTTAAACATTCTCTTACATTATATGTTATTACAAGATGTTTAGTATATTATTGTAGGTCCTTGTTGGTATATCTATTTTATGTACTGTAATGTGTATATTTTAATCCTAAACTCCTAATTTATCCCTTCCCCACTTTTGGTAACCATAAGTTTGTTTTCTATGTCTGTGGGTCTGTTTCTGTTTAGTAAACAAGTTCATTTGTATCCTTTTCTTTTAGATTTCACATATAAGCAATATCATATCTTTATCTATCTGGCTTAACTTCACTTAGTATGATAATCTCTAGGTCCATCCATATTGCTGCAAATGGCATTATTTCATTCTTTTTTATGGCTGAGTAGTAGTTCATTGTACATATGTACCACATCTTCTTTACCCATGCATCTGTCAATGGACATTTAGTTATGCATCTGTCAATGGACATTTACAATAGCTTGGCTATTGTAAATAGTGCTGCAGTGAACATAGAGATTCATCTTTTCAAATTATGTCTTTCTCTGGATATGCACCCAGGAGTGGGACTGCCAGATTATATGGGGAAAAATCTACCTAATTTAAATGATATTGTAACTTAAATTTGTTAGTGGCCCTTATTCTCTTTGGGTGACATGCTAAAAGCTAAGGACTTTTCTCCAGAGCAGGGTAAACACAAACATCCCCTTCCTTGATGTTTTAAGTTCAAGAGTTCATGACCCCCTAAAGTCCATTCCTTCACACCCCGTCCACAGTCGCAGACTAACAGCACTTGAATGAGGTGGATGGGTGTGCCCTGCCTTCCTGCACCTAAGTTCTCCTCAAACCCTGCCCCATTATCCAGCCCACCAAATGGTTTTCTCAAGGTAGGATCACTTCCAAAGTCAGTTAGATGTGCAGGCTCATCACTTCCACTTCTGGGCAGTCCTGGTGCTGTAACTAATCTTCCTGGGATGCCCCTGGGCCTGGAAACACTCTTCCTCTGACAGTCTGCATTACGGACCCCTGCCCTGTAAGTTTTTCTATAAAGGCGTTTTCTGGAAAGCAAGCTTTCCAACTGGCTTGCCAACAACGGCATTTTTTTGGCTTGCCAACAACGGCATTTTTTTGGCTTGCAGGACTGAATAGATCTCTTTCCAGCCCTCAACATTGGCCAAAGAACACTTGGTTTCAGGGAACCATGTGAGAAAATACAACTTTTGCAGTTTGGTGAGTAAATAAATGTGGCCAGACAGCATGTTTTTTGTGACACCATTTCCCTGAAAACAGAAGATTACAAAGTCCATGCTGGTTATTATTCCACGAGATTACTGCCTGTTTTCTAAACAGGTGATTCTTTTCACAACCCAGAATGGTGTGACAACTCACTGGCACCCATCCATCAGAACATGGAAGAACTAGAAGATGTGAGTAGCAAAGTGGGTTATTTGATGTCATGTCATGACTAGGTGGAGGAACAGGTGTTCCCCCAGGCAGCCCTCACTCTCACGTGGCGCACAGGAAAATTCTGGCAAGTTCTGACACCTCTGAGCATTGGGGCATCACAATAGGATGTTGCCTTCTCCAGGCAAAGCCCAGATCTAGTAGCACTCAATATATTAAAATAGACAAGAAACAAGGAGAACCATGCAGTCGAACAGAGCTTTCTGCAGTGCTGGGCATGTTTACATCTGTGTTGTCCAATATGGTAAACACCAGCCACACAAGAGGACCGAGCGCTAGAAATGTGGCTACGGGGACCAAGGGGCTGAATTTTTCCTTTTCTTTAACTTTAATTACTGTAAACTGAAATAGCTACATGTGGCTGGTGGCTACCATATTGAACAGCACAGAACGAGGCTACTTGATTTGAAAGGAACCCTGGGGGCCGCCTGCCCTCATTTCCCCAATAGGGAAGTTTCCTTGCTCTCTCCCTGACATGTGTAGCTAGCCTCTTGTTACACATTTTTAATAACAAGAAGCTCTTTTTCACCTTGCTTGGGATCTGATGCTTTTGTTGGGAAAACATCTTTCCAGTCTAACAGCTGCCTCCTCGGGTGTATGAGCTGGGGATACAGTGTTTGCGTTGTTGTATGATAAAGCCATTCATTATTCCCTGGGGTTATCTTCTGACCTGCTCCTCCTCTGCTCTCCTCACGCCCGTGGACTTTTCGGTCTCCCAGGACAGGCCCAGCTGCCTCTCAGTGGGGGTGCAGTGTGGTGCTGCCACCCACAGAATCCAGGTGAATCCATCCTGCTGGCTGACTGCTGAGCTGAGCTCAGGATGATGTGTGAATGTGAGGATGCTCTTCCCCCAGTGGTACTCGCTGTCTATCCAGATTTCTTCTCCAGGGCCTGGGCAGCCCCACCATCTCTGGGGCCAGAAGCCTGGTTCTTGGGCTCAGCCTGGTTGTAGTCTCAGGCCTCCTATGCACCTTCTGGGGCATCTGACCCTGCTCTTCCTCATCTCACACCATTGCTTGTCCTGAGATGCTGCCCAGAGAGTTAAATTGCTTGGGCTTGGCCTCCAGGCTAGACTGTATCCTCCGTTTTGGGGAAACTTATGGGAAAATTCCATATCACCTAGTCATCTAGAGACTCAGTCATGGCCTCCGTTTACTTCCTCTCACCAGCTGGGGGTCATCGCCCCATCTGTTTGTTCCTGTCCCATGCTCGTCTCTCCCTTTCCCACGTTAGTCTAGTCACCTCTCCCAGAGTTCAGTGTGGGTCAAACAGTTGCTAAATAAATCTTGGTTGAATGAAAGATGTTGAGAATGGTTGTCCTTGTATTGTTTAACATTTAAATATATAACATTTAACATGATCTGCTCACAATCGAGACTACAAAAAGGGGCCGTAGATTATGATAGCTGGGTGAAATAATGGCTGGTTGAATCTAAGAAATATAATGTTTACAAATATCAATGAGAATTAAATTGGCATGATTTAATTTTAGTGAATTCTTTCATTTCTTAGTTACTTACATGTCCCTGTGAAGTGAATAACTAACATTTCCTTCTTATGCATGGGGATATTTGATAAAATATTGGATCAAGAGAAAGTGGGAGCTGTTGAAACATTAAGACTGTGATATAAATTTACATGAACTTCATCTGGGCTTAAATAAAGGAGAGAGAGGGCATGAAATCAGGGCTTGTTAGAACAATGAATTCTCTGTGATGAGACACATGTACATGAAGAAGAGTCCAAAATGAGTTGAGAAGCAAGATCCTAAAGACTCCACAACTTCCATGCTCCTCACTGAGTATGGCACTTTTTATCCTGATGTAGTTCAGAAGCCTGACCATCCTGTCTTGTTATCTGCTACAGGAATTTAGTTTAAACCCTGATGATATTCCCTAATAGTACTATTTGTCAGATATATTAATATGTACCCCCTGGCAAATGGCCCACTTAATTCAGTTATATAAATGATTAACAAGCATTCTAAAGGTTGACCATTAAACAGACATATTTTTTTCCTTTGGACCTGTGGTAATTTAACAAATAGTAAAATTCGCAAACTTCCCAAATATTTAGTTAACCCTCTGGGATGTGTGGAGCTCACGTCCCCAGCAGAATTCTGGCTCAAAATATGCCTTTGAGATAACTTTCTGGTCTCCCCAAAAGGCAAACATAGAAAGTCACACTGCTTAGAGGGAAATTTGGTTTGGGAATTCCTAGCTTCCTTCCTCATCATTTCAGTGCCATTAATTTTTATAGAAGAAAACATCCCTGAATTAATACAAGCAAAGGATATTAAATGGGCAGATAGTCCTAATTGGGACATAAACTTTTAGTGTTTTAACAATGCTACAACTACAGTCAAGTTGGCACTCTCAAGGTATAAACAGTATTGTTTCTCACTGAAAAAAAAAAAAAAAAGCACAATGGCCTTGAGTGATGGTTTTTTCCATCGGCTGATATATAATTTTCCAGTTACATGAAATAATATTCTATTCCAAATGCATTATACATCTGACTTTGCAAACGAACCTCATGTGTTATTTGCTTTCTAACATGACCACTTTTCAAACTAGATTTATTTTTATACCTAATCATAGAGGTGCAATCTGTTTTTCATGTTAACCATTTAAAAAATTTAACATTTAAATTTAACAATTTAAAAAATTGTCATCAAATTCTCATCGAGAAACAATTCTTCAGGAAAAGATCAGAGGAATATTTACCAAGCAGAGGCAGCACAGAGTGGTAGAAGGTGAACAGATAGTGAAATCAGACCAGGGTTTAAATCTCCATTCTGTCATTCATCAGCAACACAATCTTGGGCAAATTAATTACCTCTACTTTGTATAAAACGAGGGTACGAATAGCTACCCTAGTAACTTTCAGAAGTAAGGACAATATATGTTAAGCATAGACCTATTAAACTTTCTCAGTAAATGTCAGTCCTTCTTTTTCTCCCTTTTCTTCTCCTTATCCTTCATCATCAGCTTATTATCCTAGCCATCATTCATTATCCCACGGAAGAGCCTTGAGCATGGGATGAAGATGAGGAAATGTCCAGTCTGTGTCTGGGCAGAGCGCTGGCCTGGGACTGAAAGGCTTGCCTGTTCTTAGAGAAGTCAGTTCCTCTCTCTGGGTCACAGCTGAGGAGAAGGAATGAAAGTGAACTTGTCTGTTCAAGTCAAGAAGTGCATTTATACTGTGAGCCAGTCAGGACCCCCTGGCACCCACCATCACTTGTTGTTTGCAGGAAAGTCAGGGCCTGGGAGAGCTGCCAATTACATTACCAAGCTTGGGACAGCTAACTACTAACATTTTCGGACTTTATCAGGGTTTTCTGATATGTCTGATCTATCAAGAGTGGATATACACTCCCATCCTGGGCCCTCTCATTCCTGTGTCTCTACCCCTCCCCCAACCCCATCATTAAACTCTGCCTTAGCTTGAAACAGTGACTGTAGCCCACCAGGCTCCTCCGTCCATGGGATTTCCCAGGCAAGAATACTGGAGTGGGTTGCCATTGCCTTCTCCAGGGGATCTTTCCAACCCAGGGATCAAACCCAGGTCTCCTGCACTGCAGGCAGATTCTCTACTCTCTGAGCCACCTGGGAAGTCCTTAGCTTAGGCCTGCTTAAAGGGAAAGGAATGGGTAACAGGTTTCAAGCTCTGCTTTGGAAGCTCCCCACCCCTCTGCCCCTGAGGGAAACTTGGATGCAAGGCAGTGGGTGGTAGGAGAGGGGATTTAGGTTTGAATTCTCCTATTCTTGTTTTCCAGGTTCCACCTGCAATGCAGGAGACACAAATTCAATCCCTGGGTCAGGAAGATCCCCTGGAGAAGGAAATGGCAACCCACTCCAGTATTCTTGCCTGGGGAAATCCCATGGACAGAGGAACCTGCCGGGTTATAGACCGTGGGGTTGCAAAAGAGTCAGACACGGCTTAGAGACTAAACAACAACAGCAAAGTCTTGTTTCAATGTGAGTACTACAGTCATCTCTTGGTATCCAGGGATGCTCAAGTCCCTTATATGAAATGGTGTGGTGTTTGCATGGAAACTATGCACATCTTCGTGTACTTTAAATCATCTCTAGATTACTTATAATACCTCATATGATGTAAATGCTTCACAAATAGATGTAAATACAATGGAAATGCTATGGAAATAGTTGCTGGCAAATTCAAGTTTCCATTTTGGAACTTTCTGAAATTTATTATTTTTCTAATATTTTCCATTCCTGGAACCCACGGATACAGAGTGGGGACTGCTCTGGGTTTTATACTTCCTGCTTTATATGAACAAAGAACTCCATGGTTAAAAATGTCAGAGGCACTGGGCTCACTGTCATTTGCAGTTCTTCCTCATATTTGTGTTGACTGTGCATGTTCAGTGCACAAAGAGGAAAGCCCTAACCAGATGCACTTTCTAGAAACCTTAGCAATAGACTAAACCATAACCACACTAGGCCCAGTGCCTAGAATGGAAAAATCAGAGAATGGGGCTCGTGGCAGAAATTTTCTTTTTTTCAATTAAAAAAAAAAAGGAGTATAATTGCTTTGGGCTTCCCTGATGGCTCCGCGGTAAAGAACCCTCCTGCAAATGCAGGAGACATGGGTTTGATCCCTGGGTTGGGAAGATCCCTTAGAGAAGAAAATGGCAACTCACTCCATTATTCTTGCCTGGGAAATCCCATGGACAGAGGATCCTGGTGGGCTACAGTCCAAGGGGTCGAAAAAGAGTCGGACACGACTTAGCGACTAAACAACAACAAATAATTGCTTTACAACGTTGTTAGTTTCTGCTGTACAGCAATGTGAATCAGATCTGTATAAACATATATCCCCTCCCCCTTGAGCTTCCCTCCTGCTCCACCTCCCCACCCCTCCATCCCACCCCTCTAGGTCATCACAGAACACTGAGCTGGGCTCCCTGTGCTACACAACAGCTTCCCACTATCTATCTATTTTACACATGGTAGTGTTTATATGTCAGTGCTACTCTCTCAATGTTTCTTGAGTAGATAGAACAGCAAGACCAGCAACTGTCTTGTGCTCCATGATTGAGGAACACTAATGGGGGCAGGGAGGGGGCAGTAAAAGGAAGTGAGGAAGAAACCCCACCCTCTCTACAATGGAGGAGACTGGGGAACGCTAGTTAATCTCTCTGAGCCTCAGGTTCCTCACCTGTAAGCATGGTCTGGGGACAATTTCCCATTGCAAATTACACAATAAAACAGCTAAACCCAGTTCTCCTTTGCTCAGTAGGGTGTGGAGGAAGGGAAGGAGCATAATTAGCATCATGTGTCTGATGTTTAAGGGTCATTTCGGTGAGGTCGGTGAAGGCTGGTGTTATGGTCCTGGCCTAGCTGGGCGCAGTCTTCCAGGAGGTTCCATGACATCACCCTGGGAGATTTAAGGGTGTTGTTGGGGTAGCATAGGGGACTGAGTAGACAGGCCAGACGGTAAATGCTCTCTGTGAACAATGACAGTTTGGAGGAGAAACGCAAAGTAGTTTCAAATTTCCTATCCTGTAATAGCTATAGGAATTGGTGATCTGGATTTACCAATGGAAAAGAAATAACAGTTGGCTTTGGGATTAAAAAAAAAAAAAAAACGCAGCGTGACAGTCAAAATACAATGAAAGCTTGTATAAGACATTTTTGATTGATTGTTCAGTTCATGAGATCGGCTGGCATGAAATAAAATGTTTCTTTTTCTGGGCAATGATTAGATAAGTTGAATATGGTGAAGCGACCCACAGGACAGTCATCAGCCTACAGATCAATTGTCAGCCTACGGATGGGGTTTTTCATAAGCGTCACTGCGCAGCCCTCACAGAGAGCTCTTGTTTCTGGTGGATTTGTTTCACCTCCTTTGTGAAAGCCTTACAGAGAAGGCAGCAAGCGGGAAAATCAGCTATTTATAGGCATTTTTGACTAAAAGTGTCTGCTCAGCGTGCCATGAAATACTTCCAAGAGGTGGGAGCACAGGAAACTATCTCAAATCACCGAGAAGCCTGGAGGAGTGTGATGGGGAGAAGAATTTTCAGAAAGCTCAAGTTCATTTGCAAACAAATGACAGTTACTTGCACTGACACCCCCTGAGTTACCAAAAAGCTAGCTGAACTTGTATTAGTTAGGAGAGGAGAAGAGGGCGGGAGAAGATGAATTATCTAAGGATTACAAGTCCTTGGGATCTTTTAAGGGACTTTAATGGGGCCAGTAGGTGGCCTGTGACGGAGCTGGCTTCTGAGAATGGAGAGGAGTGATCAGGGATTTCGGACATGAGTCAAAACAGTGATCGACAAGGACCTATTGTCATCTGCCAGCAATAGTGGAAGAACTCCACTCATCGAAGCTGCCCTGGTAGAAAGACTCATCAGAGAACCAAGAAAGGAGGTGAGTGGATAAAGTCCCCTTTAGACAAGCCCCAGATCTGTTGCTGTTGAGTAATGTACAACTCTTTGCAACCCCTTGGACTGTAGCACCCTGTCCTGCACTATCTCCCAGAGTTTGCTCAAACTCATGTCCACTGACTTGGTGATATCATCCAACTATCTCATCCTTTGTTGATGTTAAGTAAACCTGCCCTGTGGACTAACCAAAGCTGCCTGCAGTGAGGCAGCAGGGTCTTGACAGGCTTAAGATCTGAAAACAAAAGTAGGTTTTGTTTAAACATACACGAAAGCTTGAGGAGACAGAACGACAGAAAAATTGTGTTCTATCAGCAAACATGGAGCCATGGGGAAACCTGACTGACAGAAGCTGAGCTGTCAAAAGATGTTCTCCTTGTGATCTTTTCATCTGCAAACAAAAGCTTTATGTGTTTAGCTGGCATTTGCAGCAGGAAGCCTTCAATCTACCCAGTGATGGACTGGTCATCCGACTTTGGGAAACTGCTTTTCTTTCCCAGAGAATCAGATGTGCTCATGCTAACCTTGGTTTAATGAAAGTTCAGTCAAGCAACATGTAAAAGAA
The DNA here is from genome assembly GCF_910594005.1 of Cervus elaphus. Lineage (NCBI taxonomy): Eukaryota > Metazoa > Chordata > Mammalia > Artiodactyla > Cervidae > Cervus > Cervus elaphus. The sequence continues at coordinate 40,980,673 of NC_057841.1, forward strand.
AAAGTGATACATGAAACAGGTGAAGAAGCAGTTTTTGAAACTGCTGAGGATTTGAAAACTCGAAACATTTCACAGTGTATTTTTCACTTTTTCCCCAAACCTGAAATATTTTTCTATGACCTCAGCAAACACAAGAGTCATCATTATGCCCATTTTGCAGATCTAAAAATGGAGGTACTAAGTAGAGGGGGCCCAGAGTCCTGTGGGAAGTCCGCGGCAACATTAAAGTCAATGTTTTCATTTGTTAGACTCTACTGCCCCCTTCAGTAAATACAAAGATGAAACTAATCTGCTAGTTCTAGAGCATCAGGTAGAAGGGTGGTTCTTAGATGGATCTCTGCCCTGGATTCTTCCCAGATTTACAGAATCATAATCTCTTGGATTGATGCCACAAATCCTCATTTTACAGACATCCTCAAGGTGATACTTGTGCACACAATCTTAAGGAACAGTTGCCCTAAATATTCAATGACAGAGTAAGTGGCCACACATGTATATGACTCTGCACATGCAGGCGAATGTGGCATCACTGTGCTACCGTCTACCTATATGAACGCCTCTAGGTAATGCTCCACACAGCATTTCCAACTTCAGAGCTAGATCTTCTTTCCATTGGCTTGCTTTTGACTATCAAAAGCAATGACCAAGAGATCAACCTGTAGCCTTTGATGTCTCCTATGCATTATTTCTTTCACATTTTCTAGAGTTACTCTGATTTAATATACTTGGCCCTGTTGTCCAATATATTCTCTACTATGTGTCACATTTTACACAGACACACATTACTTTGGAAAATACAGTTTCAGCTATGTTTACAATCTTTAATCTAGGAAAGTGAGGTGAGAGGTAAGAGGACTGGCTGCCAAGACAGTGGGAGATGCCAGAGAGAAGTGTGTTGCGCTTACAACCCAGTCCCAGGGCTCTGAGTGTAATGCCTACAGATCACACATCCAAACTTGGAGCAGTTCTGTTCCTTTTGTCCTCTGTTGGTACAGGATTTCCTCCTAATAAAACCATCAGGATGCAGGAGAGATGAGCAGGGATAACAGGAAGAAAAATACCCATTTCTTTTATTTAGACATTAAAAACCCTACCCTGCCATGTGTAACCACAGAGTTACAGACTGCAGGTAATTATTTAGTTAACAACGGTCTTTATCACTTGTGAACTTTTTAAGAAACAGCCATGCTTCAAATCTAACTTTCAGATTAGGTCTTTGCCCCTCTGTGTCTTGACCTCACTGCCTTAAACGGATGGAGTAAGAAAGGATAAGCTGGCCTCTGAAAAGCACCTTAAAGGTTTACATAGATGTGAAAGACTTAATGGGCAGTAGCAGGGCAGTGAGTCTGCTAGGCTCAGCCTGCTGCTCATGAGGTGACTAATATGTGTTAGTCAAGGTATCTCCTTCGGGTTTATTTCCCCCACTTTTAGAAGGAGTGGGTTGAACTAAGTAATTGCAAATAATTCTTCCATAAGGGGATTACTAGGTGAGAAATAGGGAGGTAGAAAGATGCTATGCCCACCTTACAGGGAGGATTTTGTGAATGAGAAGGAATACCAGATGGCCTTCCAGTGAGGTGATTTGGGAATGCTATTGTAAAACTGTCATTTTTCTGAAAAATAAATAAATAAATAAAACCTTCTAGGGCCTCTCATTATACACCTTCATATTTTAGAGACCTGGAGAGTAAAATCAGGGAGGAGTTAGACAATCCTGAAAGTATGTAATTAACAGTGGATAAAAAACACGAGAGGAACAGAAGTCATTTCCTTTCATTGTTATTGGATGACTCTCTGTATGAAAGGTATTTATCCTTACCCCAGGGAAGCAGGATACCTCGAACTTGTTTATACTGATGGTCTGAGATTTAATGTACTCCCTGTAAAAGGGAGGTAAGGAGTTTTCTAGTGGGATGCATGAAAAGTTTGTTTCCCCACTTTAAAGTCATTTTGCTTTTGTGAAATGGTGCACTTGAAACAGATCTTATGTCACGAATCAGAGATGGAAGAAAGCATATGCAAGAGTGCATGTTTTAGAAGTATGGCTACGGGAATGCCTATGCAGATATAACGTGTCTATATGGACCTAGACACACGCATACAACATATAGTAACCCTAGACTCCACACAGCTCTGCTTCCTGGAAGGCTCTGTGACAGTCCAAGCGTGAATTTTGTAGGAAGTTTTAAATTCTGGGAGAACAAAGAGTAAAGCTTCAATGGACAGAGAAGAGTGACTTTAAGGTACATAAAAGAAAAGATATGCTTATCTAGAAGACATTTTGTGAATGTAATTAGAAGTCTCTTTATTTTAGAAATGGGAACAAGGCAGGGCATTTTGCTAAATACTAACAAATAGTAAAAAAAAAAAACCCAATTTAAAAAAGATAGTTGTATATAGTCTTAAATTAAAAAGATCACAGCATCAGAAGAGGTCTTTCCTTGGTCACGTGAGTGTTCTCCAAGAAATCAAAGTGTTAAAAAACAGTATAAATAAGAAATTGGCCATGGTCAATGAAGCAGTGAGCTGATGAGTGACTTCTTAAGCTCTGATCCCTCTTTTTCCTTTGCTAATTATTTAAAAGTAATTAGCTATTTTTCTTTTATTGGCGTATAGTTGCCTTACAATGTTGTGGTAGTTTCTGGTGTACCACAAAGTGATCCAGCTATGTGTATACCTATATCCTCTCCGTTTTGGATTTCCTTCCCATCAAGGTCACCACAAAGCATCGAGGAGAGTTCTCTGTGCTATACAGTAGGTTTTCATTGTTGTTGTTCAGTCCCTAAGTCATGCCTGACTCTTTGTGACCCCATGGACTGCAGCACGCCAGGCTTCCCTGTCCTTCAGTTTCTCCTGGAGTTTGCTAAAACTCATGTCTATTGACTGGGCGATGCCATCCAGTGGGTGATGCTGGGCGATGCTCAACACCACTAATTATTAGAGAAATGCTACAATGAAGTATCACCTCACACAGGTCAGAATGGCCATCACCAAAACGCTACAAACAATAAATGTTGGAGAGAGTATGGAGAAAAGGGAATCTTCTTACACTGTTTGTGGGACAGTAAACAGTAATTAGCTCTTTATCTTTACCTTTTAGCTGCAAACTGGACTGGGTTGAAGGAGAATAAATCATTTACTGAAAAAAATTAAAGCACTCCCTTCCCATGGTTTTGGTCTAAGAGTTTATTAATACGCACTTATAAAAATAGAGTAACATGATTTTTCCTATATCCTAACGTGTTTCAAATGGCAGTTAATAGGAACACAGCCTGCAGGTGGGGGAGGAGGCAAGATGGTTTGAGAAGCAGATAAATGAACCCTTGATGTGAAGTCCGACATGCATGTTATTTTTATCCAACAGGAAAAGTTACGGGTTCAAAATTTCAAATGAGTAACATAATCATAGTAAGGTCATATGACTTCTATTGTATCAGAGTAATAGTAACCTGATTTGACCTGAAAAGGCCAAGTTTTATTTCTCTATGAAGCTATCCTGGCAAGTGACAGAAAAAAAAAAATCTGACTGTTCAGAGGTATTGTAGTTTGAACCACATGAAGTTTCTGATTTCAACTGTTTAGAACAATAAAGCTGGAATTTCTCCATGGTTCAGCTCACATCAATGAACATAGTAATCTACAACACAGAGGTTGTTGTTTTTTGAGCCTAAAACCAAAGTGGTAAAAACCATAATCTAGTCACCAAGTCAAAGCCAGCCTGGCAATACTGCATATATGTTTAACGGCCCCTATAATACCTAAGGGACTTCCCTGGTACCTCAGTGGTAAAGAATCCTCCTGTCAATTCAGGAGACCTGGGTTCAATCCCTAGGTTGGGAAAATCCCCTGGAGAAGGAAATAGCAACCCACTCCAGTATTCTTGCCTGGGAAAACCCATGGAAAGAGGAGCCTGGAGGGCTATAGTCCATGGGGTCACAAAAGAGTCAGACACAACTAAATGACAATACAACAAAATAACACCCAAGCAAAAAAAACCAATGTGTTCTACAATTCGTAAGTCATTGTTTGTGTTGGTTTGTGTAAAGGCATGATCTCAAATGGACCAGAGATTATGGATGAGTCTTTCTTTACTGAATGGTAAATGTTTACCCTGGCTCCTGAATTTAATTTGCAACTGATCAAACTGTGCTCTAAGCAGAAGGGAGAAGGAGCAGATAAATCCCCTGGCCACTGAGAGATCCAGGCCAGTTGTTGTCTTTTACTCTGCTAACCAATGCTAGACCTTCCATGAGTAGACTGGATTCTGAGGGATGTGAAAGCCTGTGTGGGGAGACCTTTGACTGTGGCTAACTAAGGACTTTGGTGCTGCTGAAAATGTCTTTAGAATCATGCAAATTGCAGACCAAGAATAGTAAAGTTTAACAACTTTCAAGAAGGATTTCCTGTCTCTTTTCGATCTTTCTTTTACTACCACTGACTCTGAACCTCTGCTTTCTCCCAGTGTTTTGTCAATTGTCCACACCCTCACCCCCAAAACTTGGATGTGGGCAACATCGAGAATTACAGAGAATCGGAGAAAGAACTACCACCGATTCTACGTGCAAAGTTACGATCAGGCAGAAGTAACCTCGTTTTTCTATTATATCAAGAAACAAGGACATCTCTACTAAGACCAGAGTAAAATAGGGAGAAGACTGTACAAGCCAAATAGGAAATACAGTCAAGAATCTTGAACCCTCCCCCCTTTTTTTGCTGGATTATTGAGGTAATTTAAATTGAAAATAAAGAAAATCATCAATCTGGTTCATTTTTTTTAAGGCAGCAAGGAAACACTGCAGTAACCAAAGCCACTAGTAGAACTGCTCAGCACAGTCACACATTTCATGGAAAGTAGTTTTTAAAAACTGACTTCACATAATTTAAATTGTTCTAAAACAAGAGGAAGGAAAACCTCAGACGGGAAAGAAAACCCCACTGGGCAGAGACTGACATAATCTTGAACAGCATTTTGAAAAATAGTTGTACCTGCATTGAAAAAAAATAGTCCTGGGTTCATGTCTGTTATGAATGACTCTTCAGTGATCTTTTGTGGAGTCTTATTTAACCAACAGGGAAAAAAAGTCGCAAGAAAATCCACAAAACCCCCAACCATCCAGAAATTTTAATTTTGCAAAGGAACAGTTAAGCATTCACCATTCTTGTCAAAGAAAACCACAGATCACATTTCAACCACTAGACACACAACATCCTCTCATGGCACCTAGCACCTGCGATCATCTGTCAATTAAAGATTTTATGAAGCCTCCTGGAGACACAGATGTGTGGGTATCTGATGTCTCTACCTGCTTTCTTACCATCTGTACACACATCAGTACTTAGCCCTTTCAGCTGGACTAGCTATTGTTTAGAGAACAAATAAAATAACAACAAAAACTACTCCCCACCACCACCAAAAAAAAAGAAAAGAAAAAAACCACTTAAACCAACAACACACTATCACCAAATACATAGTAATAAAAGAGTTGTACTCAAACCTGGTCAATCCTTCCATTTCTTGAAACTTGCACACAAACTGAAGAAACCCACTCAGCCTTAAAAAGGTCGATCATTTTGCTCTCCTAAAATTTCATCTCTGAGCGTGCTGGCTTTCTTGTCTGTCTCGTGTGCGTTCTCTCCCTCTCTCTCTCTCCCCCTGTGTCTCTCTCTCTCTACTTTTACCGGAGAGCGTTTTGTTTCCTTTTTCCTGTTTCTGCTGCTGGATGAATGCAAAAATACACAATTTGAAGGGTTTTTTTTTTTTAGGCTAACAGTTGGAAATCTAAAATCTTGCTCTCCTGAATAGCTTATTATGCCAGTCATTCAACATGCAACGTTTTACATAAAAAGGCATTTACAGAATCAAGAATTCTGTTTTCTTAAAGCAAAAACAAATCAACAACCAAAACTCCCTCTACTCCTCTGACCCCCTTCCTATTTTCTTGACTTAACGATTAGCACTTACCCTGAGATGTGCCATAAATGCTCTATTCCAAATGTACAAAAGCCAACCACATCTCAACTGAGAATTAAACAGTTTTAATGTCTTCAGATCCATGTCCCTGCTCCAAATTCTGATACAGACAGTCACTGGCAGCCGTACAATAGTTCTAAACAGCAGACATCTGATTCTTGACATTTAAAAATAACAATATTGGGGGGAAAAAGGGAGTCTTTTTTAAATCAACCACAGACAGCTTGTGAGGCAGCACATCTAAGCAACTGACTATATTAACTGGAACTTGAAATAATTTCAAGCTACAGTATTTTCTTTCTAAATCAATGTCAGATGGAGGCTAGACACCTACAGACCTCTCATTTTCTATATAATCATGGCAATGACCGAAGTTAAATAATTTCTAAGTGATAATTCAATATAGAAAGAAACAGAACTTTTTAGTATTTAGAATTCTATTATTGGTGAATATTAACCTATGTTCAGTCTGGAATCAAATTAGGAACACTTCAGCCATTCATCTGAGATGGGTCACATTTCATGGACATGCATTCTTAACCATGTGCAAACAGAGGAGGTCAAGTGAATGCATACCTTTGCTGCAGAACAGAACTAATATTAAAATGAGAAAAATGCATTTGTTTCTATTTCTGAAGCACTTTATAGACCCAGACAGATCTGCAGTCAAGTCTTAGCTCTCTCAATTACTACCCATGAGTTCCTGAAGATGGAATTTCATCTTTTGTGCCTCAGTTTTGTCATCCATAAAACTGGAGTAAATAGTAATATTAATACTAATTTTACAAAGGTTTTTTGGGTACTAAATGGATACTCTATGATTTCTGGTACATAACAGGCAGAGGGTATATGCTGCTTCTTCCCTCTGTTTTATATATGGTCTGGGCAGGGATCAGACACAATTAATGGAGAAATCCAGGTTTGAAAGCAGATGAATCAGGTTAGACCCTCCATGTTGCCATGTACTAGCTGTGTGTCCTTGGGCAAGTGACTTAATCTAATTTACTAAAACGCAGTTCCTTTAACTGTAAAATACTTCATAGAGCTTCCGAGATCAAATTAGATATCATTGGAAAAGCATCTACTTCAAGCATTTAATGGTAGCTCCAGGCCTTTACAACTCTTGAAAACGGCTCTAATTAGTGCTTTGCATGTGTAACTGAGGCATCTGAAGATGTGGACTGGGATCCCAGGCCTTCTCAACCAAGTGCCTCACTTTATAGTAGAAGAAAGAGACTTTGGAGAGCTGAAATGATGGTCCTAAGCCACATCACTAGTTAGTGATCACCAACTAGTTAGTGGCCAACAGGGACTAAAACATAAACCCTCTTATTTAAAGTTCAATGCTTTGTCCGCTAAACTTTCTGACACTGAAATCAAACACATCTGTACATCAGTTTCAGTATTAGTTGGTAATTGGGGATTTCCTGGTGGCTCAGAGAATCTGCCTGCAATGCAGGAGATCCTGTTCTATCCCTGCGTCGGGAAGATCCCCTGCAGAAGGAAATGGCAACTCACTCCAGTATTCTTGTCTGGAGAATCCCATGGACAGGGAGCCTGGTGGGCTACAGTCTGTGGGGTCTCAAAGAGTCAGACATGACTGAGCAACTAGCACTTTCACTTTTTCACAAAAGCAATATGACTAGAAAACAAACCCCTCTATGTTCCCAAATTTGCTTCTAAGAATGAGTTTACAAGTGAAATTATTCTATGGGAGCTAACAGGTGCTGGCTAAACCTATCTTCCTAAGAGGAACTTCTGCAGGACATAGATTCTCCTTTCCCTGTAAAGCAAGAAGAGAGCTAGAGAGGATTCCAGTTCTTACGAGTGTCCCATTTCCTCCTCCCCCATGTGAATGTCCAGCTTCTTCCTTTTCTTTAGAGGAACTCCTCATCTCAGCATACTAGTTGGGGGGAGTACACTGCATTTACTATGTCCCCACACTGATATATAAAAAATATTTTTTTCAGTTTGAAAGTCTTGTGCAGAATGCTGTGCTGGCTCAGTCATGTCCACTTCTTTGTGACCCCACAGACTGTAGCCAACCAGGCTTCAACGTCCATGGGATTTCCCAAGCAAGAATACTGGAGTGGGTTGCCATTTCCTTCTCCAGGGGATCGTACTGACCCAGGGACTGAACCCACAACTCCTGCATTGGCAGGTGAATTCTTTCTGCTGAGCCACCAGGGAAATGCTTTAATTTGATATTTCTTATCTGATCTTAACACTACTGATTATGGTTCAATTTTTAAAATTAAATTTTGTTTTTGCCACTGGTCACAGAACCTTCACAGACAAAAATGTATTCTCTTCTAGGTTTTCTGTCTCATTACACATCCTTTCTTCAAGACAGATACCTTATCAAAATATTTTATTCTCAGTAGTGGATGAGATTTATGTGGTTAAAGACTTTCTAAGGCTTTCAGTTATAATATTTATAATGGTCTTTTCTATGAGCTAAGAGTCTTGAGTTCTGGTCTTACCTCTGCCATATATTAACAGTGTGACTTATAAGGCCTTTACCTTTCTTTGAGTCTAGTTTTTTATATTCTAAATGAAGAGGTTTGGTTAGATGATCCCTTTAGCTTTAAACTTCTGTTAGTGATTCTTGATAACTTAATTAACACGTATAACAACCTTATAGGGCTTCCTAGGTGGTGCAGTGGTAAAGAATATGCCTGCCAAATATGGGTTTGATCCTTGGGTTGGGAAGATCCCTGGAGTAGGAAATGGTAACTCATTCCAGTATTCTTGCCTGGAAAGTGCCACGGACAGCAGAGCCAGGTGGGCTCTAGTCCATGGGGTCGCAAAGGGTGGGCACGACTGAGCGACTGAGGACAACCTTATAGTAAATTAAATGCTGCCACCTTCAGTAGAAAATATTGTGTTGTTTGTGAAAACTATCCACACAATGGTGGCCTCTTCTGAAGTCTGGGGATGGGTCTGGCACTGTCCCTACCCAGTGACTGCCAGTCTGGAATATCTTCAGAACTTGGTAGCAGCAATCCCAAGGGAGTCAGCTTTGCCAGAAGAGATCCAAAGAGAGCAAAAAAGATGAAGGTCTTGGTGGAAGACTTTTACTTGCATTTATTCTTAAGAGTGGGAAATGATTATGTCATGATTTTAAATTCCAGTAAAACCTTTTTTTAAAACAGACAAGGCTAGGAAGGGAGGGCTAGGAAGAGAAAACGTACACTTTGAAAAGAAAAAAATGTGAGGATCCCTCTTATGAAACGTTGTGTCTCAGTAAAAATGACAATTCTAAAGGGAGGCAGTAGGGAAAAAAGAGACTCTTCCCCTGATATTTTTATCCAGGTGAAATCTGGTTTCAGTGGATTGGAGGGCAGTAGGAGAAAGAGGAGTCTGCAGAAGGGGAGGAGCGGCCTTGGGTCTGTGCGAGTGGGATTTACATACTGACACTAATTGTATTTTATTGTGCAGATGCTTCCCCTTCTTTTCCTCCTCTTCTCTGTTGTCCTGAGTCTCTGCAGCTGTACTTGTCAGGTCCCCAAACTGGTTCCATCTCCACCTCCTCAGGGTGCAGGGCATCACCCCAACTCCTTATGCTCTGGGGATGAGGACTTAGGTGGGGGTGTGATTAGCTTCGTTGTGGTGTGAAAATTGCAATGGTGAAGATGTTGATCAATTTTTCCAAACTAACAGCTTGGGGCAGAATCTTAAATAATAATAACAAAAACCCCTGAATAGAACTAATTAAACTCTTTCCAGAATTCCAAAGATCATTGTTGACTTTTGTAAAAAAGGTGGCTTTATTTTAAAATTCTGTGTAAACTCTCCTTTTCTCCCCTCCTTATCCTACAATCCCTCAGACAAAAGAGGAACACAAAACATTAATAACTCCTTGCCTTTTTGTAGGCGTGCTTTTCAAAGCACTTTTATATCCAGTATCTCAAGATAACTGGATGAGGTTGCTAGCAGGCCTGTTTCCTGATAGGAGTCCTCAGCCCACAAAATGCTAAATAATTTGCTCAGGTTCACACAGAGAATTTATAGTAAAGCCAACACTATGCCCCAGGAGAAAATACCATGCAATCATCAGGTACAACTTCTAAGCACCCATCCCTCCATATAAATGGTACCTGAAGGTACTGGCAGGAACGTTCTTGTTGACACGACTCTGACTTCACCATGGCCTGGTCCATGTTGACCGAGGCTTTCTGGTAAACCTCTCGGGCTCGACTCACGGTCAGTGTGGAGGACCAGGCACTCTTCTTGAGCAGCGGTGCGTCTAGGGTGACGGGCAGGTTGGCGCAGGTGGAGCATTTGACATCGTTGTTACTCCGGGAGGCCTTCACCGCCTGCTCGCTGATGGTGTTGTAGGCCTCCATGAAGTACTGAGAGGCCGAGCGGTCGGGGCACCTGCCCATGGTCATCACACCCGAGGGGGAGTGGTAGATGCACATGTCGCCGTCGAGGTTGTCGTCAGAACTCCACCAGCCCGGGGATGTGTTGTTGCGCGGCTTGGGCTCCGGGCGCCGCTCCTTGCTTTTGCTGCGCTTGCCGTACCTCACGGTCTGCGTCTCGTCCGGGCTGGCCTTGCCCCCGTTGACGCTGCCCTTGGATGGCCCCTCCAGGGAGTGCGATTTGGTGAAGAGCTTCTGGACCGAGTGGACCAGGTGGCGGATGCGGCCGGGGCTGTCGCTGCGGTGCTCCACGGCCGTGCGCTTGTACTGTAAAGTGTGGTAGCCATCCCGGCTGAGAGGCAGCTGCCTCTCAAACTGGTCCAGGAGGTTGGCGGGGATGCGGTTGGCCTTGGTGGCCAGGGTGCGGGGCACTAGGGCACACTCGTCCTTCAGCTCCTGCTGCGAGGTGTAGTGCCGCCGCGGGAAGGTGCTGCTGGCCAGCGGATCGCTGAAGGGGCCCACACACTCGGCCTGGAAGGAGGTCCGCTGAGTGTAATAGGGGTGGTCGGCCGGGTGGTGCTCCACTGGGCTCAGCAGGTATGGCTTGCGGTCCGCGTGGTGCGACAGCGAGTCACAGGCTGAATCGCAGGTGACTCCGTGATGATGGCTGCGGCTGCCCGATAACCCTTTCATCGCTGACGGGGCACAGCCACGGGGGTCATGGACACCCGGGGGCGTGGTTCCAGACCCGTCTCCCGCAACGACCTGGGGGAATGAAGGTGAGAGGGACAGTGGTTAACCCTTCCCTTGGTAAATAGATAGTGCTCTTTCCCTGTGCATCGGCTCCTGAGTTGGTTTTCTGGCAGAAGAACTCATTAAAAGTCAAAGTGTAGTCCCTCAGTCCTGTTGGATTCTTTGCAACCCAATGAACTATAGCCCACCAGGCTCCTCTGTCCATGGGATTTCCCAGGCAAGAATACTGGAGTGGGTTGCCATTTCCTCCTCCAGGGAATCTTCCTGCCCTAAGGATTGAACCTGCATCTCCTGCATTGCAGGCAGATTCTTTACCACCTGAGCCTCATTGACTCTCCCTAAAAGGAGCTTTAATGCATTGATGGAAAAGCCCTATTACCTCTATATCTTGGCAAAGACCCCTCCAATCACACAGGAGAGACAGGGTGAAAGCTAGTTAACCCAAAAAAGAAACTATAAAAATGTTAAATTATTTTTAAATGATTTGGGAGAAAAACTCCCCCTCCCTCCAGGATTCTAATAACTGTATATTTCCCCTGCTGCTCTGGTTTTATTCTTAACTGTATGTTAGTCATCAGGCTAGCAGACCACAAGGGCTCAGTTTCTCTGGGAGGCTTTTGCTGATCCCCCTTACAGAGAGAATTAGTTCTGTGCTTGGAGAGCATCTGCTGCACACTCTCCAGCTCCTCTGGAATGCTTTGTGCCATGTTTTCCCCACTAGCTCAAGCTCCCTGAGGTTAGTTTACTTCTTAGTCACCTGTACATCTCCCTACCTCATACCAGGGGCTTCCCTGGTGGCTCAGTGGTAAAGAATCCACCTGCAACGAAGGAGACCTGGGTTCAACCCCTGGGTTGGGAAGAACCTCTGGAGAAGGGAATGGCTACCCACTCCAGTATTCTTGCCTGGAGAATTCCATGGATAGAGGAGCCTGTCGGGCCCCAGTCCATGGTGTCTCATACAACTGAGCAACTAGCACTTTTACTTTCACTTCACCTCATACCAGTTGGGCCATATAGACACACAAGCACTCCATATATGTGAGCGGAAAACATAAATAAAAGAGGCTACTGGCACCTTATAACTTTAGGATATATTTCTACATCTTCTTTCACATACTTTCCCGTTAGAATGCCATGGTGACAATTACAACAAACAATCCCCGCTTTCCCATGGTAATTAGAGTTGGAAAAACTAATGGTAGGGCAAATACATCAGAGCTGTAGAGAAAACCTGCCCATGTATTTCTGTCATCAGAGAATTAAAGAGTTTCTTGTCTACAATCTGAGAGCAGATGAAGAACAAATAAGCTTGAATCAGCTCATTTGACTATCAGGGCATTTCCTTTTGCTGGTTTAAGAGTTTATGGTAAATATTTCCAAGCTATGGCAAGATGGACAAAGGAAAGACTCTTGAACATTCCTGAGGAAACATGAACATTCCTGAGGAAACATGAAGGGCCTGAACCCAAGGGTCGGGTGTGCCTGGGAGAGAAATAACTCCTACAGATGCAGCTGAGCAAAACGTAGTCACCCGAAGCCTTCCCCATCCTCCAAGACCAGAAGCTGCTGTTCTGGGCAGAGTACGTCCTTTGGACTCTAATAGAGTGAGTTCATCAGTAGCTGAATGCGTTCCTCCTGACAGTCTTTTTTTTTTGTTTTTTAAATAAAGCTTTCTACAATACAAAAATTATCATATGGAAAGTTGTCCAGAAAAGCCAATGTGACTTTCCAAAAAATCACAAATGTAATTTTAGATTGACAGGGAGAGATAATTGGTTTAATTGTAAAAAAAAAATCCTGTAAAACAAAACAGAACACCCATGTATAGCCTAATGAAGAAAAACATGGAGTCTTGAGGGATCAGGACTTGTCAGTTCCGTGGGATATGCTGTATGCAGGAGCCCAACTGTTGAAAATCTCTAACCGTGCTTTATGAAGCTCCTTTTCTCCTCCTAGTCTCTCTGTTTATGGATTAATTGAAGGAAGTTGATGAGAGGTTTTAATCACTGGAGTCTTTTGAAATTGGTCAGTCTATTAAATTAGGAGCTTCTTGAGGATGAGATTATATTTTATGCATTCAGTGGTCAGCAGAGTGCTTGGCTGATGGTGGGAACTCAGTAAAGTAGTTAGTGAAATAATGCATCAGTGAAAAATTTCCCAGGGTGGTCCATCCTGTAGTTCAAATCACATCTATTGTGTTTGAAAAGGAAACGGCCAGGGAAGGAAGGAAGGCACCATCTTATGGGCATTTTAGAGACAGTGGTTTTCCAGGTGAGGCATGAGGCATATGGGTGAATGTTTCTTATGCTGCTTGTTTGTTTGCCTTCAACTTCTGCCTCTCCATGTCCCATCAATGAATATCTTACCTCTTAAAGTTATCCCTGCTTTGAGCTTAAAATCTGGGAGTTTACCTGATCTGCTGACTACAGAATGTCTAGACAGACGACAATCTGTTTAAAGAAGAGAAAGCAAATGACACCTGAAGAGACAAAAAGGGAAAGAAAGACTGGTTCAGGAAGAGCCTGTAAATCAAAACTTGCCCACTGAGGAGCTAATATAAGGGAAATTTTAGCATAAAATACCTAGGGACTACTTTGTACAAAGTTATGATCCCAAGAGTAGGCTGTGGCAAGGAGGGATACAGAAGATTAAATACACATTTTTAGCAAAACTGTGGCACAAACTAATTTAGGTTGAAAAATCCACTGCATGAGGAAGTTTCTCTATATAAAACAGGTCTCATCGAAGACATTTTTGTCTTTTAAATATAGACTTAAAAATAAAAGACAAAAATAGGAAGCTGGTTGGGTTATGGTCACATAATAAGTCTTATGATTCCACATAATATAACTCAATATATGAAATAATATGAAATAATGCTTCAGTCTTTCCTTCTGAAGCAGCTGGGTCTTGGGTGGATATTTTTTGCTAAATAAAATGTGAATCTGGCAAGAGCCAAAAACATGAATTATACATATTCACTCCAAAATGGAGATTATTTGAAATCATGTGTTCAATATTTATATAATTATCTTTAATTTGTGAATGGCATTTCATGTGAGATGATGTTGCCTGAGGACACACAGAGCAACCAAAGAGCCTTTTTAAGGCCATTAATGATGAATTTGTTCAATGATGTAACGGATGATTATTTTGGTAAGTTAAACATGCACAGTGTGATTTTTTACTAAAGTTTAAGTGGGCTATTTTCAGCCTAGTGACAAGCACTTATATTTTCATAGAGAGTAAAACATTGAATCAAGGAAAATAAGTTAACTTTCATTCTTCTTCATATCTGTAAAAAGATACTGAGATCTTGATCCTTTTCCTCTGTGCCGTATGAAATATGGTAATAAATGCTCATAAACATTTCTAAATGCTCCATCTATCTTTCTGGTTAAGACCAGATAAAATGACTTAATACCCTAGCCTTTTTAAGGGAAAACTCTTACAGTCTCTTTTAGTCTCTTGTCTTTTAAAAAGGAAAACAGATTAATTAGTGATTACAAATTACAGCAACACATTCAGTGACTTCTTGATGAGTGAGGGAGATGACCTAAAACCCTCAATGGCTAAATAATGGTTGTGATACCTACCACGGGGGTCCTGCTCTTCCTCTCCTCATTCTTTGTCTTCTCTTCTTACTCATGAATTCTATTTCCAGCCTACTTCTTTCTGCCACTTCTTTCTCTCTCTCTCCTAATTCATGTTCGTAAGTGGCAACCTGGACTTGACTTGCTCCAGCCCATGTGTGCCTAACACCATCCCCGGGAAGAATTAACTGAGCATCCTTCCCATGCAGGGCTCAGTCTTTGCTGCCGCAGATGACCAAATGCAACCAGCAAATCTCTAATGCTGAGAGAGACGTGACCTAGTCATGAAAAAAGATAAATAGCAATGCTTATTACCCTCTGCATTCTTGGAAAAATTAGCCCTGGAATTAAGTTTTAAGGGGCCTTAAAAGATTTCTGAAAATAGAAAGGGAAATTGTCTTTCGTGCCTTCCTCTCTGAGCCAGGATGGAGAATGTGAGTCAACGTGCCTCTGTAAGGGTTTCTATGACGACGGTGATCATCCCTCATTTTTGCCTTGTTCACTATGACTTCAAAATGATGCTTTGTTGTCCTCCTAAGTATGATTTTACCACCAGACGACAGGCCCTCATCGTTGGCTTGGAAAATGTGTTGACTGTATTGGCTACCATAAGATGAGCTCTGGGTGTGAGAGACAGTGGTTTTTAGAGTTCCCACACCTGGGGCAGAAGCACTGCTGTCCAGATGATGACTAAAGCAGGAACGATCCAGCACAGGTAAAGTAAGTTCTCAAGGCAGGTAATTTATTAGCACCAAGGGAAAAACAAACAAACCACATGTTAGAAGATGCTGACTGGATGGAAAATAGTCTTGCAAAGCTGGCAAGTCCTTACTTTGATTTCTGTGCTTGTCTTTATTTAGAGCTGCTGTGCTTGGCTTTTCTTTACATACAGAGAGAGGATCCGCCCAAAGGGTGTCTACTCTCTCTTTCAATGAGCACTGACAGCTGGGCAATCACAACTTGCCTTAGAAAGGACAGCGTGGGGGACCCTGCCCAGGAGAAGAGGGAGCACTGTGTTCTCGTTTGGGGAGATGCTGGGAAGACAAAACCTCCATGAATTATCTCAGGGTCGAGTCACTTTTTTGCCTCTCCCCATTTTACCCGTGACCTGCTCATGCCAGGTTATAACAGTCAACGGAAGAGAAAGAAGGAATTCTCTTACTGAGAGTAAAACCTGTCCCAGACTAGTGACTTGCTTCCCAGTCTCTCTAGATGCACACAGGTGACTAATTCTGGCTAATGGAGTATAATTGAAAATGGCAGGTGCAGCTTCTGGAAAATGACTCTTAAGTGAAGGACATACCTTCTTTACCCCCTTCCCTGGCTGGAATTCAGACTTCAGGCTTGGCTAAGGAGTGATCTTGGTCCATGAGGTGGAAGTGACAGTCTGAGGATGGGAGCAGCCCAAGATAATGGGCCCAGCCAGAAGAGAGTGCCTATCAGCCTGGACGAGTACCTCTGCATCTTGTTTATGGGGGAAGGAATGGACCTGTATCTTTGTCTACACCACTGTGATGTGTTTTCTGACCCTTGCATCTGAACCAAGTCCTAGGTGACAAGGGTGGATAGGGCTGACTCCTGGAGAATTTTTGTCAGCTCTGCTATAATATGAAGGACTTGACTATGTTGGTGGTGGTCAACCATGAGAGCAATTTAAATCAGGCAGTGATACAGCCACATGTATACTAGATATTTCTCTGGCTGTAGTTAGAGAATGCTTCTCAGTTGGCTCGGTGGTAAAGCACCCACCTGCCAATGCAGGAGACACAAGAGACACAGGTTCGATCCCTGGGTTGGGAAGATCCCCTGAAGGAGGAAATGGCAACCCACTCCAGTATTCTTGCCTGAAAAATTCCATGGACAGAGGAACCTGGCTGGCTACAGTCCATGGGGTCACAAGAGTTGGACACGACTGAGCAATTGAGCATGAGAGTTAGGGAATAGATTTAGGGATCAGAAGCAAGAAAATCTGAAAGCAGCGATTCTTTCTTTCTTGGGAAGTTCATGAGAGAAGACTAAAAGGGGATAAAGAGTAACCCTCCAAAGAGTAAGAATGTCCTGGGTGGTGGAGGGGTGCCTCCCACTTCTGCCCTTCTGCCCACTCGTGTGTTTCCACTACAGCCTAAACACACAGGGCGCTTCTTCTAGGCAGAACAAAATTCTATGCAACATTGATGCAGACTTTTTATTAGTAATTTTTTCCTCTACTAATAATCCCAATTCTATAGAGGTTGAGAATGAAGAGCAATACGAATGTTTAGCAGTCTTATTAATTTTAAATATTTTTTTAAAATAAGTGACTGATTCTCATTAATATGCTACTAACACATGAAGCCATGCCATTTTAGGGTAAAAGTAAATAGAAAACTCACATGAATTAATTTTGCCCAAAGGCCCACTTTGGGGATACTTTCTGACCTTCTGAATTTGTAGCTGCAAAAGATAACTGAATGCCATTTTCTTTCATTTTTTCAGGCTTCCCCACTCACAGACTTTCATGTGCTATGTACTTAAAATTGTGCAAACGCCATTAGAACACCTTTGAATAAGCACAGGCTGAAATACACCAGTTCTTTTGCTCAAAGCACAATGCTAAGCTGTTTTATATACGCAGAATATATTTTGGCTTTTCATGAACTTAATTGCTATCCTAATCATCTGTAGCTTGATTTTGTTTGTGAATACCTCCTTCCGTCAGTCTGCTCCTACAAATAAATGCCTTTGAAACATTTCCCTTTCAAAAGATATGGTATTATATAAAAAACAAAACAACAACCCAGATCTCCTCCAATTTGGTCACAGTAGGCAACACAACTAAAATTGCCTGTCTTTCACACAAAGCTTTCAGATGTGGCTTCATGATGGTTTTTGAGAACAAAAAGGTGGAGGGCAGTGTTCCTTGAGAAATGGTTAGTAAGTCGTCATTAATATTGGTCTTACACTTACTGCTGGTTGGTAAAATGCCACGGGACTTAGGAGAGGACTTTTATGTGGAGATGATTGAAGCAGGACATTATAAAACGTCCTAACAGTATTCTGCATCGACCCGAGTAGGAAGGTAACTGTCCTGACTCTATGTGACTTTCGACATGTGCTCCCCATAGGATTACCCTCATTTGGATCATTCTAGAAGAGGGTGTATGTTTCCCAGGTGGTTCGGTGGTAAAGAATCCGCCTGCAATGCAGGAGACGCGGGTTCAATCCCTGGGTTGGGACGACCCCCTGGAGGAGGAGACGGCAACTCACTCCAGTATTCTTGCCTGGGAAATCCCATGGACAAAGGAGCCTGGAGGGCTACAGTCCATGGGGCCACAAAGAGTTGGACGTGACTGAGCATGCATGCACACAGATGAGGGTGTGATTATCTCAGCTAAGCCTGCAGATGGATTTCCCTGGGAGTCGCTAAGAGAATGTGGTCACCTTGACCAGCAGTGGCCAACAGCTCTTCAGGGGGTGCTGTGGGCAGAGGCCACCGTACATTATGGAGATAAAACAGATAATCTTCACAGAGAATAACACAAACCACCACTTTTTTGGTCCATTCAAAAAAAAAAAGCTGACAAAAATACGCAAGTCATTGACTAATCTAGGAGAAGCAGAAATGATGATAGAGTGAAACCGTTTAATGGAAAATAAAGAAAACCATGATGGAAAATGGAAATATACAAAACTATGACAATTGATACAGACACAATGCAACTTGAAAAGAAGCAATGAAAATAGCCTCTGATGAAAATGGAGTTGCTTTTGTCTACAGCTCTCATGACCAGCTGAATAGTTCTGTGAACGTGTTCTGGCACATTTTGGACAATTTGCTTCACAGCTAGACTATCACCTATCTATCTATCTACCGGAATCAAAAGTTTCCTCTCATAAATTCTTTTCTTTTAAATGCTGTTGCTTTTCTTACCAAGCTTGCTGTAAAGAAGTGCCAAGGCCCAGAAATCACCAACAGTGCCCCTGGTTGTGGTAGCCATTCAGCTGACACCTGCATTGGGGAATTTTGTCCCCTGACCACAGCATCCACTGACACTGTCCTGGCCAGGAATATCACGGTGGTCACCATACCTCTGAGTTGATTGAACCTGGCTTGAAGTCCTAACTCAGGGGCATCTATGCAGAGGCTCAACTGGGTTAATCAGATGCTGGCTCCTAGAAATTTAAATGAGAGTGTTCCTAGAGTCACACTGAACACTGGTGAGCTTATCTGCAAGGTCAAGTACAGGAGGGCTGATGCTGGCATCACTGGAAGCCGGAGTCATGTGCTGTTTCAAACCGTGGGGCAGCAGAAACAAGGGCCCTGCAGAGGGAGCATGTGAGGAGAGAGGAGCAAACTTACAGGGAGAAACAGATGCAGAGTCCGACAGCCCAGGAGAGAAACAGAGAGGCTGCCAGACAACCTTCAGGTCTGCTCAGGCCCGGCTCCCTGCCCCCAGAAGCTGGGACCCTGTACTGTCTGTGGCAGAACCATGGGAGACCCACTAAAGCTTACTCGTCTGAGTAAAGTTTACCCTCCCGCCCAGCTGGGCAGCTGTAGCATATTAGAATCACCACCTGGGAGAAAAGAGAGCCCTCCTGGACTGTTGGTGGGAAAGTAAATTGGTGCAGCCATTGTGGAAAACAGTATGGAGGTTCCTCCAGAAACTAAAAATAAAGCTACCAAATGATCCAGTGGTCTCACTCCTGGGCATATATCTGGAGAAAACTATAACTCAAAAAGATACATGCACCCCCATGTTCATAGCAGCACTACTCACAATAGCAAAGACATGGGGACAACCTAAATGCCCATCAACAGAGGAATGGATAAAGAAGATGTGGTACATATATACAATGGGCTATTACTCAGGCATAAAAAAGAATGAAATAATGCCATTTGTAGCAACAGGGATGGACCTAGGGATTATCTTACTCAGTGAAGTCAGTCAGAAAAAGACAAATATAACATGATATCACTTATGTAGAACCTAAAATATGACACAAATGAACTTATCTATGAAACAGAAACAGATTTACAGACATAGCAGATTTGTGCTTGCGAGGTGGAGCGAGGGTGGGGGAGGGAAGGATTGGGAATTTGGGGTTAGCAGATACAAACTAGTATATACAGAATGGATAAACAACAAGGTCCTACTGGATAGCACAGGGAACTATATTCGGTATCTTGTGAGAAACCATAATGGAAAAGCATATGAAAAAGAATATATATAAATATATAACTGAATCACTTTGTTGTACAGCAGAAACTAAAACATTGTAAATCAAATATCCTTCAATAAAATATAAACAAATAAAGCCTCCTCTCAAATATTCCCTGTGCCAAAGGACACATGGAAATGAGAGGATTTATCTAATTTATGGTCCAGTTAAGAAATAAACCACATAAATGTAAAATAATCAGGAATAATACAAGCTGGAATCTAATCAAGCTCTAGATTGTGTGATCTGTGTTGCAGATGTAATGCATCAGGTAAAAAGCTTTTGAAAAAAAAAACAAGTCTAGAAGATGCAAAGGTTAAGGGATACAGAGACATCTCAATTTAGGAGGTTGAGTCCAGAGCAGCACAATGTTCAAAGCTGATGCTCCTAGGATGACATGCAAAACATGTTCGTTGTTCTGTTCAGTTCAAACCATCCCATCCTCTCCTCCAGCTTCTTTTCCACATTTATTTATTTACTTGGCTGCATCGGGCCTAGTGGCGGCACATGGAATCTTCACTGATTATGCGGGTCTTTTGTGGTGGTGGTAGGACTCTGTAGTCATGGCACACAGCTCCCAGAGGGTGACAGCACGGGCTTAGTTGCTCTGTGGCCTCTGGGATCTTAGTTTCCCGACCAGGGATCAAACCTGTTTCCCCTGCATTGCCAGCTGGATTCTTAACCATTGGACAATCAGGGAAGTCCCTCCTCTGGCTTTTTATTGTTAGTGCTTCCATGTCTACCTCTCTTTCATTTCTGAGGATACGGTCCAGATGTGAGTCAGATGGTCTGAGTGAAAGCTACAAACCTGACTTCATTGTTAAGGCCTCCCACTGGACTCCTTTCATTGAAGTCTCTCTGATAACAAGCCCGTGTCAGGGAATTATAAGATGCTGATGTTTATGCTTGTGTGGTTTTTACTGTCAGGATGTCATCTACCTCTGCAAAAAGTGTAGATGTGTGATGAGGAAATCCCTCTCAGGTCTTAGTACTAGCAAAACTGTGTGTTTAACAACTGCCCATTCATCGTGCAGGCAGTTACTCTTGTCAGGTGACTGCGCTTCCATCTATATTTGAATACTGGGAAGCTTATTGGGAAATTTAGCATAAAATAGTAATGGTTATTGCTTTTCTACTTTTATTTTTTATATTTGTTTTCTCTGGCTGTGCACCTTGTCCCTTTGAATAATAAAGGTAATCATGTAGCCTGCTTCCATCTTTTGTTTGATGACAAATTTGTATCCAGATAGCTCTGTACCATATAAAATACAAATATTTGGCTAATACATTTTCTTCTTCCCTTGATACCATCAGCTGACTGTAACAATGGTTCTCAGAGTTGACTGTGCAGGAAATTAGCTCAGGGCTCGTTAAGAGACAGATTGCTGGGCCCAGTCCTCAGAGTTTTGGGGGATGTTCCCAAGATTTTACATTTCTAACAAATTCTCTGATGATGCTTGTGCTGGTTCAGGAATCACAGTCTGAACCACTGAACCAGACCTTGTTTCTTACATCTGTGATTCTTCCTGGGATGTACATGGTCCTTCCCTCCATTAGACTAAACTCAAACACCTTTTTTAAGTCCCAGCCCTGTCCTTTGGTGATGCCTTTGCTGAACCAAGGTGGGCAGAACTGACAGCCCCACATCATGTGTTTTCTCACGTACATCATCCAGAGAGCTACCAGGTACTGGATATGTCTGTGGTCACTTATGGCCTTTTATGTAGCTTTCTCCCAGGGGACCATGAGATTCTGGTGGCCATAAGGGTTTCCTTCATTTTCATATAACCATTCCCTGCAAAAGTCCCTGGATCACAGGATGTGCTCAATAAATGTTGGCTGACTAAATACATGAATGGGAGGTCTCCTGTTTGGAAAACACAAGGTTTTTCTTTTTTAATTTTGAAAAACACAGTATATTTAAAAAATTTTTAATTGATGTATAAAGATCCCCTGGAGGAGGGTATGGCAACCCACTCCAGTATTCTTGCCTGGAGAATCCCCATGTGCAGAGGAGCCAGGCAGGCTACAGTCCATGGGGTCACAAAGAGTCATGACTGAAGTGACTAGCATAGTGGATTTACAATATCGTGAAAGTTTCAGGGGTATAGCACAGTGATTCAGTTAGACACACAGACTCACTCACACACACACACACACACACACACACATTCTGTTTTGGATTATTTTCCCTTATAGATAGTTCCCTGTGCTATACAATAGGTCCTTGTTGGTTATCTATTTTTTTTAACATAATAGTGTATATATGTTAATCCCAGCCTCTTAATTTAGATATGATATTTTTATGTAAAAAGGGTAGTAATTTATAAATAATATGACTATCTTTGTCCCAGGAATAGCGTGTCTCTGTGTGAGCACTGTACTAATTAGTGTGCGTGTAGAGTCTCATGGGGGCTTCCCTGGTGGCTCAGTAAGGAACCTGCCTGCCAATTCAGAGAATGCGGGTTTGATCCCTGGGTCGGAAAGATCCCCTGGAGGAGGAAATGGCAACCCACTCCAGTATTCTTGCCTGGAGAATCCCATGGACAGAGGAGTCTGGCGGGCTACAATCCACGGGGTCACAAAGAGTCAGAATGACTGAGCAACTGAGGATGCAGCATGCATTAATGAGGTAGTTCAGGTAAGTGTACACTTGTTGGTATATTTCAGCAAGCATTAGACTGATAGGTCTATGTGCCAGACCCTGCCCTGGGCACTTTATAGGCATAATCACACTTAATTATGACTGCAGCCCTAGCAGGTAGGCACTCCTATTGTCTGCATTTCCCAGAGGAGGAAAATGAAACCCAGAGAGGTTAACTCATTTACTCTGAGCTAATCCAGGAAGCTGGACCCCAGTGCTCGCACTGTGTACCCCTAATGATCAGTGACAAAGTCTGTCTTTGTCATTCCACCACAGTGATGGGATGTCACCAAGACTGCAGCACATGGTCACACGCTGCGTGCAGCACACCTGCTGGGACGAGCTGACGTCCTGGGCGGTGGCAGCTCTGTGCTTGGCTATCACTGATGTACTTTTATTTAAATACCAGTCACATGAGCATAATTTAAAAGAGGGCCCTGGAGAAAAATCATTCTTTCCAACATCCACTAGAAGTAGGATTATTCATCTGCTTTTGTTATTACCTAAGAATACAATAATTGAAACCATGGAAATTACATACAGATTTCAGAGACACAGACATGTACTTAACCTCTGTGGTGGTGGATTAGTTGCTAGGTCGTGTCTGACTCTTGCGACTCCATGGACTGTAGCCCACCAGGCTCCTCTGTCCGTGGGATTTCCCAGGCAAGCATACTGGAGAGGGTTGCCAGTTCCTTCTCCAACTTAACATATACGTGATACTTTCAGACAGGCCATTGAAAGGGAAAAATATGAGAAACTAGGATTTATAAACTTCCAGTTCATAAAAGATGCCTTTTTTCTCTGCACATCTCTAAGCTTAACCTGGAAAATGTCAATTTCTGCATGGCTGCTTATCCTCACCATCTGCTGATGCTGACTTGGGGCAGGGGGCGGTAATTCACATGGTTCATGGAGCCAGCCTACGCTACAGCGATAAGTAGAGACCCAAGACCTGTAAGACAAATGAAGAAGATCAGAGGGGGGAGAGAAGCCCCCGTCAACACTTCAGTGGACCAGCATCTCATGAGTGGTCCCTGTTGTAACTGCTGCCCACAGCAGCTTTCCTTCTTATCAGATGGGTATTGTTTCCTCTACCTGGATCTGTGTCAAGACAAAATTCCACTGAAGGAGGCTTGTAAGTTACATTTTCCAGCCAAGTAAACAAGCAGCTGAAAATTCCAGCCAAGCAGATCTGAGCATGAGCAAAGGGTGGTGAGACCCAACTGTGTAGGTCGGAAGAAAAGTGGCTTCAAATGGGAGTAGGAATGTTAAAAGGGTGCTGCTTGTGGGAAAAGAGGTCATTTTAGACTCCAAGAAAACTTTTGGATGAAATGAGATTCAAGACCAGGATGTTTCTGCCCTATTCCTTATCCTCTGGACCCAAGATGCCCAGGGTGAGTCAGATTTCAGCAAACATCCTTGCCGTTGCCTCGAGTTTCGAGCACATAGCATGTTTAACTAGAAACAGGGCATCTTCTCTTACTAGCTCACTCTTTGCTTGAGTGGCATTAGCAACATGAGGCTTAGTGGGTTGGGAAGATGCCCTGGAGAAGGAAATGGCAACCCACTCCCCTACTCAAGTAGTTCTTGCCTGGACAATTCCCCTTTGGAAAGAGCCACATTTTAGTGCTTTCTAAGCATTTACCTCGTAAGAGCAGTCATTATTTTGTCTACTCCCCTAACGTGAACTCCTCAAGGTGATCTCAGGTGGCCTCGACTTGAGGCAGGATTTCAGTTCCTAGATAGAGATTGAGGTCAGGCCGTGGCAATGACAATGCTGAGTCCTGGCCACTAGACCCAGTGACCAGTGACAAGACCCTGGCCCTTTGACTTTGTAGAAATGAATTCTTACAAAGACAGAGAAAGCAGTGAAACAAGTGTTCTTTCCAAAGGGCTGTGAGATGCCAGGGTCCAGGACTCAGAGGTGGAGGGAGGAGGGGTGGGGAGGTCCCTGGGAGCCCACAGGTGCCAATGAAGAATGGCAACATCTTGTGCTTTACTTACCCAAGTTTCATAAGGAAGGCATTTATGGCACTTTAAGGAGGAAGAAGGGTACATGTAGATAGATGCCTGGGTGGACTCAGAGAGCATTGCACCCTTGTGGTGGTGTTAATCACTTTTATGGAGCATGTGGAACTGAAACATACTGGGCATATGAACTGAACTGATAGGGCATTTGGGCTCCAAAATCACTGCAAATGGTGACTGCAGCCATGAAATTAAAAGATGCTTGTTCCTTGGAAGAAAAGCTATGACCAACCTAGACAGCATATTAAAAAGCAGGGACATTACTTTGCCGACAAAGGTCCATCTAGTCAAAGCTGTGGTTTTTCCATTAGTCATGTATGGATGTGAGAGTTGGACTATAAAGAAGCTGAGCACTGAAGAACTGATGCTTTTGAACTGTAATGTTGGAGAAGATGCTTGAGAGTCCCTTGGACTGCAAGGAGATCAAGCCAGGAAATCAGTCCTGAATGTTCATTGGAGGGATTGATGCTGAAGCTGGAACTCCAATACTTTGGCCACCTGATGGGAAGAACTGACTCTTTGGAAAAGACCCTGATGCTGGGAAAGATTGAAGGCAGGAGGAAAAGGGGAAAACAGAGGTTAAGATGGTTGAATGGCATCACCAACTCAATGGACATGAGTTTGAGCAAGCTCCGGGAGCTGGTGATGGACAGGGAAGCCTGGTGTGCTGCAGTCCACGGGGTCGTATAGAGTTGGACACGACTGAGAGATTGAACTGAATGGAACTGATGGGGCATTTCTTCCATGTTTCCTCTGGCCAATCACCTTGCTTGGCCTGGTTCTCAGTCTGTATTTGGTTTAGTTTGGGGTCCTTGCCTGGGTGTGCATGCATCTTTAGCTAAGAAGGATTCTAGTGAAGAGGCCTATGGGTAGGTTGACATCACTTACTATGGGGTGGTGCCCCTTCCCTTTTGACCTCCAAGGAACCTTTTAGCATGTGTAGTCAGGAAGGTCTCTTTGACCTCGAGAATGGTCTTGACCTCAAGAATGGTCAAGGAGACCTTCCTGATCTCTTTTCTGGGCAGGGCTCAGCTCCTCTCTCATTCTTCTATAATCTTCATCTTGGAGTATCTGCCCTCTGGGGACAAACTCCAGTGGCTCAGTTTAGGCCCATCTGTCTCCTGCTTCAAATGGGTCTGATTGCTCAGCACCTACCCACTGCCAGGCATGGAGTAAGCACTCAAGTGCTGAATGAATAAAACAAAAGGAGGGGAAAATCTCATCAGTTTGCCAGCAAAGTTGCATGTCCCATAAATGCATTTGAGTCAATACTCTGAGACATGTGAAAGAGGAACAGGACGCCTTGGGGAAGCAAGAGGAACCACACATGTTAGATTCAATGATGGATTAGAACAAAAAAGAAATCTGACTTTGGAAAGCTATTTTCTCCAATGTGGGTTTCGTTATAATGGAATCCTGCCATAGACATCCCTTTTTTGGTTTGTGGGTACTGAGAACAGGAAAATGGGCCAAGGAGACAGAGATTTAGAAATGGGAAAAATGATTTTCAAGTCCCACTGCCTCTTCCATTCACCTCCTCTTCCATATTCTTCCAGAACAATCTTCTCAACTCCTCATCTAATTACGTTTCTTCCCTGAGCAAAATTATCTCCATTCCCATCAACAGAAAACCTGACCCCTGGAATAGCCTGCGAGCCCCTTGTGGCCATGCTGTGAATACCTGCCAGCCTCACCTCTACCCCCTCATCATCCCCCAGGCCCCGGGCTACAACCCCCACACCACCCGCCATTTTCCTTATCCATCCTGCTCTCCTGTTCTTTTTTTCAAAGATTTTTTTTTGATGTGGACAATTTTTAAAGTCTTTATTGAATTTGTTACCATATTGTTTTTGTTTTATGTTTTTTTGTTGTTGTTGTTGCTGAGAGGCATGTGGGAATCTTAACTCACTAACCAGGGGTCGAACCTGCACTCCCTGCCTTGGAAGGTGAAGTCTTAACCACTGGACCACCAGGGAAGTCCCTTGTTCTGTTCTTTATGTCTTTTGTGTGGCGCTTACGTTCTCCACTTTGGGAGTGCCCTTCATTGCCTAGTGATTCCTATTCATCTCTCAAAAGGCAACTGCTTCCCAGCCCCACCACTGTATTCACCACTCCCAGCTTCACATGGATAAGGTTCTGCCATTGTTTCCCCAACCCCCCTGCACCCATCTTTCTTTCTAGTGACCTCTTCTCTCACTGTGGGGTGGCCTCTGTTGCTCTTATAGCCAATACACGCTCTAATTTACACCCAGCCCACTGCTCCTCAACAATGAGCTTTATTTTTTAAATATTTATTTATTTGACTGCATCAGGTCTTAGTTGTGGCACACAGGCTCCCTAGTTGTGGCATGCTGGTCTGTGGGCTTAGTTACATGGCATGTGGAATCTTAGTTCCCCAAGCAGGGATCAAACCTGGATCCCCTGCATTGCAAGGCAAATTCTTAACCCCTGGACCACCAGAGAACTCCCAATAGTGAGCTCTGTGTGTGTGTTAGTTACTCAGGTGTGTCCAACTCCTTGCGGCCCCATGGACTGCAGCCCGCCAGGCTCCTCTGTGCATGGGATTCTCCAGGCAAGAATACTGGAGTGGGTAGCCATTTCCTTTCCCCAGGGGATCTTCCCCACCCAGGGATTGAACCCAGGTCGCCTGCATTACAGGCAGATTCTTTACCATCTGAGCCACCAGGGAAGCTCATAACAATGAGCTTTATAAGCTCCTAAAAATATAAAAGCTGAACCACATGGAGGAACTTGGGGAGCTGGTTGCCAAGGGACAGCGGGCTCCGTGCCCCCAGTTCTCAGAGCGTCAATCTCGGGCTGGTCTAAGAGGTCTATTCTTCTTATGGTGTAGCTCTGATTTGGGGCAAAGGATCTGACAGCTTCTTACATGGAAGTATTTTACCACCTACTTGGGGTGACTCCCCACCCTGTTTTAACATTTCTGCTCAGCCTAAGAAATCTCCCCCTTTGTTTTCTCAGAAAATAAAGGCAGGTTGTTATGCTTGTTCTTAGCAACTAGATGGAAGCAGCCCACATATGTGAAGTAGGAATTAAACGCTAGAACTAGGATTCAATTTTCATGTAATTAAGAGCTGAGGAAGAGTCTAAGAGGAACACCCTAGATCCCAGCAGTGTCCTGGGGTGTCCACCACACACCATGGGCTTTCTCCTTGCCCTGTTGGGATTCATTTGTGGGCTTCCTATTATCCTGCTCAGCCAAGCTCTCTGAAAACAGAGGGTGATATTCATCTCTGCATCCCCAGGACCCAGTGCTGGAGCTGGCTCGGAGCACAGCACCCCAGTACCCACACATAATGAGAAAGCCATTTCCATTTCATTGAGTTTCCACCCATTGAGTTTAGTCAAAGCAGAAAAATCTCTGCTTGTTGCTGGTGTATTTTTAACATCTCTTTTCACTTTTCCTCCCTTTTAAGCAGGCTTCGGTGGACACAACCTCTCCCTCAGTGATTAACTTTTTTTGTTTGGCTTGTTCTTATTTTTATTGTTAGCTTCTATTGGAGGCAAGGCAAGTGCAAGTGAAATCTAACTTCTTTGAAAAAGATGATGTTTTTAAAAATTGAAAATGAGTCTTTTGCAGAAAAATATTAAGTGAAAAAATAATACCAGGGACTTTCCTGGTGGTCCAGCACTTAGGACTCCACATTTTCAGCTCCAGGGGGTGTGGGTTCCATCCCTGGTGTAACTAAGATCCCACATGCCACGCAGTGAGCTGAATAATAATAATAACAGTAGAAGTGGATATGGCAAAAATTATGATAGTGGTATATAAATGAGGGATGTTCGGAAGACAGAGGCATACAGCTGGCACTTGATACTTGCTAATTTAATGGATTAATGGATCTCTCTCACACCTCCCCTCTTCTTTTGACGTCTCTAACTTCCATGCCAGATCTGGCTCTGCCTCTAGTTTGATGACCGCATTTATCTCCTATTCTGAGCTGTCTTCCTCCTTCCACCTTCTGCCCACACCACCTCCCCACCCCAATGCGAGAGCCTGACCTACTAACATCCCATGGTTCCCTCTTGCTTAGCAATAAAGTCCTAACTTCAGACTTTCAAGGTCCTTGATAACCTGGCTCAGATCTATTTTCCAAACACATTAGCCCAAGCTCTTTTACATAAACCCAGTGGATATTTATGACTCTGAGAATATGCCTTGTATCTTCTTGACCCAAAGACTTTAAGTGGAAACCCCTCAGATTCTTACTCATCTTTTAAGACCCTTCAAACCCTCCTCCCTCTGTGAAGCCTTCTTTGTTCATCCCATCTGGGGGTGGTCTGCCTCTCCTTGAAGCTCTGACAGCATTTTGCCTGTGGGGAAATATTGATAGCATGTATACCTTATATTTAATGTGTTCCTTCAGTGTTTTCCTAAGTGCCCTGTTTCCCCTTTTAGATTTCAGGTTCTCAGAAGGCAAGAACTAATTCTTACACATGTTTTTGTGTGCGTGCTCAGTCACATCTGACTCTCGACCCCATGGACTGTAGCCCACCAGGTTCCTCTGTCCATGGGATTTCTCAGGCAAGAATACTGGAGCGGGTTGCCATTCCTTGCTCCAGGGGATCTTCCCTATCCAGTGGCCAACCCACGTCTCCTGCATTGGCAGGTGGATTCTTTACCACTGAGCCACCTGGGAAGCCCATACATCTTTCTTGCTATTGTTGTCAGTTGCTCAATGGTGTCTGACTCTGCGACCCCATGGGCTGCAGGACACCAGCCTTCTCTGTCCTTCACTATCTCCTGCACTTTGCGCAAACTCATGTCCATTGAAGCAGTGATGCCATCCAAACATCTCATCCTTTGTCATCCCCTTCTCTTCCTGCCCTCAATCTTTCCCAGCTTCAGTGTCTTTTCCAAAGAGTTGGCTCTTCGCATCAGGTGACCAAGGTACTGGACATCTTTCTACCCTACCCTAATTTTGTTAACTAAATACCTTACTGACTGAATTAAAAAACAAATGGGGATGTTTGGGACTATGCCGAAGGAAGGAAAAGCAGAAAATCAACACACTGCTTACAAATGCTTCCTCCACTGAGTACATGCAAACTCAGCAGAAAGAAAAGCTCTCTAGGGATTGGGATGTGGTGATTCAGCCAATCTGTTGAAATCTACCTCCTTTAAAAAATGATATGTATAACACATTTTTAAAATGATATATAATAATAGTAAAAAAAATTTTTTTTTTTACTATCGAATGTTGTTTATGTGAAAGTGATAGTTGCTCAGTCATGTCTGACTCTTTGCTACCCCCTAGACTGTAGCCTACCAGGCTGCTCTGTCCATGGAATTCTCCAGGCAGGAATACTAGAGTAGGTTGCCATTCCCTTCTCCAGGGGACCTTCCCGACCCAGGGATTGAACCCGAGTCTCTTGCGCCTCCTGCATTACAGGTGGATTGTTTACCATCTCAGCCACCAGGGAAGTCCCAATATTGTTTATAATCTAGTCCAAACCCTTCCATTTTAGAGGCCAACATATTGAGATAATACCATGAATATAATGTCTGGACATATATAAACTTATTTGTGACTAGCCCAATGTTCACACTACAAATATGGTAAAAATGGCCTATTGGTTCTCTGCAGACTGTGTTTCAAATCTCAGAGGAAATCACACCCTTTAAAATTTCCTCCACCTGGAAAGAGCCATGAGCAGTAAGAGCCATAATTGTGCTATGAGGTCTGCTCCGCCGGCTCTGATATTTTTGGGTCTTCATAGGAACAGTGGAGCAAGCTTTCTCTGGCTTCTTATGCTTACCATCCCTTCCAGATTACCATGGAACACATTTCAAAGAAGACCCTCTACAGTAGCTGCCTCTGACCTCTAATGTTGCTTTGTTTCACATCATATGCCTCATTAGAAAAATATCAATACTGAAATGGCAGTATCATTAAGTAACATTCGCAGGTCAAGAACTATTCAGCAAAAAGCACGTAAGACAAAAACAGAAGAGATTATCTTGTGACTTACTTTTGGACTCAGTGAAATTTTATTGGCGTGATATGCCAGAGAGATGGGTCCCTTTTTTTAAAAGAAACATCAGTAATCACGCTTACAACTCTGGGCTGGAGGAAATGTTTTCCTTCCTGACCCTTACCTGGTGAGAATTCCCTTTCTCTCCATTTTATACCTGAAATGCAGGAGACGCGGGTTCAATCTCTTGGTCCGGAAGATCCCCTGGAGAAGGGAATGGCTACCCACTCCAGTATTCCTGTCTTGGAAATCCCATGGACAGAGGAGCCTGGTGGGCTATAGTCCATGGGGTCACAAAAGGGTCGCACAAGACTGAAGGACTAGCACATTCCATGCTATACCAACAGAATTGAGGAGATCCACTCTCAGGCATGGCATTTAGGTTACATGTGGACAAATTCTCTTGGTAACCAAAGGCTGGGAAGGATGACATGTAAGATCAGAATCCTTTTGCAGGGTGCTACCCAGACAGATGCTTAACAGGCATCTTGGTCTGTAGCCCGTGGGGCCAAGCCTTGCAGGGGAGGGTCTAGAACAGGTTTGGGTTGCTCTATGTTCAACAGTGGCAATCTGGTCCCGTAGGTGGCACTGAAGAAGTGAAGTGAAGTCATTTAGCCGTGTCCGACCCTCTGTGACCCTATGGACTGTAGCCTACCAGGCTCCTCTGTCCATGGGATTTTCCAGGCAAGAGTACTGGAGTGGGGTGCTATGTCCAGTATGTGGCACTTGATTGGGTGAAGTCCACAAACATTGCAGCAGTGCTGACTTGACTTCAAAATGACCTCAACCTTTAAGGAAATATAATTTTAGGAATTTTACTTATTCTTTTGGGGTCCTCAAGCCTGGGGTAAAGCCAAGGGCAGGCTGGGGCTCTGAGGATGCCATTGGCAAAATAGGGTCCATGGGTTTCACCTGGTCCTCCAAACCTCAGTCTACAGGGTCAGACCATAACAGGATTGACCACAGCATCCTTGGGGCTGTGTTTTCTGGGTTTTTAGTGATAATTAAAGAATCCATTCAAACTGCTGTACACATTCCCGCCGCCCCCCCCCCCCCCCCATTATTGTAGTCTATCGGCGGCTTACTTGGTGTCAAGGAAAAGATCAAAAGAAGGTGCTGGTAAATTTCCATCCCCTTCCTGACTTTGCTCAAGCTTTTGTCTTTTACAAATGATCCCCACTGAATCTCTGGCCATTTCCAATGCCTTGTTTGTTAAAAGTCTCAATGAGTCAATGACATAGGCTAGGGAATTTGGAGCTAGAAAGGACTACAGAGAGAGCTGGGCCAGAATTCCTCCAGAGTGTTCTGTGGATCTTTAGTCCTGAGAGAGATTCTATGGGAAAAAAAAAGATATTTGGCACAATATATTTGGGAGAAGTTGTCTATTACCTCCTCTTTAAAGAGATTCACAAATCCTTTGGCTTATTAAAAGGTGTGAGGTTTTGTAGTAAAGTTAAACATTTTTACCCCAGCATTTTGTAAAACTGTCTGGTCACTGAATCTTTTGAAGACTATCTCATCTTTTTTTTCAGAATAATCAAACTGCTGAACAGACCAGAGGAATCACGAGTGAGGCCAGATTCCCCATTTCACAGAGGAGAAAATTGAGCAGAGCTCAACTTCTTTCCACCTAACTCATGCTGACCCACGAGAACCTCGGGTAAGTCTGGATAACAGGATTTGAAGCTGAAAAGAACTTAGTCTAGCTTCATAAAAAAACAAAAACAAAAAACCCCACTGAACTCTAGGAATTTTACTTGATTTACTCAGTGCCACAAATTAAGCAGTATCTGTCTAAAATCTAGAATTTCCTCCTTTATGCTTTTTCCTTCCCCATCAAAAAGTGCTCTTTCTGCTATAGGAGGACATTTTTCTGAAATTACTATAGTTTGCATGGCACAGGGGTAAAGGAGACACAAGAGACACAGGATTGTCTCCTTGGGTCTGGAAGATCCCCGGGAGAAGAAAATGGCTACCCACCTCAGTATTCTTGCCTGAAAAATTCCATGGACAAAAGAGCCTGGTGGACTGCAGTCCATGGAATCACAAAGAGTCAGACATGACTGAGTGACTGAGCACACATTTTGCTTTATCTCGGGTTGAATCTTTTTTTTTTAATGCAGCAGAAACCTTTTTCACAAAACACCCAACTTACTTCCCAGCTGAATGGACCCTCTTCATCCTCTCTGGGAAAATAGCCAGGCTGCCCACAGTTCAAGAAACGCTCACTCTATCAAGCTACTTCCTCAAACCTATTTATGTTAGTCTAACTTGGTGCTACAATTATGTAATTAAATTAAATATTACAGAGTGTTGGAATATGAATGCAGAAGAGCCATTTCTCTAAAACCCCTTTAAAAACGAGTTTAAAGAAACTGTTTGTCTTTCAATTTAGAAAGCTCTGCAAAGATTGAATAGACAAAGAGTTGTTAAAAATTGCTGCCAGAGTAGTTGTGGGTGAGACGAGTGTAAATCATGAGAAAAAATACCGACAATTTAGAAGGAGTCTACATTCAGTTTTGCACATCCCAGCCTAAAGAAACCTAAAACCAAAATCTACAGACAACACGTCATTAATGTGCTTCATGTAAGAAAGATGACTTGGAACTTCCATCAATAGACTCACTTCAAAGTAAGGCCTTGATGCTTCATGAAAAGGTTCGTGAATGAATAAACATGTGCGCATTTTAAGTTAAAACTAAATGTTTCAGGACAGTGCTTTTAAATGACTGCATGCTTTATCTAGCCTTTTAAAATTGGTGATTACCAGTATAAACAAATTGAACAGTTTAGAGTGTTGTTATTATATGTCTAAACATTAAAAAAAACAACTTGTTCAAAGTGCTAGCAAACTGCCACATCCCTGTGTGGCAGGTTAAACTTTGAATTGCTCTGTGTTGTATCTTATTTCTCTGATTCCCTGGGTCCTCTGGCTATTAAAACTAGGCTGGAAGGTGAAGCTAATGGGCCTCGGGGTAGGAAGGACACAGGGGAACAAAGAAGACAGGAATGAAAACGTCCTCAGAAGTGGTTGTTATGAATGTCCTGACTTGACATTGGGAGGACCAGACAGAGGAGACAGAAAAGCCAGACGTAGGAAAGTCTGCAAGGCTCAGAGTATAGATTACAAAATAAATCCAAGAGGAGAGAGCTTAAAGGGTGATTCTACAGGAGTGTTTTTTGTTGTTGTTGTTGTTGTTTGTTTGTTTGTTTACTGGGAAAGCCAGAGATGGCAGAGATAAAAGCTCTGATGGATGGATTGGAGAGTTTAAAAAGGGACAGGATGAGAAAACAGAGTTTCTGATCTTTTTTTTGACTAAAAGTACACTAGAAATACAGTTTAATTCTTGATCCTGTATTTAAATAAAGAATACAGCAAGATGTTTTCTTCTAGATGACCCTGTCCTATTGGATCCCATTTAATTTAAAAATCCTGGCTACAAACACAATTATTTCCTGACCTACAGTTCAGAAAACAGTGTGTAAATAATGATTGGTGTGAAGTCAGGCAGTGTGGTGCCCCTGGCTCTCTTCTTCTTTCTCAAGATTGTTTTGGCTCTTCAGGGTCTTTTGTGTTTCTAGACAAATTTTGAAAGAAGGCTCATTTCTCATCTGTCAACTGCTAGGATCGAAACTTGGTGTGGGCTCAGGTGAGACAGACCTGGGAGCATCCCAGATCCCTGCCTGTATCTCAAGCTTGGAAAGATGGCAAGCTAATTAGGGAGGCGTCACATTCAGGCTTGGTTCACACTAGAACTGGGGCCTGGGGCCTGGGGCTGATCTGGTGGACAGGTGACCTCAGAGAGCCCCTCACTCCCTGGTTAGGGGAGGAAGGAGCAGTTCTGAGTAGCTGCAGAAGTGGTGAGCCATCTGAGGCTGAGGGAGGGGCAGAGAGGACACAGGTGCACCCACTTGATGACCAGCGGCTGTGGTGGGAACCACAGGTGTTCACAACACTTGGCGGCACGGGGCAGGGACCAGGCAGGTGGAGCTGCTGCTTGAAGACGCCTCGGAGGAGGAGAAGGAGGCAGCCTCGTGTGGGATGCTGGGTAAGTCTCCTAGCGTGAAGGAAGAAGATCTAGTCTGACCAGATCTTTCTCCAAGAGAGAACCTCACGCAGAGACTGCAACTTTCATGGCGCCAGGATCCCAAGTTGTCCGTCTGGACTGGAGTCGGGATCTCAAGAGGTAAGCTTCATTTACTTGTAGAAGATGAGAAAAAGTTACATTCCTACATGTGTGATTTGTAACTGCAGACTTTAAACCTGATACACCTGCAAGAACAAATATTGGGTGTATGAAGCAGCACACAGTTCCCCCTGGTTTTTTTTTTTTTTTTTTTTTTAACACTTAACTCAGTGCCAATGTTCTAGACACTGTTCTGAACACTGAGTCATACATGAATCCCTGTTAGGTTGGCTCATTGGCAAAATGAGAAGAGCACAGTACACAAAGATACAGTGTGGTGGGAAACGGGACTGATGCACTGTTATGAATGTGGTATATTTAGGAAGCATGAATAAAAAAATTGCCTGACATGTTATTTAGAGGTAACTTACATGGGACGAAAGCTGTGCGCTCCTAAGTCGTTGATTAAATGTCTCAAAAAGAGTGTATGACTATCGAATTTTGCTCTTAACTCTGTCTGGCTGTGGTTCGGGGTCATCATCAGCACCCCTGAGAAAAGATTTCTGGCTCCCCACTCATGAAAACCTGGGGTTTGGCGTGGGCATCTGTGTTTTCAGAATGTCCTCTTGGTGACTCTGCTGTGGTGGCTGCTGATGTAGAAAGTTGGGTGTGTGTGTGTTTTTAAGAGATTCTCTGTTTGTTCCTGATTATTTTATGTAGCATGTGTAAGAGAGGAGGAATCATTTAGGCTATCTACAAATATGCTTTCTCAGTGAGAAAATACCCTTAAACATAATATTATCATGTAGCATCCAATTCTGCATTAATTAGGATACACTGTTAATCAACTTTGTGAAAAGAAACTCACAAAACTATGTTTGAAGTATTCTGTTAGGACAGCCTATTCCTAAATCTTGAGTGCTGAATATTGTTCTGAGGCAAGGACCGATGTGTTTTAGTTTTTAAGATGCTTGATCCACAGTCATTGGAGCCTCACTGATTTTGTTTTTCATGGTTCTGGTGGCAGGGTGTGTTTGTTGAGGAAATTCTAGCTTGAATTGCTAAAACCAGTAAATACAAATCATACTAGCTAAAAACCGTTGGTGGTGGTTGGTTAGAATGGGCTTTTAACTTAGAAATGAACTTTTGTCTGCTTTGAAAAATCTAACAGTGATGATTCTAAGTTCAAGACTACCTGGGTGTTTGCTTATTGCTACAATAGCCTTTTGCTGCAGAGGGCAGTGGTGAAAAGTTCTGGCTTAAACAGTTGAAAGCAATTGCTGAAGATCTTTGCTAAGTGAGGTTTTCTTTTTTTTCCCCATGTTATTAAAATTTGTTTTTATTGTGATAGAAAACACATATCATAAAATTTACTATCTTGACCATTTTTAAGAACACAGATCAGCGATGTTTTTTGGTTTATTTACATTGTTGTGAAAAAGATCTCCAGAACCTTTTCATCTGGTAAAAACTGAAACTCTATACCAATTAAACAGCTCGCTTTGCCCTCTCCTCCAGCCCCTGGCAACCGCCATTCTACCTTCTTTATCGATGAATTCAACTACTTTAGATGCCTTGCATAAGTGGATTCATGGTGTTTGTCCTTTTTTTTCCCCATAGGGGTGTAGCTGCTTTACAATGTTGTTACTTTCTGCTTTACACAGAAGTGAATCATTTACATGTATTTGTCCTTTTATGGCCTGCTTATTTCACTTAGTATTAGGTCCTCAAGGTTCATCCATTTTGTAACTGAAAATTTCCACTGTAGCCAAGAAAGACTTTTGGAGTCATAGTGTCCAGGTTTTTAGCACCTAAGTTTTCTCATTCAAGACCTGACATCCCATAAACCAAATGGCTGGATGAAAGCTGAGGTGTTAGTCCTTAACTAGTCATAAAGTTCATCTGTACTTTATTAAATTAATGTCATGGATTACAGCACCTTAATTGACTATTGACTGCAACTTTTAGTATTCTCAGGCTGAGTTTTAAAAGGGTCCAGCTGGTCTAGAGGTGACACCTGAGAACCCTGGATGCTAGCTTGCTATTACTGACCATGGATCTTTTCTTGCTTTTGATTTCTTTATTAGTGGTAATTCCTTCTATTTCACTGAGTGGTTGAATAAAAAAAAAAAAAAACACTTGGAACTATTAAACTTTATGGGCTTTTCTTTCCCTTCATTCTTCTAAATAAACCACATTGATCATGAGTAAATTCCTTGAACGGCAGGGACCATAAATTTCCATTTTTAGCATTTCTCTGGTTGACTGCACACAGAAGGTGTTCAGTTATTGACTGTCTGCCTTAATAGACATCTTCTATGTAAGTTCATTTTTTTGTTTTCCTAGAATGCTGGAAAACTGTAAGAAGTAGATACTCAATACAAGATTTTCTCTTGCCTAGATCTCAAACTATGGTATGTTTGACCAATTTTGAGCTTTCTAGAAGAAATAATTTTTCCTCCTATTTGTAAGTCAACTTAAGTTTAAGGGAAAGATTCTGATGCTGGGAGGGACTGCGGGCAGGAGGAGAAGGGGACAACAGAGGATGAGAT
Organism: Cervus elaphus; assembly: GCF_910594005.1. NCBI lineage: Eukaryota > Metazoa > Chordata > Mammalia > Artiodactyla > Cervidae > Cervus > Cervus elaphus. Next base: position 41,017,901 of record NC_057841.1, read on the forward strand.
GGTTGGATGGCATCACCGACTCGATGGACATGGGTTTGAGTGGACTCCGGGAGTTGGTGATGGACAGGGAGGCCTGGTGTGCTGTGATTCATGGGGTCACAAAGAGTCGGACACGACTGACTGACTGAACTGAAGTTTAAGGGTTATATAGATAAACTTCAGCTTTCTTGATCTAGCATTATTTCTGATGGTTTAATAAGGGGTTCTTGCAAATGCTCTTCTGGTGGCCTAGGAACAGAAAGGCATCATTTGCTATTCTTTCATGGTTAAAAACTTTTAAAGGTTAGTAGTTGAACTATAAAAGTGAATGCCTGATATCTAGATTCTAGCTAATATTAAGGAATAATTAATATTATTGGGAAAATGTTTTATATTATTCAAATAGTAGCATCCCCAAAGCAGTAATTGGAAGATGTTATCATCTGCAGAACCACTTTCTCCCCCATACCCTCATTTGCGAAGAAGTGAAAATGTAATGTATTTGCTAGCAGTTTCTATGTGGGTATGACCCACAGCAGAATGAGTATAAATTGATTTAAAACAAGGCAGGCAGAATTAGGTTTGGCTTAAAAAAAAAAAAAGTGAAGTAGTTCCAGAACAAAAATTCCATCCATTACAACCTACTGTTTCCTAGCAGCCAAATTCAAATTGAATAATAACTGAGAACAAAACACAGCCTTTGGGTAAGTGACCGCAGGTGGGACTAAGGTTTTCGCTCTCTTCTTAGTGCACTCTAGAGGGGTAAAAACTCTACAGATGACTGCTTAGAATAAGGCTAAATTGGTGATTAGAAACCACTGCCACCTGTGAGCGCCTGCTGCCCTGGGAGCATCCGGGGGCTGTCAGTGATGAAGCGGGATGCCCTGCCAGCCTCAGTGAAGTGACTCACCTTCTCCCCTGGATAGAATTAAAGGATTGAGAAGGGATACCTCGTTTTCTAAATATATGAAAATATTGAAGAAAACGAGAATAGGAATCTTTCAGAACTTAGAAAGATCTTTCACTCATCAGGAGTGTCTAAAAACCACAAATGCTAACAAAAGGCTGGGCGGAGGCGGGAGAATTTCTACAAAATCTGAGAGGATGATTGCTTGCTGGGACTTAGAAGGAGTCATAGTTCTAATCCTGGTTTTGGCCCATGAATTGCTCTAGGATAAGGCACTGAAACCCTCCAGAATTTAATTTCTCCAGCTGTGAGTTGAGAAAGCCCTGGCTTAATTAGGCGAGTACAAACAGAACAAATACATAAGTCCTACTAGAAAGTTCTGGATGGTAAATGCCTACCAGGTCAAGTGGCTTTCTCTTTGAAGGCAAAATTTGCTGGACACCTAGTTTGAATCCGTTTTGGGGACATATTCCTTGTTTTGCGTTAGCTATGCAGACCTCTAGGATGAAGGCTGGATCTTACACATATTTGACTTTTCTCAGCACAGTGGTTGGCTTAGCAGTCCTCGGTGTTTGTTGAATTGTTGTTTAGTTGCTAAGTCATGTCCAACTCTTTGCGACCCAATGAACTGCAGTAGTCTAGGCTTCCCTGTCCTTCACTATCTTCTTGAGTTTGCTCAAACTCATGTCCATTGAGTCAGTGATGCCATCCAACCATCTCATCTTCTGTTGCCCGCTTCTCCTCTGGCCCTCAGTCTTTCCTAGCATCAGGGACTTTTTCAATGAATGGGCTCTTCTGAATTGATTTTGCATAAATTATTTCATACAAATTAAGGGAAAATATTTTTTCTGATGTCAGGTGAAGGGGGATGATGGTAGTAATTATGCAAAGAAAGTCAAGAGTAGATCCTTATGAAAATGAAGGGGTTCTTTTCCTTCCTCATCATGTGACTGAATTTCCTTTCATTTCATTTGCTATTTTCTAAACTTTTATTGATGTATAGCTGATTCATGGGCTTCGCTGTTGGCTCAGATGGTAAAGAGTCTGCCTTTAATGTGGGAGACCTGAGGTTTATCCCTGGGTCAGGAAGATCCCCTGGAGGAGGAAATGGCAACCTACTCCAGTAATCTTGCCTGGAGAATTCCATGGACAGAGAGGCCAGGCGGGCTAGAGTCCATGGGGTTGCAGAGAGTTGGACATGACTCAGTGACTAACACACACACACGGTTGATTCATAACATGTTAATGTCAGCTGTACAGTAATCACATACATACTTTTTCATGTTCTTTCCCATTATGGTTTATCACAGGATATTGAATATATTTCCCTGTGCTATACAACAGGACCTTGTAGTTTACCCATCCCATGTGTAATAGTTTGCATCTGCTAATCCCAACTCTCCATCCTTCCCTTCCCCAAGCCCCTTCTGCCCTTGGCAACCACCAACAACCATGTCAGTTCTCTGTGTCTGAGTCTTTTCTGTTTCACAGATAAGTTCATTTGTAGTTTAGATTCTACAGGTAAGTGATATCATCTGCTATTTGTCTTTTCTGACTTGCTTAGTATGGTAATCTCTAGGTCCATCCATGTTGCTGCATATGGCATTATTTCTGAAGGTGCCTTCATTTTCTGTGGTTATCAGGAGAAATGTATTCCCCATACTGTCAGTAGTTGGATCTGAACTCTTAATTAGGAAGTTGCTCACTTTCAAGAAGTCTAGTAACCAGAGGACTGCTCATAGGGAGGTGTCTGGACATGTGACAGCTCACTGAATCACCTGGCAAAGAAATGACATCAGTTTTCAACCCTACAATGTGGCATTCTAAGACGGTTTCCTAATGAGCTGAGTGGTGGCTCCTCTGTGACATATTTAGCTGGAATTGAAATAAATCCTGATTCCTTTCACTGAATCATAGCCCTTCCCTTGCCTTTCTGGCAGCCCAGCTACGAAAGGAGAGGTTAATTGATAATGTCTATTAGCTGCTCCATGCTCAGCCTGTGCCAGGGGCTGAAAACTTAATGCCAAATTAGCATCTCCATGTAAGGTCAGTGATGGCTCTTTCTCAAAGTAGGTCCCTGGACCTGCAGCATCCATATCACCTGGGACCTTGTTTAAAATGCAGATTCTTGGACCACAGGTCCCGTGACTGAAGCTGTTTAAACAAGTGTTTTGGGTGATTCCAACACTGGCTGATGTTCTGAAACCCCTGATCTCTGATATTTAACACTCTAAACAACTAAGGGTTATTCTTGGGTCTGCTTTCATTTGGAAAATGAGATTACAGATAAACCTGAATTTCTAAACTTCAATAAACCCAAATCAAATTTCTTGTATTCCTAACAACTCCAGTGCTTTACCTAATGTGGGCCATCATTCTAGGGGTAGGGGGGCAACTCTAGTTCATACCAGTCACTGTTCGTGGTCCAAGCGCCTGCTTCATATAAAGTACAGTGTGTGTGTGTTGGGCGGGAGTGGGGTGGGGGGGAAGTGTGAAGGAATGAGACAACCTTTTTCCTTCCAGGGTCTTACAATTGAGTGGGGGTATTCATCTTTTAATTTTTATTTTATATTGGAGTATAGCTGATTTCCCAGGTGGCTCAGTGGTAAAGAATCCGTCTGCTAATGCAGGAGATGTGGGTTTAATTCCTGGCTTGGGAAGATCCCCTGGAGATGGAAATGGCAACCCACTCCAGTATTCTTGCCTGGGAAATCCCATGGACAGAGGAGCCTGAGAGCTACAGTCCGTGGGGTCCCAGAGTCTGACACAACTGAGCAGTCAGTTGATTTACAATGTTGTTACTTCCAAGTTTATAGCAAAGTGATTCAGTTATACATATACTTAAATCTATTTAAATACACAAACACATAAAGTAAATACACAGCATCACATAATTGCCCTGGAGAGGAGCCTGGGAGGGGACAGAGGTTGAACTCAAACAAAAATGGGTTGTGTTGTGGGAGGCAGGTGAGCCCGGCTAAGCCAAGGTGAGTCCCCTTTCTGTGCCCCTGTGTCCTTGCTTCTAGAAGAGTTGGAGGTGGGGCTAGAACTGGGATTGAGAAAGGCCCCTTGCTGACTTGGAAGGTTGGGAGAAACCAAGTTGGGGAAAGTCTGTGTCTTTTCTGCTTCAACCAGAACAGCAACTTGTGTCTCTTTGTCAGGCCCCTGTGTAAATTTTTGTTTATAAAAAGTTTCATGGCTAAATTAAAAAACAATCCCTGGACTTGATGATGTCAGGCTTATTTCAGCTCTGCAGGTCAGTGGTCTCTACTTCTCTGTAAGGTTCTGGAAGGATTCATCAGTAGGGAGAGAGAACTTGAACTATTTGGGGGGAATTGTTCTGGCACTATGAGGTGAAATAATATTCCTGTCAAACACAGCTCAGTGGGATATAAAAATAGTGAATTCCTGCATTTTCCTTAAGAGGAATATAATTCTCTTTTCTGTTTATCTATCCTGATCTGAGAACAGAGAACAATTTCTGTGGCAAAACTGAAATATAGACCCTTTTGGACTTGGACCAAAATTTCAAAAGAGATCAAAATCTCAATGGTAAGAATAAAAATCTCCGAGACTTCAGGTTCTCATTATTCTTGCTCCTTAAACTTAAATTCCCTTCTTCAGTGAGTCTATTCATGAATAATCAGTGTCTGAAATCATGTTCCCTCCTTAATTCACTGCCATATGTCTCACTAACTTCAAAACATTACAATAAATATGACATTTTTTTTCTTCCCCCAAGCAGAAACCAAGAGAATAGTACTCAAATCAGTGACAAATGGGAACCCCATAGCTAGTTTGGGTTGGAAAACTATTCTGTTTTACTTTCAGAGCAATGTACCAATTCAGCCTTAATTAAAAGCACTTCAGTGGTCACCATGGCTTCCTTTAAAACAAATTTTAACAGTTTTATTGTGAGCTGAGTTTAATAAGCTCAGCTGTGAGAACTGTGCACAAGAGGAAGTGAGAATACATAGAGCACATGGAATGAGCCACAGTCAGGGGTCTTGGAAGTGAATCTCACAGAGATTTAAGGTGGTGGGTGAGCTGGTAGAAAGGTGCCAACTTGCTGCACCAGAGCTCAGGGAAGGAGTAAAGCCCCATTAGGACCTAAGGTGGTGGTTAAGATTAAAAAGGAACTGGCAGATGAATGCATAAAGACATGGTACATAAATACAATGGAATATTACTCAGCCATAAAAAGGAACAAAATAAGGTCATTTGTAGAGATGTGGATGGACCTAGAATCTGTTATACAGAGTGAAAAACAAATACTGTATATTAATGCATATATGTGGAATCTAGAAAGATGTACAGAGGAACCTATTTGCAGGGCAGGAATACAGATGAAGACGTAGAAAATGCACATGGATACAGGGCAGGAAGGGGAGGGTGGGACAGATAACTAGTGGAAAGCTGCTATATAATACAGGGAACCCTGCTTGGTGCTCTGTGAAGATCTAGAGGGGTGGGATGGGAGGGAGGATCAAGAGGGAGGGGGTGTAAGTATACATGTGGGAGGTTCACGTTGTTGTAAAGCAGAGACTAACAGCACTGTAAAGTAATTATACTCCCACCCCCACCCCCCAAAAAAAACCAAGAAAGCTGGAAAGGAAAAGAAAGATGGAAACTGCTAGTTGTCATTAACAAGGGTATTGTAGAACCAAATCTCAAACAGAAGATGTAATTAATCAGTTCCTGGGAATCCTTTTGGAGAGTTTCAAATCAATTAAGCTTTTGATTTTTAAAAGTGATCACAAGGGGGAAAAAGATAAGGAAAACAGTGTACCCAGCCCCAAACAGGTTATTTCTGAAATACCAGTTGCACTTGGATATAGAATGCACAAATTCCATTGGGAGAATGTTACTGCCTTAAAGATGAGTGAACTCTGACAAGTCTGAGACCTTTGATGAGAATAAAAGTCACTGAAAACAGAAGATTCTCTGCTCTCGCCGGCTAGGCAGATGCCCAACAGCCTGTAGAAATGATGCTATGCCAAACAGTTTCACCCCTGTTCAACTGAGCTGATTGGAAACCCCAGATACCTCCATAGACTTACAGGACTTATAGCCCAACATCTGAGAGCCTGACAGGCAATGGAATATGTTCAACTTGCTGGAGACCCGTGTGGTGCTAAATAGCCCGAGGACAGGGATGCTGCTAGAGAGACACCCACGGGCACGGCTGCAGCAGCCAAATCTGCAAGCGTGCCCGTGCCTTCCTGGAGAACAGAGCGGCATATGGAGGGTTCGGGCTCACTGCCATCTGTCGAGAGTGGGCAGGCCTGCACATGCATCCCCAGTCGGCACCCAGGCTTGGGAGATGATCATTTGCATAGCGAGAGGTCTGCTACCTTTGGATAAGAATGGGGACCAGGAGAAGCCACTCAGCAGAAATAGCTTGGTTATTCCCCCAGATACACCCCAAGATTTGGGGGGAGAGAATCCTTACCTCTGTCTAGTGTGTCCTGAGCTTGTTCATTCATATGCTATAGAATATCATCATCATCATCATTGCAAATAATAGTAACTGCTGCTCAGAAACTCTTCCCTTTAACCTCTAAGAACTTGCACCATGTTAGACCTTCATCCATGAAACTGAGACCTGGATACTGCTCTCTTCCATTTCAACCTGTGCTCCTAACCAGGAAGTAGGGAAATGACAGTGGGAATTAATTTTAATAAAAACCTGAAATTCTGATTTTTCTAGCATCCTCTTTTATCACCCTGAAAATCTCACCCTTCCTTCTACCTTGGACCAACATGTATAAGATGAAACAATACAAGCCATAGTTAATATGACTCCTCTATGTAAGGAAATGAATGGCTCAACAAGGTTACCAAACAAGGTTTCTTTTCAAAGCTTGTCCTGACTTACCACTATGAATCTCCTGAGTTATTCCTCCAACCTGTCTGCCAGCAGTTTACTTATTGAGCAGGATATACCCAAAGACTAAACATCTGTTTCAGATGCCCTGTTCTTCATATATTCCAGCTCATCAAATCCTATTAAGAATTCTACAGTACAGGTACTATTAAAGCCTCCCTTTTACAAATGAGACAGGTGTGGCACAAAGAAACAGGATAACCTACCCCCAGTGCTGCAGTCGGGGGTATGGTGGGAGCCAGGAGGCCAGTGAAGAAAAGCTGGCCCTGGGGTCTGTCTGTAACCATTAGGCACCACTGCCTCCCATCTAATCTAAGGGCCGATGCCAGAGGTCAGTGTAAGAGTGATGACTGCGGTTCAAGGAACTTAGTATCTTTCTTTTAAAAATACATATTTTTGACTATGCTGGATCTTCATTGCTCTGTGTGGGCTGTCTGTAGTTTCGGAGCTACTCTTTGTCGCGGGGTGCGGACTTCTCATTGGGGTGGCTCTCTTGTTGTGGACAGGGGGCTCCAGCGGCTCTAGCTGTGGCTCCCAGGCTCTAGAGCACAGGCTCAGTAGTTGCGGTGCACGGGCTTAGCTGCTCTGCAGCATGTGGGATCTTCCCGGACCAGGGATCAAACGCATCTCTCTTGCGTTGGTGGGTGGATTCTTTACCACTGAGCCACTAGGAAAGCCCCAAGGAGCTTAGTGTTTTTCTCCATCAGTTTTGTTACCTTTATGTCCTCAAATATATTTTACATCATATAATAGAGTAACAAGTGACACTTGTTCAGTCCTCTGCTGTGTCCGACTCTCTGTGACCCCACGGACTATAGCACTCCAGCCTTCCCCGCCTTCACTATCTCCTGGAATTTGCTCAAAGTCCTGTCCATCGAGTCAGTGATGCTGTCTAAACATCTCATCCTATGCTGTCCTCTTCTCCTTCTGCCTTCAATCCTTTCCAGCACCAGAGTCTTTTCCAATGAGTCAGAAACAAGTGAAACTAGTATTGATAAATGTGGAGTCTGTCAAGTCATTAGACATGTGACCAACCTTAAGAGTCTGCTCCATTCATCCGTCATTTGTTACTAAGTAAATAGCACAAGAGAAGACTTGGGCTTTGACAATCATTGAGCATATTTTGGGTGGGTTTTTTTTTTTTTTCAGTTTCCAAGTTTTTATTTAAAATCAGCAAAATGAAAAAAATTACCAAAATGAAAACTTAAATGAAATCCCAATATTTTTAAAATAATTATTTTCAATTAATTATTTTAATTGGATAATTAATTATTTTACAGTATTGTGATGGCTTTTTGCCATACATCAACATGAATTGGCCACGGGTACACATGTGTCCCTCCCACCCACCCCGGGGCTCCCACCTTCCTCCCCACCCCGTCCCTCTGGGTTGTCCCAGAGCACTGGCTTTGGGTGCCATGCTTCATGCATGGGACGGGGCACTGGTCATCTATTTTACATATAGTAATGCACATGTTTCAGTGCTGTTCTCTCAAATCATCCCATTTTGCGTGGTTCTTAATGCAGCATTCTGTAAGATATAGAGTGAATACTCTTGCTAGAGTAAATAATAATCATACTAAGATTACATTGTGAAAACTATATATGGGAAAGTCGGTACCTGGAGGAAAAGGGAAGATGTCAGATAACAAGATCACAAGGAACAAAAAACACACCTTCCCTCAGACTGAGGATGTGGTGTGGTGGTGGTAGGGTGGATTTTAGGAAGGAGGTTAAAAGAAAAAAGTGAATCTGGTTCAAGGAGCTCACCTTCCCTACCCCCTCTGTTAATTTGCCTTAAAGAAAAAAGAAAGGGAAGGCTTCTCCAGATTTCCTTGTGTCTGAAAAGGGGGGGAGAGGGTCTGGTAGAGAAGCAAGTGCTGGGATGTTAACATTCTGAAGGATGGAGATCTGGGGGCGCGTTGTCCTCGTTCCTTACAATCCTCTTTATTCAAGCTGAGCTCTGAGACACGCCCTACCTGTTATTAGCCAACTCGTGCACTGGCTGTGTGCCTTGTTGTTGTCGTTGCTAAAGTATCGTGTCTGTTACTATGGAAACGAAGCACTCCTGACAAAGGTTTGACATAAACATGCTGACTACAGGAGACATAGCCACGCAGAACATTTCTCGCTTTTAATGCACCTACGCCAGAGCAGTCGCTTCACCTTTCTGAGTCTCAGTTTCTTTGAAATAAGAAACACCCTGTTTGATGTTTTCCAGGCTCTCTTTAGCCACTTAGAGTCGGTGGAAAGTGACAAACAGCCAACTAACAACTGAATCTAACAGGGGCACTAAAGTGGGGAGAAGCAATCAGGTGACATTCAGGGGACTGAAGCTCAGACTTTTTGCTTCAGGAACTAGAGGTGCAGCCTCTTAGGCCATTAAGTCTTGCTTCTGGAGCCTTTCTGCACATGTTTTCTCTGCTGCAAGTGTGATTTCTACAGCATTATGGGTTGCTCTGGGGACTGTCTCCTGAGTCGGGGTGGGGTGGGGGACAATGGCAGTCATGGAATGCAGAAAGAGGAGAACTGGGGGTGGTGATTGAAATAGAAGGAGCAGTGATGGGACCCTGAACTGGGGATCCAGTGATGGAGGACTGGAAAGGGAGGGGCAGATGGAAAGAAAATGGAGAAGCTGAGCTGCAGAAGCAGCAGCGTTCAGGAGAGGACCTGTGCTGACCAGCAGCACTGGGTGTCCCAGCTCTCCAGTGCAGGTGCCCATGGGTTCCCAAGAGTGAAGCACAGCCCCAGTGAAGCTCTGCAAAGGGATGGAGGGAACATTCGGATAAACTAAGACATGCACAGCCCGTGAGAGCTCGGCCAAGATAACACACCTGCTGTGTCAGAGATTCCTGAATGTGGACACAGTTGATCCACTAGAAAGCTTGGTGAAGGATTTGCCCACTTTTCAGGCACTCTGTTTCATAGGCATCTTGAGTAATTTTAATCTCCTTGGTAGGCACTTGGGGAAGACCTGTAATCCCCACATCTCCATTCCTTAGCTTTGTGGGAAGTTTCCTGTTGGAGATTCTGTGTGTCCCTTCCCTGGGAGTTAAAGGACCTTGGTATCATCCACTGATGTTACCAGGTCTTCACTTGCAAGGGTAGCTCACTACCATGCATCAGGAGGAGACCATGAAGATCCCCGATGGGCTTAACTGGGAGATAAGGCAGAAAAGTTAGGTTGAGGCTAGATTGTGGAAGACTTTTGTTTTTTAGTTTGCTGGGTTGACAAGAAGGAGCTAATGATGGTCTTTGCACATGAGAGTACCACCATCAACATTCTGGTTTACCAAATTAATATGGTGGCAGTGGAAAAATGGATCCATCAAAATAGGATTCTTGAGTCAAGCTATCAAATATGAACCTGCTGAAATGGACTAGGTGTAGGGCAATACAACTGTAGTGGCCACTGTGTTATGCCAGGCATGTGCTGAATAAAGTGCTTGAGCTGTATAACCTCAGTCCTTACAGGATGCTGCAGTGGTATCACTCATTTAATGATGAGTACATAGAAGCTCAAAGAATTCAGGGCTCTTGCCCAAGGCCACACAGCTAGTAAGTGACAAAGATTTCAACAAAGATCCACCTGATTTCAAACCTCTGCTCTGAACCAGTAAAGGAAGAAAATGACACCAATAACGAAGAGCTGGTGCAAGACACACTGTGAAATAGAGGCCATGTGGTTAGACAAAGCTGCCTGGGAGGGGAGAGTCACTGCCTGATGATTTTCTGCAGATGTTATGAGCCTGGGAAAAGAAAGCTTCTTTTTTACATCAATCACGTTGAACGTAAGAAAGAGTTTACAAATGCTTGGAGGCAGAACTAGTAGGATGGGGTCGATCTGCCATGGTGGTTGCTCTCACCATTCCTCTGATGGGTTGGTTCCAAGCCAGGATGCCACCGAGTTCACCAAGATTGTAATGCATCATTTCTAAGCTCCCTACCTTCCCTCTGGTCCCAGCTGGCATGACCAGTCTATGCCTCATTTCTTTTCCAGAGTATATTGAGTGTTGCTTACTGCCTTCAGTTTTTCCCTGATAGCTATGAGGTGAATGTCTGTGTTGTTGTGTTGGATTGCACTGGACTTGGAGCCAGAGCACAGCTTGCTCTCCCATCCTACTCCACCCCACCCAAAGATAAATGGCAAGGTATCCATGAAGCAATGGCTATTGATGTACAAGGTCTTGTTGACCAGACAGCAAAAAATCAATAGTCACGCCTTCTTTCAAGGATGAGATCACTTCTTGCCAATTGCGTCCCTTCCCCAATAGTTTTCCTGAATGGTCAAGTGCTACATTCTGATTCACACAAGTAATTTTATGCCAGTTTTCTACGTTCTTCTGGCAAAAGTGAAACTTTCAGTGCTGATAACTGCCAGAAAGGATGATTAATCTTTTGCCTTTGCAACTACAGTCCTAGCCATTAAAAATTCAACTTCTACGTTTATCGAACTGTAGTTCTGCTACACTTACAATCACTATGTAGTAAAAGGGATTATTTAATTTCCTAATGTACTGATGCAATTTGGGTTGATTCTGTAGCTCAACAGGGGTAAAAAGCACTTTTCAGGGAAGCATTCTTTTATGATCCACAAATGTAAAGAAAATTAGGAATTCTGACATCTGCAGTTTTGCTATTTGCAATCTGGGTAATACTGGGCAAGATCATTCAATATACTCAGCCACAGTTTCCCCAATTATTATATTATTACATATTATTATGAGAAGACTACTTCAAAGTAACACAAGAGTTTGAGGGAAAAAGTATGAATATGTGTGTGCACATGTTGTTTCTCTGTGTAGAATGAAAACATCTCCGGCAGAGAAACTTACATAGTGTCTGCTATTCCTACACAATTGAGCAAAGCAGGAACTGGTAGAAAGAATACACTTTTGAGTCAGAAGATACAGGTTTGAAGCTTGGCCCCATCCATGCCTATGAATGTGCATTTAAGAATGTAATTAGAGTTAAATTTCTTGCTTTTAAAAAAAGGCAGGGGGATAGTAGGAGAGGACTATCAAGATGATTGAATAAAAATGTTGATCAGATCACGTTGTAAACTGTAAAGTAATATGTAGATGTCTGGATAAATAGAACAGCTCATAAGGACATGCTGCTAGTAAATAGACTGGAGGTGACTACTTCCTTACCTAGTTTCTGAGGCCTGCTGCAGAGATGAGCAGTTCCAGGTCACTGGTCAGCATCAAAGTAGCTCATCTGCAAGCAGTAAGTAGAGTTAGGTGTAATAAAATCTACTTTAGACTTGATACAGTAGGTGACTATGGGGCCATAGGAAGTAGATACCCAGCAAAGAGCTGGACTCGAGGTTCTGGACCTCAGAAGAATGCTCTGTTGAGAGATCTAGATTTGGAAATAGATGCCATATGACTGGTTTTGGCTTTATTTTGATTGCCTTTTGATTACATTCTATAATATCATCTAAAAATCTGCTCTCAAGTTGTAAATGGGAGTTCAAACTGTATCATCCTTGAATAAACTGGCCTGGTAGCATTACTTTACATAAACCTGTTTTTGTTTTATTTCCATTTAGTAACAGCCTCATGGGACTTTTTTTTTTTTTTTTTTTTTAAAGATTCCAAAGAATGTGTCATCTCCAAATGCAGAAATTTTAGTTCGCACTACCTCTACGGCAGCTGCTAACAGTAGTGCATCTATGCTGAGATGGACCCATCCATCTCTAACTTAGATATGAAGGCTGAGCACTGCTTTTGAACCCTGAGCAAATTGCTTTCAGGCCCTGGTCCCTCCTGCCACAGCCCTGGTATCCCCTTGTTGTCATAATTCGAATTTTAACCTGTTCTTTTAAGGCTAGTGTGTAATCTGAAAATATAAGATGATCCTGGAACTTCTTGTTATGTCATAAAGTAAGGAAAAGCTTAAGAAACGCTGGGAAATATCAAAATGACATAAGGGTTTGCCTGAAGGTACTCCCTCTGACCAAATGTGGGGCAAAAGATTCAGAAAATTTCAGCAGCAACATAAATAGAATTGAATAACCTCTTTTGGTATAAGAAATTGAGCCAGAAAATCACACAGGCCAATAGGGCGAATACATTTAAAGACTTTCATATGCCAGGACGTATGGACCTAAGTAAATGATAGTTTATTTTCAGAGCTACAAGTGTAAAGAAGAGCAAAACAATAAAGCTTGGGTAGTTCTCCTGCATTAAGTAGATTCAGGAAAAAACAACCCAAGTAAGTTGAGAATACAGTACTTTGACTCTCTTCAGGCTGTTTATGCTTAGTTGTTCAGTCGTGTCTGACTCTTTGCGACCCCAGGGGCTGTAGCCCACTGGGCCCCTCTGTCCATGGGATTCTTCAGGCAAGAATACTGGGGCAGGGGGCCATTTCTTTCTCCAGGGAATCTTCCTGACCCAGGGATGGAACCCAGGGCCTCTTGCACTGCAGGCAGACTCTTCACCATCTGCGCCACCAGGGAAGCCCCAAGACCAAAAAAAAAAAAAAAACCCCAATATAAAAGAAATCCCATCTAGACAAATCCTATTTCAGTACATAGGTTTGTTTTTCTGCAGAGAGATGGGATAACATGTCAGAAATATACTTTCTGTGTATTTGAGGATTGATCCCATAAGGAAGCACCCTGTGGCCGGAGGTGGTGGTTTCTCACTGTTACGGGAAATGCAGGAACCACCACTGGTGCTGGATTGAGATTCAAGATAACCTTATAGTCAGGACTTCTCAACCTCAGCACTACTAACATTTTGGATCCAATAATCCTTCATCGTGGGGGCTTGTCCTGTACTTTGTAGGATATTTCGCATCTCTGGCTTCTACTTAGTAAATGGGAGAGGTAACCAGATCTGTCCCCCACCCCCCCAGCTCTAACAACCAGAACTGTCTGTTCAGTTCAGTTCAGTCGCTCAGTCGTGTCCGACTCTTTGAGACCCCATGAACCGCAGCACGCCAGATCTCCCTGTCCATCACCAACTCCCGGAGTTTACTCAAACTCATGTCCATTGAGTTGGTGACGCCATCTGACCATCTCATCCTCTGTTGTCCCCTTTCCTCCCACCTTTAATCTTTCCCAACATCAGGGTCTTTTCAAATGAGTCAGCTCTTCACATCAGGTGGCCAAAATATTGGAGTTTCAGCTTCAACATCAGTCCTTCCAATGAACACCAAGGACTGATTTCCTTTAGGACGGACTGGTTGGATCTCCTGGTTGTCCAAGGGACTCTCAAGAGTCTTCTCCAACACCACAGTTCAAAAGCATCAATTCTTTTGCACTCAGCTTTCTTTATAGTCCACCTCTCACATCTATACATGACTACTGGAAAAACCATAGCCTTGACTAGATGGACCTTTGTTGACAAAGTAATGTCTCTGCTTTTTAATATGTCTGTAGACATCACCAAATGTCTGTTGGGGACAAAATCTCCCTCGTGGAGAACCACTGGTTTTTTAATAGGTGTAGATAAAGATATGTGTGTGTGCATGTGTGTGCATGAGCACACACATACATATATTTCCTAGTTCTATTGAGAGGAGCTGGAAGCAATGACAGTGTCATAGCTATGAGTACATTCATCACCCGGGTCTTGGGTTCTAACTACCATTCTTGACTAAAAGGAAGCAGAGTTCCTGAAATGGCTTCTCTATAAAATCTAATACTGGGGCCTGGAAAATATAAGATGATCCTTGAACTTCTTATGTCATAAAGTAAGGAAAAGCTTAAGAAATGCTGGGAAATATCAAAATGACATAAGGGTTTGCCTGAAGGTACTCCCTCTGACCAAATATGGGGCAAAAGATTCAGAAAATTTCAGCAGCAACATAAATAGAATTGAATAAAATAAGAATATATAGTCAATACTAAATAAATAAGAGTTGTTTTTTTTTTACGGTAGAATATCAATCAGTGAACCTAGAAATGATGGTGATTCTATCATTAGGAGATAACACAGGCTGGTTAATAATTGATTCAGGCAAGAATAATAGGTGCTAAAACCATGGGGTGAGAGTGGATGACTAACAGTATGTTTACATCTTAAAATTTTTGGAAAGTCAATGGCTTGATTGAAGGGCATATTATTCTTATTTAAATGCCTTTATTGAAAGAAATCTAAATTATGGAACATTCCATATTCAAATGAGCATATATAATTATACTAATCAGCATCAATGCCTGGAAAAATAAATATTTGTTGAATGAATGATGCATCCTTACTAAGCATGATAAACGGCTGTTGCATTGATTTAAGAATCAGAAATGTGCCATTGTGACATATGAGGATAGCAGTCAGTTGCAATTGCCTTAGCCTAAACAGATGTTTATTACATCATGAGAGAAGTTTTAAATGTTAGGCTTCAGCTATGCATATGATTCAGTGTTTTGATGCTGGAAAAAAACATTCCTATGGAATAAGGAAGACAAAACTGAACTGTTCTTTTATATTATCTTTTATTTTTTTCATATTTGAAAATTGACTTTGTTTTCTGTATTTTCTTTATGGAGTTCATACGATAGTATGTTGGAGTGTCTTAATCTGTTTTTCCTGTTTCTTTTTTAAAAAAATTTTTATTGGAGTACAGTTGCTTTACAATGTTATGTTTCTACTGCACAGCAAAATGAATCGGCCATTCATAGACATGTCCTCTCCCTTTTGGATTTCCTTCATTCGGGTCATTACAGTGCATTAAGTAGAGTTCCTCTGCAGCCAAAGGGGCAAGGTAAAATCCCACAAGACCAGATAAATGAAGCTATTAATGTCTTGTCTTTTAATATGAAGTCCACTGGAGTAAATTGATAAGAATACCAGCAGGTGAATTTAAGGAAGGCAAATTGTAAAATGTACATGGTACACTAGGTCATTAATTGGCTTGTATATTGACCTTACTGTGTGCCAGGCATGGTTCCAAGTCCTTTAGATACATTAGCTCACTGACACTTGATAACAATAGTGTGAAGCAGGTACAGTGATCCTTCCCGCTTTTAAGACGAAGAGATGAAAAGGTTAAATAATTTTTTCAACATAAGAAAGCTGGTAAATCTTGGGAACAGGGCTAAATACAAGGGTCTGGTACCAGAGTGTGGGCCCTCATCTCCTCCCCCCTACTCTGCCCCACTTCTGCCTTATGATCTCCATATACAGTTTGCTTGCCTTTTCGGATGATTCACTTAAAAATGTTTAAAAATTATTGCCATTAATAATTCACTTTACACATTTATATGTATTCTATTTTTGAGATAAACATTAATATGATAATTACATAAGGAATCCTTTTTTTATCTGCCCACTTCATGTTTTTTATTTTTTATTGAAGCATAGTTGATTTACAATGTTGTGTTAGTTTCAGCTGTACATCAAAGTGATTCAGTTATGCATATTATTCGTTTTCAGATTCTTTTCCCATTTAGGTTATTACAAAGTAATGAGTACAGTTCACTGTGATACATAGTCCGTCTTTACTGGTTATCATTGTATTTATAGTAGTGTGTATATGTTAATTCCAAACTTCCCATTTATCCTTCCCATCCTTCCCTTTACCCTTTGGTAACCATAAATTTGTTTTCTATGTCTGTGAGTCTATTTCTGCTTTGTAAATAAGTTCATTTGCATCATGGTTGTTTTTTTAGATTTCACGTATATTATGACATTTGTCTTTCTCTGCATGGCTCACTTCACTTGTATGATAATCTCCAGGTCCACCCCTGTTGCTGTGAATGGCAGTATTTCACTTTCTTTATCATTGATTAGTATTCCACTGCGTATATATGTGCCGGAGCTTTTTTATTCATTCATCTGTCAGTGGACATTCAGGTTGCGTGTATGTCTTGGCCATTGTCAGTAGCGCTGCAGTGAACATCGGGGTGCATGTATCTTTTTGAATTCTAGTTTTCTTCAGATATATGTCCAGGAGTGGGTTTACAGGGTCATATGGTAGCTCTGTGTTCAATTTTTTCATTTTTAGATGGAAGGAACTTTAAAATAAGGTTGCTTACCTCATCTAATCACTCTCTAAGCCCAGACCTTGAAACCTGAAGTATATTCTCCCCATGGCTTTGCAGGTGAATTTGAATAAGTTGGCAAAACAAATCCCACGGTCCTGACAGTCCCAGCGATGGCTCTGGGTCACTGCGTCTGTGTGGGACAAGAGGAGGCCCTGAAGGGTGAAGGTGTGTGATTCATCTAAGTCAAGGCTACATCTGTGGTTTTCTGCTTAAGTGCAAGCACTCATGCTCTCCTAACTGCTTCTCATCCAGTGACAACATTCAGAGGCCGAGAGGGACCCTGCTGCGTGCTGCTTGGAGGCCCCCTCCAGAACTGTCTGGGCTCTGGTGTGTGCTGAGAAATGAGTCCATTGATTGCTCCCTGGGGGCATATAAATCCACTAAAACATTGTCTAACTCTATGTGTATTTTCACAGAAGCAGCCATAATGTGGACTAGATTTACATCTCCTACTGAACTTTAAATTTTCTGCTATGGGTTTTTGTTGTCTCCTTCTAGCAAAGCTGCCTTACTGTGTTTGTCAAAGTTTTCTGTGAAGGGCAGGTGTTCAGTGGGTAAGGAAGGCCTCAGCTGGGGCCTGGGGTGTCAAGTTCTTTTAAAACTGCTGAGGAAACAAACTAGTGAGCCCAGGAGACAGGGTATAGACCAGAGGGTGCACAGATCATGCAACAGATCATGCAGCTTCTAATCAATTAGAAGACTTCACAGAGGCTGAGTAGCAACAAGATTTCTCCCCAGAAAGAGTTTGAGGGTGATCATATTGAATGGAAGAAGGGTTGGGGGAATACCTAAATGTAGCCAAAACCCTGAATATTCAGGAAGTTAGAAGGATAACTGAAGACTAGCAGCAGTATCAGAGGGCTTCCCAGGAGGTTCAGTGACAGAGAATCCACCTGCCAATGGAGGAGACTCGGGTTCGATCGCTGGGTCAGGAAGATTCCCTGGAGTAGGAAATGAAAACTGACTCCAGTATTCTTGCCTGGGAAATCCCATGGACAAGGAAGCCTGGAGGGCTACAGTCCATGGAGTCACAAAGAGTTAGACATGATTGAGCATGCACGCACACAGCAGTCTCTTGACTTGATATAAACATACATCTATCAAGGATCAAATACTGGCAGCTGAGAAACAAGAGTATGTGACCCACCAAATCATGGAGGGGGGATCAGCTCCTCAACTCCAGTCCTGCTGACCCTGGGCCTCTTCCCCACAGAGCAAGGAACATTAGCACAGAGCAAATCTCATCCAGGAGCTGAGTCAAGTTCGGGGTCCTCAGCACAGCTTACAAGGCTTCCTGCTTCTGACTCTGTCCCCTCCCGCTCCCTCCCCACCTAACCCCAGCCTACAGCCTCTGGGTCTTTGCGTTGCAACTCTGAGTGAATTTCTCTGCTGGGGCTGTTCCTTCTGCCAGCAACACGGCCCCTTTCTTTTCCTTAGCAGCCCCCTTGACTTAAATGGTAATTACCCCTTCCTTCAGGAAGCCCTCTTTTCTTTGGCTCCTGAAGTCCTGATTAGCGATCCCTCCTATATTTCCCTGTGCTGGAACATATCAGTACCATCCTGCAATGACTTGTTTACACTTCTACACTCACTCCCCTACTAATTCTGATCTGGAGACTAGTACCGGTGCTAATAATCGTGTTAATAGTAAAACAAGTACTAGCCGATAGTTAACAGCTAACACATACGCTTGTCTTTCCAGCACCAGCAGAGTCTGGCGTATATAAGTTCTCTATAAATATTAGTCAGATGATAAGGGATCCCAGATTAGACATGCATTTAAGTCTTGGACAATGTCCTGAAGTCATAAAAGTCAAGATTGTTTATTGCTTTTCTTAATATAGAAGCAATGTTTAGGCACTACAGAAAAATCAGAAAATGCTGTGAAGCAGAGCAAAACAATACATTTGTAATTCCACCACACATAGGCAGTCACTGTTAGCACACATTGTATTTTTCTCACCTTAAGTTTTGCAAGCTCCCTTTCCCAATACAGTAAATTCTCTACCTATGGAACTATAAGTTGCAAACTTCTGAATATGTGAGCATGCATTTGTATGTCGGATCATGTAAGTTAACTCATGTGTCTGGTGTACGTCGTCATGTGCCTGCATCATCCACCAGTGGTTGTGCTTTAACGTACTTTACCGTACAGTACTACTTTTGAGTACGGTAGTGCAGTATCTTTATTTCAAGCCCAGGATGTCCAGAAGCAAGCGTAAAAGCAGCGGTGATATAGCTGGCACAGACCTACCTAGACATCACTGCATCTTTTTCTCGAGAGGGTAAATAGAATTGAATTCAGCAAGGAACCACAACCTGTGCCATCAGCATCAGCATGGGTGAACTGGCAGCTTCACCTGTCTCCTGTTGCTGAGGATCCTCCAGCTCCACCATCTCCCACCTCCTCTCCCTGCTCCAGGCAGTAACTCTCCTTGCCTGTTCACTCAGTGCCAGCCCCTGGTGCCAGCTGCTGTACTGGACTACGGTACTTCTCAGGTTACTCTTGTTGCTGTTCAGTTGCTGAGGCACGTCCAACTCTTGGCGACCCCACGGACTACAGCATGCCAGGCCCCTCTGTCTGTCGCTGTCCCCCAGAGTTTGCGCAAATTCATGTCCATTGAGTCGGTGATGCTATCTAACCATCTCATCAAGTTACCGTACTGTAAGGGTAAAAATGTTTATTTTTTGTGTTTTTTATGTTTTATTTGCCTGAAAAGTATTACAACATGTTACAATACAGTACTATATAGCTGATTGTATTAGTTGGGTACCTAGGCTAACTTTGTTGGACTCACAAACAAATTCGATTTACAAACATGCTGTTGGAATGGAACTCATTCATATGTAGGGGACTTGTGGTATTGGCTATCCTGACCATCTTTGCATGATAACAAAGACAGTCTGTAACATCATTTGTGCCTCTGAATATCTTTACATTGTATGGTGATCTCTTTAGCCAAACATCTTTTGTTAAATATTTAGATAAGTCCTAGCTTTTTGCATTAATAAATGTATGAGGAACATTCTGTAGATAAGTATTTGTGCATGTTCTTAGAATGAATTCCTTACATGTAGAATTACTGTATCAAAGTACATACAAATATCTCCAAAGTCTTAATCTTGTAAGATGAATTGGCAGGTCACTTTTCGGAAAGGTTATGAGTGTTGAACTGCAATGAACTGGGCATTATCTTAAAATACAACAAACAGAAAAGCAAATTTTGTAAATTCAGTGATGGGGAAGAGTTGTTTTATTATTTGATTTTTAACAAGGAAGAGATTTTATGCACTTTGTGGGCTGTCTGAACCTCACCTTTTGTGAACTGTCTGCTGTGGGCTCTTTCTTATTTTTCTATCAACTTGTAGAAAGCTCTGGTTTAATGACAGTGACAGTTACAACTTATCACGCAGTTACTGTGTCTGGTGCTGGGCTGAGCCCACCACTACCGAATACACAGCAAATATTTCCCCAGGCGGTTTGCATTTTAAAATACTCTCCTACTGAAGCCATTGCTCCTATTTCTCGAGGCGGCTTTTGGAGTGGTCTGTTTTAGAAGTCTGCATTAGTTCATATTTAGTATGTAGCATCTTGAGTGGGGGACAGAGGCTCAGAGTCTGTGTAGGTTGCCCTTGAGTCTGTGCAGCTCTGAGCCCATTCATCATCAGAAAGGCCCCACCCTGCTGGGGTGTCCACGGGGTCGCTACCCTAAATGCTCTGGCCTGGGACTCTGGGTGGTAACCTCAGAGTGTGGTCCCCAGGACTCAGTGGGGTCCCCTCTGTGCCCCCTGCTCCCTCTCTGCACCAATTCCTAAGAGGCAGAACCACGAGAGTAGGTGTGACAAGGTGACAATTACACCACTGTCCAGTGATACTGAAATATGGGGTCAGAACACCCTGGAGAGCTCTTGGACATTGATCCAAGCACCTATAGGAAACCACGCAGGGTCATGACCAAGGAAGAAGACCAATGACCCACTGGCTCTCGAAACCTCCTGAAACAGACGCATCCCTCTTGTGCATTTGGGCACTGTTTACCCTGTTGTCATTGTTACGTGGAAGCCGGTCTAAAATGGTTCTAAGGTAGCTTCTCCTGCTGGCTCAGACAGTAAAGAATCTGCTTGCAATGCAGGAGACCTGGGTTCGATCTCTGGGTTGGAAAGATCTCCTGGAGAAGGAAATGGCAACCCACTTCAGTATTCTTGCCTGAGAATCCCATGGACAGAGGAGTGTGGAGGGCTACAGTCCACAGGGTCACAAAAGAGTAGGATACAATTGAGCGACTAATACTCTTTCAAGGCAGCTTCTAAGCGGGGCCACCGTTTTCTCTGTCTGCCCCTTCTCTTCCCTAACAAGGCCTGAGGGGCATAGCATCCTTCTGGGTGCAGAGGCTGTGCCCACCTGAAGGGGGGCAGCCCCTCTGAGTGTTCCCTACTCCCCCTGTCTGCTTGGCAGCAAATACACACTCACCTGTGCTCCCTTCAGCCTCTGACCAGCTTTTGCCTGGTCGTCCTCACTTCCCCTGCATGGAGAGGTGAGATGCAAGCTTCAGGTTTGGGAGCTGGGGACGGAATACGGCAAAGTGGTCTTTCCGTTGACTTTGGCTCCAGCCCTTTAGGCTGATGGACTCCGGCAAGGGGCACTCCAGGCTGTCCTGCTCTGCCTCTCACCCCCACCGCCTTGGATCTGGCCCTGGGAACCAGATGTCATTGGTTTCCTCTCTGGGCACCTGCCTTCCCGGGGGACTAGAGGCGAGGGGCAGGACCAGACAGTAGTCTGGTAGTAGTTTTCAGATCTGTATGAAATGCGAGGGAAAAACAGATGGCCTCTCCCTTCGTGTAGCTTCCTGTCTGGCGAGGCAGACAGACATGAATCAATGACCAAATAAGTATATGCTCTGGGTCAGAACCTACAGTCAAAACTCTGGGGTCGGAGACAGAACGTTCTCTGTTCTGTATCTGAACTCTATTTGTTCTCTAGACCCCATGTCTGCAAAGAACCTGAAGGAGTCTTGTTCATACGTTTTTGGGTAATTTCACGGTCAATTTAGAAAGCAGGCTTGATTGATTCAGAATTTCAGCTCCATGACTGGGTCTCCTCCATTGTCCGGGGTTGATCCTCCTCTCTACGTTTATATAGAGGAACAGAGAAAGCAGCAAAAAGGAGCAGGAGGCACAGCCCTGGGCAGGGGGCTGCTGCTCCCGCTGCTTGTTCTCTTTCTGAAAGCCTGGCCCTCCCGGTCATCGGCCACCAGCCTTGACTGCAGCCTGCTTGCCTTGTGCCCAGTCCCCTCTTGGTGTGGACACGCCCCCCTCACACCCTGACTGGTTTGGGACCTGATCTGTTCAGACAGAATTGAGGGACACGGGGAGAGCCTTGGGCTAACAGAAGAGGACTGGGATAGTGCCTCCCAGTGGCCACGATTGTCTAGAAAAGCTGGCAGGCTCCTTAAATTAGTGATAACACTCAGTCACTAAGTTGTGTCTGACTCTTTTCCACCCCATAGACTGTAGCATGCCAGCCTCCCCTGCCCTTCACTATCTCCTGGAGTTTACTCAAATTCATGTCCATTGAGTTGGTGATGCCATCCAACCATCTCAGCCTTTGCCACCCCCTTCTCCTCCTGCCCTCAATCTTTCCCAGCATCAGGGTCTTTTCCAATGAGTTGGCTCTTTGCATTGGATGGCTAAAGTATTGGAGCTTCAGCATCAACCTTTCCAGTGAATATTCAGAGATGATTTCCTTTAGCATTGACTGGTTTGATTCTCCTTGCAGTCCAAGAGACTCTCCTTGAATTGACATTCTTTTCAAAAAGAGATGTATCTTCCTGTGCAATATTCCACAATAGTATGCCATAGACACTCTGGTCTGAAGATAACAGCCTGCTGTTGTCAGTCGGAGTCTTTAAAAGCAGTCAAGTGAGCTAGCTCTTAAACTCGCAACTACGGATCTTTGAGTTGCCCCAGGCAGGGAGCACTGTGGAAATAGTTTCTCCGGGTAGATCTGCTGTTACTTTTATTTAGTCACTCTGCCTAGTCACTAAAAACAAAACTGCATTTACTGAGAAAATGTACTGACAAAGTACAGGTACTTCCAGTGTGGTTTCTTCATTCATCTTGATTACTGACTGTACACGTGACCCTGGAAGAGGAGGCTGCAGTCAAATGAATTTCCCTAAGGGTGCTGGGCCTGAAGGGAATGCTTTCAAGGTCTATAAACAGTAGATAAGCCAGGAGGCTCCAGGAAAGAGGAGGCCCCTGGGGGTCACAGACAAGGACAAGGCTTTTCGAGAAGTGTTAAAATGTCCAGTGGATCTAGCCTCATACCTTGTTGATGGGAATGTAAATTGGTGTAGCCACTATGAAAAGCAGTATGGAGGGTCCTCAAAAAATTAAAAATAGAACTACCATATGATCTAGCAATTCCACTTCTGGGTATTTATCCCATGAAAACAAAAACACTAATTCGAAAGATCTATGCAGCATTATCTACAATAGCTGAGATGTGCAAGTGACCAAAGTGACCATCTGTAGGTGAATGGATGAAGAGGATGTGGCGTGTGTGTGTGGGAAGTATACACACACACACGCACATGCAATGGAATATTACTCAGCTATTTAAAAAATGAAAGTTTGTCATTTGCAACAAACTGAATGGATCTAAAGTGGCTACCCACTCCGTTATTCTTGCTTGAAGAATTCCACGGAGAGAGGAGGCTGGCAGGCTGTAGTCCATGGGGTCGCAAAGAGTTGGACACGACTGAGTGACCAACACTTGTGCTTTCACACAGGAGTGTCAGGTGAACTGTAAGCTATGCCCAAGGATGGGCTGAGGACACAATCTGTCCCAGTTTCAGCACCAGCAAGAAAGGTTTTCTGGTCCATCTGCTGTTCTGTCTCCCTCTTCTTTGCAAAGCAATGATGCTGATGAGAACAGCAATGTAAGTGGCTCATAGTTCCTGGGGTCTGAGTCCCAACAGTGGACCAGAGCTGTGTGTAGATAGTAGAACACTGCAGGTGAGGGCTGTTATGATCAGAGAGGTTTGGTAACTTGTCTAGGGTCACACAGCTAGTGCTAGGATATAGATTTGAACCTGCTCTCCTTCCAAAGTCCAAGCTTGTTCCACTTTGCCTTCGGGGTTGGAGAAGCTGTCTTTTACCAAGGAAAAGAAAATGTGTTCATATAAATCCCATACCCCCAGTTTTGACTTCACTAATTGCTTCTAATAAAAAAACACTTAGCCCATAATACACAGTCCTCTCCTTGTAGCCATCTTGGGGTCATCCTCTAGAGGTCAAGCCACCATCTTAAGAGTCCTGCCTTGCTATGGGGATATAGTCTGAACCCCCTCAGACTCACTGGGTGCCCCCTACTCCCCCCTTGCCAGTCCAGCCTCCACACACACGTCGGTCGTTGAAGCTGTGATCTCATCCTGACATGAATCAATTCCCGAACTTTCACCATCACTGAGGCTAGCACGACCCTGCCTCTCTCAGCTCTACTCCCGTTTCCTCCTTGTTCTGTGCCCCCCACCCTTCGCCACTCTAGAGACATATTAATTCTAGGTTCTCCCTACAGATCATGTCAGTCCCAGCAGGAGATGAGTCTTTCCCTTTCCTGTATCTTAGACTTTTCACATGCCCAGCTCCCCATAATAGGTCTTGCATTTTAAAAGGAAGAAATTCTCCCTTTGTTCCCAGACAGGTATTCCCTCACCCTCACCAAGTGCCTCCATAATTTCATATGCATTCTTCCATGATTTCCCTAGCAACACAGTATCACAATCATTTGGGTATAGTCTTGTCTATTAGTGAATGGCTTGAGTGAAGGCCCAGAGGTCTGTCCGATCACATTTGCAGGATTTCTGGTCTATAGTAAGAAGCTAAATATGATGTTTGAATTAATGAGTGAATGAATGGACACAATACTGTTGAGGAGCATTCTAGAAAGGTTCCAACCCTCCAACAGTCACAGAACTATTCAGCTTGGAGACCTATATGGAGTAACATGAAAACTGTCAGCTTCTCCAAGAGCAAAGAATCAGGAGTGAAGACCCACCACTGGGAAGTTCTGATCCTCATGTTGAAAGCTGATGGATATTGACAGAGAGACACTCAGCTTGTCTGGGTGTTTCAAGTCAGCTCTGACACATAAGCTACCTGCCTCAACTCTTATTAAAAGTCATAGAGGGAGCACATGGAGGGCTCATGAACAGGGCAAGAATGAGCTGTGAATGGAGGCTAAACGTGGGTACCCCCAGGAGAAGTCAGCTTTGGAAACATGGAGGAGGTGGAGGGGATGCTCTAGATCATGTGACTTTACACATGCTTTCAAGATACTCTCTTGCATGTATTGCAACTCTGCTGCTTAGAGAACATAGCTTACACATTTAGAATGTAGCCCCTGATACTTTGTGTTTCTTTTCTTTTTTTTAAACTGAAGACAGAGGAATCTGGCAGGCTACCTTCCTGGGGTCCCAAAAGAGTTGGACACAACTTATGACTCAATAACAATCACTGATTACGATGTTACATCAGTTTCCGGTGTCCAGCGAAGTGGTTCAGTTATACATACGTAGTGCTGTGCTGTGTTTAGTTGCTCAGTCGTGTCCAACTCTTTGCGACCCCATGCACTGTAGCCCACCAGGTTACTCTGTCCATGGGGATTCTTCAGGCAAGAATATTGGAGTGGGTTGCCATGCCCTCCTCCATATATATATCTATTATTTTCAGATTCCTTTTTAAAGCAGAAAAAGATTTATTATAAACTCTTTATTTCTTCTTTGCTAGTTTTTCTTAATAGTTATAGCTTAATTTACAAACAATATTGACATGCACTGTCACTGATTCCATGGCAGAATTTTCTTCTCGTTATGCCGAGGAGGAAACTTGAAAGCACTGTAGGCTCGCCCAGTCTCTAAATCTGTGAATTATTCTTTGAAGTGGCCATTGACCTTGTTCTTCACTTTCTCCAGGTTCAAACGTCTAAGGACTGATTGCTAATTATATGAAAAAATGGTTTCTTCACATATATTTCCTTCATTTTACTCCAATTTCTTAAAAAAAAAAGATACGAGTTTGACCTAATAGTGATATTAATATAATAATTGTAACTTGTTTACAGATTCTTTTCCCTTATAGGTTATTACAAAATATTGAGTATAGCTCCCTATGCTACACAGTGGGTCCTTCTTAGTTATCTGTTTTGAATAGCCCTGGGATGCTTTGCAGGGCTTCCCAGGTGAGGCAGTGGTAAAGAATCCGCCGGCCAATGCAAGAGACACAGGAGATGTGGGCTCAATCCCTAGGTCAGGAAGATCCCCTGGAGAAGGGAATAGCAGCCCATTCTAGTATTTTTGCCTGGAGAATCCGATGGACGGAGGAGCCTGGTGGGCTAAGTCCACGGCGTCAGAAAGACTCAGGCATGACTGAGCACACACACATGTGATACTGTGGTCTCCCTGAGATGCAGTGCTGAAGTAACCAAAATGGGCACATATCAAAGTTGATGCCCCTTCCTGATAGATGGCCCTCTCCAAAACACTGAGTCAATTTTTCTTTCTTTATATGCACTTCTAGAAAGGGATAAGCTTGTATGACTACGGTTAAGCATGAGGGCTGTGGAGCCAGGCTGTGCCGATTCTAATTTGGCTCTGACATTTATTAGCTGAGTCACCAGAAATGCAGTATTTATATTCTTCAAACCTCAGTTTCCTAAACTGAACAGTGGGGATAATAATAGACTGCAACTGATAGGATTGTCATGAGGATGAAGGCGCTGGGCAGTCACTGGCTGCTATTATGAGCTGTGGTTGTCTAGTTTCCAAGCTCGGAGTGGATAAGAAGCAGCAGATGAGCTGGTGTGGCTGAGGCCAGTGTGCTGAGAGCTGTGTCATCTGAGCTCCTGGCAGTAACACAGGCGTCAGAACACAAACACAAATATAAAATGGTTGGCACTTTGGGGCTATGGACCCAGTCACTGGAAACAATAAAAAATGCCCTGCCCTCCTGTATCTTTCCGGTCTGGCCGGGGAGCTGATACTGAAGAGCTGAACCTATAATGTCAGTTATGATGGGGATTTGAGGGAAAATAACGCAGCCTGTGGGGAGAGAAAATGATGAGGTCAGAGGGAACCTCTCTGGGGAGGAGCCTGGGCTAAGACCCACATGCTGAGAAGGGGCGATCATATAGAAATGTGGGGAGAAGCATTGCAGGTGCGGAGGGAACAGCAGGGGCCAGGCCAGGAGCCTGGGTGCTTGGTGGGTGTCTGACATCAGAATGAAGGTCTATTTTGTCCACTGCTGTACTCCAGGTACCTAGAAGGATGCTGGACAGATAGTGGTTGCTCGATTAATGTGCTGGAATGAAGAATCAAAGAAGGGAGGTCTATGCAACTGGACTGTTGGAAGCAAGAAGGCTGGAGGGAGAGTTCAGCAGGAGAGCAGGGTCTAGACCACGCCAGGTCCTGCGGCCCCGGGGCGGGCAGTCAGATGTCACAGAGATGGATGCGAGGTCCCTCGGGGCTTGGAGCGAGTGGATGACATGAGACGACTCAGTCTTTAAAAGCATCATTGCTGGCTGCTGGGTGAGACTAGATTATAGCGGATAGCTTGGGAATTACGGGTGGCAGGCAGGAGGTGATGGCCTAGAGCGCAGTGAAGGCAGACAGCAGTCCGTGGCCACGTTCTGGTGTACACTGTGTTCACAACTGCGTAGCCCGAGGGAGAGAGGACTGGAGGACAAGGTAACCGACAAGAAGGGAGGAGACAGGTAAAATGGGACCTTTGTGTATGACTGAGAATTGTGCAGCAATGAACTTAACTTACAAATAGGGACCGGAGTAGACATCTAAAATGTGGTACAAAGCGTACACTTCAGAAAGACAAACACCTATGGCACAATCCCATTAATGTATATTTAAAAAATTTTATTGGTGTATACCTTCTTTATAATGTTGTGTTAGTTTGTACTGTGCAGAAGAATGAATGTCATATATATATATTTGCTGTTTAGTCACTAAGTCATCTCTGACTCTCTGACCCTGTGGACTGTAGCCCGCCAGGCTCCTCTGTCCATGGGATTTCCCAGGCAAGAATACTGGAGTGGGTTGCCATTTGCTTCTCCAGGGGATCTTCCTGACCCAGGGAGAGAACCTGTGTTTCTTGCATTGCAGGTGAATTCTTCACCACAGGGCCACCGGGGAAGCCTACATATGCACATATCCCCTCCCTTCTGGAAGTCCTCCCCATTCAGATCACCACAGTGCATTAAGGAGAGTTCCCTACGCTACACATTAGTTATCTATTTTATACACAGTACCAATCGTGTCAATCCCAAACGCCCAATTCCTTCCACCACGCCCCACCTCCTCCTTAGTATCCATATATTTGTCATTACCTCTGTGTCTATTCTGCTTTGCAAGTAAGATCATCTGTATCATTTAAAAAATAGCTTTCAAACCTCATGTAGCTTACAGGCATATATACGTACATACATGTATACCCAAGGATAGACATTAAAGCTTACTGGAAGGAAATAGATGGAAATTCTCCATTTTAAAAAACACGGAATAATAATAAGAGAGTCTGTGCCAACCCAGTGGTGGTACCATGCCGTGAATCAAACATGCTGAACTCGAGAGTAAAGGGTCTTGACCCCTGAGGCTCAACAAAAATAATCCAATTCTTCGATAAACGCATGTAGTTTATAAAAACCTTTTTACTGTTGTGGTCCCTAGTCTCCAAGATGGTCCTTAACCACCACTGATTCCTGAGATTCACTTGTTTAGTTTTTTCTCACATGAAACAGGGTTTGACTTGTGAACCAGTGAGGATGTTACAGAAATTTCTTGACCATGTGGGACTTGAAGGCTGGGTCATCCATGTTGTTTTGGCTTGTGCCCTGTTATCTGGGGCTTCCCTCATAGCTCAGTCAGTAAGCAATCTGCCTGCAATGCAGGAGACCTGGGTTTGAATCATGGGTTGGGAAGATCCCCTGGAGAAGGAAATGGCAACCCACTCTAGTCTTCTTACCTGGAAAATCCCATGGACAGGAGAGCCTGGCATGCATCCATGGGGTCGCCAGAGTCAGACATGACCTGGCAACTAAACCACCACCTTCCATTCTCTGGACTTTGAGGCTGGGACATCAATGCCGTCTTGGCTGGTGCTTTGCTCTGTCACCTGCTCTTGGGGAAGCAGCTCCGTGGAGAGGTCCACATGGCTGGGACCAGAGGCCACCTGCCAACAACCAGAGTGACCTTGATTCACTCACCCAGCACTAGAATGAAGCATCTCAGAATCAAATCCTCCAGCCCCTGTGAAGTGTAAGGGAGACCTAGACCCCTGGCCACATCGTCAGCCCAACCTCATGAGAGCCAGAGCCAGAGCATGTAAATACAGTTGACTCTCAACCAACACAGGTTTAAATTGCATGCATCCACTTCTAAATGGGTTTATTTCAATAGTACATATGACAATGCTGCACAATCTGTAGATGGTTGGACCTGAGGATGTGGAACCATGGATACAGAAGACCTGGGATGCAGAGGGCTGACTATAAGTTCAGTGGATTTTCAACTGGGGGCAGAGGGTCTGTGCCACTAACCCCCCACCCCCCAGTGTTGTTTGATGGTCAACTGTAAACCACTCCCAGAATTCCTGGCTCGCAGAAACTGGGTGGGTAGTAAATGGTTATCATTGTTGCTAAGTTTTGGGGTAATTTGTAATGCTACAATAGATTCAGTGGATCCCATTTAAGTCAGTACTTTGAACTCTCTCCCAGCACTGCCTTACTAAGGAGTGCTGGGGAGTAAGAGCATTTTCTGGCTTGGGACTTTAGACAGGTAACTGCCTAGTTCAGGTAAACTCAAGTCCTATGACAGTGGGGAAGATTGCAGTCAGGAGGAGAAGGGAATGACAGAGGACGAGATGGTTGGATGGCATCACCGACTCGATGGACACAAGTTTGAGTAAGCTCCAAGAGATGGTGAAGGACAGAGAAACCCGGTGTGCTGCAGTCCCTGGGGTCGCATAGAGTCAGAGACGACTGAGCTACTGAACAACAACAAAATCAAGCACTGGCACTGTAGTCAGGCCTAGGTCTTTAAACAGATCTTTTTCTTCATCATCCAGACTTCTGAAAAAGCATCAACTTGCTTGGAAACCTCTTCTGTTTGTTCTCTTTACAGAGTTTTAAAAGACAGATGTGCAGCCCACATACAAACAGAGGAGCTGAGATGAGTGAGATGACTTCTATTTCCTGACTTTTAGTAAGGACTTAAACTTCCCACAGAAGGGGGGTGAGCGGGGGCACAGAGAATGGCATGTAAAAGATCCTTGAGTCTGTTAAGGAGCTTGGCAGGAGCAAGTGAACACCTTAGTGCATCATGGAGGAGAAAGTCAAGATGAAGCTGCGGAGCATTTTTTTCCCTTGTCGGAGGCAATGTCTGCTAGTTGCCACCATACTTTAAACATGCAGTGAACACAAAAATACTGGGTTGGCCAAAAAGTTTGGTTGTAAGTAAAACTAGAAGATATTGTCTTCATTTTCGCTAAGAACTTGATTGAACAACATACTTGATGCCTGAACAACCTTTTTGGCTGGAGTGGGTTGCCATTCCCTTCTCCAAATATAATGATTGAATTCTAGTAAATCAGAAGACCAGAGAGTGAATGGAACTTGCCACCTGGGGCAAACACACTTACCTTTGATGGAATTCAGAACTGGCCCATGATCTAGGGTTCTCACTTGCCAGATGAGGGACACAGTGCAGGGACTGTTTCCTGTTGTTCAGTTGCTCAGTCATGACTGACTCTTTGCCACCATATGGACTATAGCCCTACCAGGCTCCTCTGTCCATGGGGTCTCCCAGGCAAGAATACTGGGGTGGGTTGCCATTTCCTTCTCCAGGAGATCTTCCCCACCCAGGGATTGAACCAGAGTCTCCTGCCTTGGCAGGTGGATTCTTTACCACTGAGACATCTGGGAAGCCTTATGGTACAGGATACCAGGCTCAAAATGGACATGGAAACCAGTTCAGACAGGAGAGAAACGTGTCCTGGCCTCCGGCGAGAACTCAGGGATGTGTCACTTCTCTCATGGCGCCACTCAGCCTCAACTGAGATGCTGGCAAGAGCCCTGGGGCGGCCAAGGCTGAGCAAAGGAGGAAGGGGTCTTAACAACTATATGACACATAGAACAGGCCAGATAGAAAATAAAAGGCGGAGATAAAAGGTTCATTCCCAGAATGTGGAGACAGAGAATTCCAGAAAAGGCAGAGGGGAAAACTGTAAGATCAGAAGCCGGAAGATTCTTGGGATTCAGAGAGAAGGAGAAATACCTTCTTTATGTAAGAGGAAGGTCACTCAGGGTCACCCATCTGATTAACACTAAGAGAAGCAAATCCTTACTGAGAGCCTTCACTACATGCCAGGCCCAGTGCCCAGCTATTTGTACACACAGTCTTAACAACGATCCTCAGTGATGTTATCTTTCCTGAATGATGAAACTGAGGCCAAAAGAGAGGTTACATCACTTGCTCGAGGCCTCAGAGCTAAAAGAGCTGGTTTCAGGAGGCAGGCATCTGACTGTGGCCCGAGCTCTCCATCTCTCCTTGAGATGACCTCCTCACTGGGAGGGCAAGGCTGCAGAGGAGCAGAGGTACCGCAGGTCCCAGGACAGAAGAGAGGACCTGGGGAAATCACATTCAGATTTGGAAGCGAGTTCTTACAAGGATGAGCACATCTATTAGATGTGAATCTGTAACAACTGCATTTGCCTTAGAGAGGGGCTTGTCTTGTCCCTTTGTACCCTAGTCTCACATGCATCCTGAACAGGAGGAAGGGAGCAAAATGTGATGGGGTGTAGGTGCCCCTCCGTGGGCCAGTCTGCAGCCAGAGTCACAACCAGAAACCTTTATCCGTTCTGGGCTTGTTTTCCCCCTCAAGGGCAGAAATTTATTTTGTATAGTACCTAACCCCTGAAGGTGAAAGTGTCAGCCACTCAGTCATATCTGACTCTTTTGTGACCCCCATGGACTGTAGCCTGAATAGCAACTCTGTCCATGGAATTCTCCAGACAAGAATACTAGAGTGAGTTGCCATTTCCTTCTCCAGGGGATCTTGATCCAGGGATTGAACCCTGGTCTCCTGCATTGCAGGCAGATTCTTTACCATCTGAGCCACTGGGGAAGCCCAAAGCCTAATGGAGGATGTGGTCACTGACCTCACTACTTCTCACATGCCAAGCGAGCGCTCTACCATTTGAGCTAACCCTAACACATAATCTGTCCTTAATGTTTCTTAAACTGAAATCATTTGTTTAAAAAATTCTTATGAAAAATTCTTTGGTTTGTCCAAACCATGAAGAAAATTAATTTTTTTCTGCACCTAATACACCCTCTAGGGACTAGATTTGGGGGGTGGTGGTTTGGATAGAATTTGGGAAACGGGGCACCTGGTGAGGAAGATTCAGTCTAAAGGATGAGGATCAGAACTAGTAACATTTAAAGGTTTGTTTTTTTTCCCCCCTACGAAAACCATCTCTTGATGCAGCTATTAAAAATAAAAATGAAGTGGTTTCATTTTCAGCTTTCTTTACCGTTCACTTTCAAAGAAAATTGGTTTCCATTGTCTTTCCTGTTCTCCATTCAGCTTCCTATTTCACATCTCTTTTTTGGTTATTTAGTTTTCTGGGATCAATCTTCTATCTTAATTTCACTGAGTCCTATAGTCTTCCTCGACTCCTGAATCTGCTCTTCTGTCATTTTCCAAGAATCAAAGAGGTTAAATTGAGAAATATATATTTCAGGAGGAAGGAAGGAGAAAAGGAAAAACAAACGACTCGGGTATTGAAAAGTCTGACTTCATAGAGTGCCAGGTTTGGGTTCACTTAATGATGAGACACTATTTTGATTTTGGTATCATCAGAGAACTTATTATTTGAAGACTTTTTAATGGCCCTTCTGACCGGTGTGAGCTGTTAGCTCATTGTCGCTTTGATATATATTTCTCTAACAGTAACGTTGAGCATCGTTCGTGTGCCTGTGGGCCATCTGGAAGAATCACATTTTCATCGAGAAGGTCCCTGGTGTGTTTGTACCTTTGGGGTGGACAGAGGGACCCATCCAGTCTGTGCAGAGGCACAGAGGGCCTGGAACCTGTCTACGGTATTCCAAAGGAAACAGTGAAAGTGACTCCCTAACAACTGAGTTTGGTTGTTTTTAACAAACAATGGGGTAGCCTTTTATCATATTTGTTTTCTTTTCAAAAACCCTTCCAATTCTTGATATCTGAGGTAAGAGTCTCAGAGCCAGACTCTGAGGCCAGAGAGCCTGGGTCTGAACCTCACCTACCCTTGACTAACCTCTGTGTGCTTCTCCGTTTCCCTGTCTCTAAGATGGGAACAGTAAGAATATTCACATCATCAGACTGACATGAAGATGAAGGGAGTTAACATGGATACATGTAAAATCTTTCACAGTGCCTGGTATGTGAGCTCAGTAACATTATCTATTAGAGTATGTCCGTGTGGAGTGCTGTCCTAAGGCGCTTCAGTCGTGTCCCACTCTTCCGCGACCCCGTGGACGGTCGCCCTCCAGGCACCTCTTTCCATGGGATTTCCCAGGCAAGGATACTGGAGCAGGTTGCCATTTCCTTCTCCAGGGGATCGTCCCTACCCAGTGGTCGAATCCACATCTCTTAAATCTCCTGCATTGGCAGGCAGGTTCTTTACCACTGTACCTAATAATGTGATTGAGGAAGAAAGTAGGACTTGCCAGCCAAAGTATCAACCACCTGATAAGACAGAAGCATCCTGAAGCAACAGACATATACCACTCTCCATGCCTCATAGTTTGGGAACATAGAATAATACCTAAAAGATAGTGTAGTTGGGGGCAGGTTGTAGGGCTTGGAAGTACCCTCAGCAGTAAGGTTAGTTCTAACTTTAAAGTAGATACAAAAAAGGTGAAAGTGAAGGTCAAAGTAAGTTTTTTTCAAAGAGAAAAGAACCACCATCAAGAATTCTTAAATATACTTGCTGAGTACGTTTCATATAAAAGAAACATAAGAGCATCTTCTTACGGGATTTCGAGAGTTCATATTTTCTGTAAAGCAATAGTTTCAAGTAATGAGGTTTCCTTCCAATATAATGAAAGTATTAATGTACAGTTCCAGGAACAGATGCCCAAGATCATTTTAGATGACACATTGAGAATCACTGTGGGTGAAAATTATTAGAGAAGCCGAGACTAGGGATGATGCCCTGGGCCACCTCATCTTCTAGGACACTGCATCCCCAAACTGTGATCTTAAGGATGCCCAATGATGGTTTTGATGCTGGCAGAAAGCTACAGCAGGTGACCTTACTATCACCCTTTGTCTGATTAGGGGCTTCATAGCTTAGATTACCTTATTCCCCGTTCATTTCTTAAATCTTTGAGTAGCACAGACAATTTTAAAAGGATCAAAAATGATGAGTTTCTCCCCTAAAAACCTCCTTATTCTCCAGTGCTGTCTCAGATGGCAGGGCAACAGTGGTTTTACTCAATTTGATAATATGGGAGGGAGTTAGGAGGCAAGAAGTCTATGGTTTGATGCATTTGTTCTCTGTGCTTCATACTGTTTATTAAACCAGATCACTTTAGGGCCTTGACTCATGTGTCAGTGGTATGGTTTCCATAGCAACAGGTATCAATTGAAAAAAAAAAATCAACATTCGTATGGTATAGGAAACTCCACTCAAGATTCTGTAATAACCTATATGGGAAAAGAATAAGAAAAACAATGGACATATGTATAACTGAATTACTTTGTTGTACACCTGAAACAACACTGCAAATCAACTAGACTCCAACATAAAACAAAAATTAAAAAAGCTACATCTCCCCTATAAAGTCAAACACTAAGGAATTGTTGTCTCCCAAGCCAATTCAAAACAGATTTGACCAACTATAATTATATTTTATTACTTGATCAGATTGTCTACATTATCATATCAGTAAGAAGATTTTTTTTTTCTGGGAATTTCCCAAATCTGAAACAAACACATCAACAACACTAAATCTTAAAAAAGTAGTTCCTCTGAAGAAAATTATGAAGTATCAAAATTAATTTTGGCCTCTAACCGATGAAAACCTTTTTGGAAAAGTCCTATCGTTTTCTCTGTGGACTAAAGTGACTCATAATTAAAGGTTCTGACTTGCTGCTAATAGAGGATGCCAGAAATGATCTGAGTCACTGCTAAAATTAACACCAAGTTTTGATTCAATGAAACAATTAATCACATTTGTCTCATTTCATTTAAACCCTGACATGATGCTTTTGGAACTTCCTGCCTTAATTTGAAGATGTATTTATAAGATTTTCCACTAAGTTCTTGATATTGTTAGGGGGCAGCCTTACATGATGAATGGGATAAAGCTCTGTGTTCGATTCCTCAAATGGATCTCAACAATAGAGAAGGCAGGCTGGAGGGTGGGAAGGCTGGCCCGCCATGCTCCACGCCCCCCCAACACCCCCAGTCCCTAAACCCACCATTTTCCCCATCATAACCACTACATTCCAGTCTATACACTTTGGGTGGGAGGAGGGCATGGCAACCCACTCCAGTATTCTTGCCTGGAGAATCCCCATGGACAGAGGAGTCTTGTGGGCTACAGTCCATGGGGTTTCGAAGAGTCGGACACGACTGAGCGACTAAGTGTACACACACACACACACACATAGACTAGTTGCCCAGTCCCCCACTGCTGTTAGGGTTTCATAGACTTCCTTCTTTGTACTTTGCACTTCTATATTGCCTGGCTATGTCTCCAGCCTGGCTTTTCAAGCACTGCAGATGAGTAAATCTAGTTGGTTTGGTGTTTTGTTTTTTTTTTAAACATGGGACTAGCCAAGCACTGACGCCTACATTGGTGAAAGTATAGAAGGAAAAAATAACACATTTGGTAAGGAACAGATAAAAGTGGCTCTGAGAAAAGACTGTTTCAGAGAAAAGGTTAAGAAAATGAAGTACTCACGGTCCTAGTGCTTGGAAACCTTAGGCAGGGGACCATCAGCATCATCTCCTAGCTCTGAGCCAGTCATCTGTCTGTCCTTCCCCTGCTCTGCATCACGAGGCTAGTGGCAAACTCCATGCCCAGCCTTCCCTGCAACTGGTTTTGAGTTAAGTCGGGTTGGTGGGAAACTTGGATAGACACTGAAGGGCGAAGTCAGGATATTTCTCCCTGTCTCTGTAGCTGTGACCTTGGTTATTGTAGGAGTGATGCAGCTCCGCCTTTGGGTTCTGGTTACACACCTTTCGTCTGTGTCTCCATCCACAGCTCCAGGGTGGTGGAGGTTTCCTGCTACTATTGTGTTTTTCAGCTCTTGCCACCATCTTTGTAACCAATTCCCTATATTAACCGACCTCTACTGAAACATGTGGCATGGGTTCTGCTTTCCTTACAGGACTCTAGCTGTTACAGCTCCGTCATCTTACTCTATGGTCAGAGTATTTTTTCTTTATTAAACAATGCTTTTTTTCCTACATTGTTGTTCTTCAGTCACTAAGTTGTGTTCGACTCTTTGTGACCACGTGGATGGTAGCATGCCAGGCTTCCCTGCCCTTCGCCATCTCCTGGAGTTTGTTCAAACTCATGTCCATTGAGTTGGTGATACCATTCAACCATCTCATCCTCTGCTGCCCGCTTCTCCTTTTGCCTTCAGTCTTTCCCAGCACCAGGGTCTTTTCCAACGAGTCAACTCTTCACATGAGAGGGTCAAAGTATTGGAGCTTCAGCTTCAGAATCAGTCCTTCCAATGAATATTCAGGGTTGATTTCCTTTATACAACAGCATCATCTGAGTTATGTCATGCTGAACTGACTGCATGTGGCTGACCCAGTGTAATACGTAATTGGTTGCATTGAATATCAGATAGATAAAACCTTTGGCATAAATACTAGTTTATTCTTTGTTCTCAAAAAGAAATCCGTTATTTTCTCCCTAAGAAGATCATTTAAAGGATGGGTGAGGTGTTAGTAATAATTAGACTAAACAGTAGCATAAATCACATTGGAAAAAATGTATCTTATTGAGGAGCACCTGTCTACACATTTTGTAGTCCACACGATATTTTGTTTTCTTCAAGGAAAACAAAATCATTTATTTAACTCCTAACACACAGACAGTATTAATATATGCGAGAAGAAACATTAGAAGGGATGCAGGTTTAAAATACCAGAGATCCAAAGTCAGAGTGAGAAGTTCATGTTATGCAAAGATTTTTCAAGCTACCAATTAAATATCTCCATGTGCAAGAACAAGCTGATCAGGGCTCTTTGCCTATGACTCAGCATACAATTGCTTGAGCAGCCCTCATAATCTTACAGGACTAGTTAATAAACCTAACAGGACAGAAACTGCAAAAAAGAGGCAGAAGTCAATATTTCATCATTCAATGATTTCTCTTGCCTGCCTAGTTAACTCCTCTCATCCTTCAAACAGGGGGTCAGTTGGCACCTCCTCATGGAACCAAATACTTTCTGTTACAGTCAAGTTACAGAGACCCTGCCTACCCTCAGCTGTGCATACACACTTAAGTCCATTCCAGCTGGCTGAATTGTTAGAAGGGATCTCTCTCTCTCCCCCACTGCATAGAAAGCCCTGTGAAGGCAGGAACCGTTTCTGCTATTGTTTGTTTTTATTTTCTTAGTGGGTAAGCATGAGTACTTAATACAAGACAACTGAAGGAGTGAATGAGAATAGAAAGGCCCAGAAGTTTCCAAACTTAGGAACTAGTGACAGCAAAGGTACTGGCCCCAACTTCTGCTTAAAGTGATTCTTCTGACCTCTGCTTACATTTGTCCTAGTCTGAGGCAAATTCACCCAGCCAATGATGTCATCCCTACCAGTCCTCAAAAGGGACTGTTTGTTCATGGTGTTTTTCTAATTGTAGTATTATAATAAAGTGGAGGATTTTGATAGGTTAGCATTTTAAAAGAAAAGCATAGATAGATCAAGGTGAATTACTGCGTGTGATGACAGCAATTCACACTTAAGGAATGGACAGACTGGAGGGGAATCCAAACGTGGGGGCAGGGAAGTCAAAGTGAGAAACCATTCCTTAAACAACAGCACAAGAAGGCCAGTCACTCAAGTAAGAGTTACCTTATCTGCCCTTCATATTAAAAAAAAAAGGGTGCTGTAACCCAGGCTGCCGTCTTTATTTTGTCCCAAATAAAATTTAATTGGCTCCCCCCCCCCCAAAAAAAAAGAAAAATCAAGCAGTTTTGGGTCAGCAGACCATAGGCAACAACTGAAGAAAGGTGATCTTGTTTCTACATGTTTGCCTCCTGCTTCAGGCCTGATGTCATTTGTCTGGAGCTCATTCAAGTATTGATACTCTAGAACAAAATAAGTGAATTAGAATGTGATGAACAGTAGTTTTGTCAAAGTAGTTTTTAATTTCAGCACTCAAAAGCATCAAATGCACACTCAGGCATACATACATAATATTTCTGGAGGAGGACATCCCTGTAATATAGTAGAAACAGACATCTGATACACGTTAGTTGATATAATTCTCAAATGTTGACTTTAAAATTTTTCTGTGAAGTGTGTCTTTTGATGAATATATTAGGGAACTTTTGGAAAGTAGCTGTCCAAGTATGTTGAAACTGGTATGCTGGTTCTTTATCTTCATTTTTCTGCTGTTTACTGATTTACTGTTTGATCTAACTGACTTTAAAAAAAATTTTATATACTTATTTTTGGCTGTGCTGGGTCTTCACTGCTTTGAGCGGGATTTTCTTTAGTTGTGGCAAGCAGA
This sequence comes from Cervus elaphus, assembly GCF_910594005.1. NCBI lineage: Eukaryota > Metazoa > Chordata > Mammalia > Artiodactyla > Cervidae > Cervus > Cervus elaphus. Next base: position 41,056,484 of record NC_057841.1, read on the forward strand.
GGCTTCTCTAGCTGCTGTGGGCTCATTCAGTGGTTTCTCATTGTGGAGCTCTGGCTCTAGGGCATCGGGGCTTCAGTAGTTGCAGCTCCTGGGCTGTAGGTGCGCAGGCTCAATAGTTATGGCACACAGGCTTAGTTGCTCATGGCAAGTGGGATCTTCCTGGATCAGGGATCGAACCTGTGTCTCCTGCATTGGCAGGTGGATTCTTATATCCACAGGGCCACCACGGAAGTGCTCTGACCTTAATTTTAAATCCATCCACTAAAATCTTTTGTAATTCCAAAATCTCTTTGGTTTTCAAAGGAGAAAAGTTGACTGATTAACTGAGTGTTAATTTTCTTGAAGACTCAGGTTATCAGAATTATCCAGATATTTTATGGGAAATGCAGAATGGTAGAAATTGCTGTACTAGAGGGAGACAGTTCCCACTGGCATATTATTGATACATTCTTGCTAGTGATTAGCTGGTTTTCAAGATGCCCCATCTGTGGAGCATTTGACCAAAAAAATCAACTAACCTTCAACTCAGATCAGAACTTCTTGGGAGGAAAAAAAGCATTTCCCCTTTCAGGGATGATTTTTACTGCTTTTATTTTTTAAACCCTAGATGAAAAAAAATCATTGACATTTCCTTTAAACCCCCTTTAACATGTGTGCTTTAACATGTGTGCTAAGTCACTTCAGTCATGTCTGAGTCTTTGCAACACCGTGGACTGCAGCCCTCCAGGCTCCTCTGTCCATGGGATCCTCCAGGCGAGAATACTGGAGTGGGTAGCCATGCCCTCCTCCAGGGGATCTTCCTGACCCAGGGATGGAACCCTCATCTCTTAAGTCTCCTGCATTAGTAGGTGGGTTCTTTATCACTAGTACCACCTGGCTCTTTCAGTTCAGTTCAGTCGCTCAGTCATGTCCGACTCTTTGCAACCCCATGAATTGCAGCACGCCAGGCCTCCCTGTCCATCACCAACTCCTGGAGTTTACTCAAACTCATGTCCATCGAGTCAGTGATACCATCCAGCCATCTCATACTCTGTCGTCCCCTTCTCCTCCTGCCCCCGACCCCTCCCAGCATCAGGGTCTTTTCCAATGAGTCACCTCTTCGCATGAGGTGGCCAAAGTATTGGAGTTTCAGCTTCAGCATCAGTCCTTCCAGTGAACACCCAGGACTGATCTCCTTTAGGATGGACTGGGTTGGATCTCCTTGCAGTCCAAGGGACTCTCAAGAGTCTTCTCCAACACCACAGTTCAAAAGCATCAATTTTTCGACACTCAGCTTTCTTCACAGTCCACCTCTCACATCCATACATGACCACTGGAGAAACCATAGCCTTGATATGACCTGGCTCTTTACCATATCTCAAATCATGGTTTTCTGTTAATGTGATCAAGCCTACAAACAGCCTCGGAGCAGGTTTTCCTTTGGTGCAAAGGCTGTTCTGAGTTAACATCACACTGCTGACTAGTTCCCCTTGTGATATTCATTAACCAGTTACCTAAATAGAAATACCTGGGTGGCTTCTGACCATTGCAAGGGGTTGGTTTTCCAAGAGTGAACTGGCTGACCTTCAACCTGCAGCCTTCATCCCAAAAGCCTTGTGCTTCAACTGACTGAGTCGGGCGAGAGGTGATGCAAAAGAATGTGCTGAGATTTGAAACAGAACCATGGCAAATGTTCACAGAGAAGAGGCTAAATTAATAGTGATCACTTAACTAAACATATATTCATTTATCAAACTTTAGTGAGACTGTCTTACATAAAGAAAGATGGTTATCAAGTGAATAATGTTATCTTTAAGTATATGAACAAGGTTGGAGGATGCAGAGCAATTTATCTTCATTGCCACAGAATCATAAGCAATGAAATAAAATTACAAGTGAGAGAGAGTTTATGATAAGTAAATAAGCACTTGAATCTCTCTAAACCATCCAAGACAGATTGTGACATGTTCCTCTATTAATGTCTGGGGTTCTTTGCCTACTTAATGATGGAAGAATTCATCTATGTATTTTGTTGTTGTTGTTTAGTCGCTAAGCTGTGTCTGAACCTCTGTGACTCCATGGACTGTAGCCCGCTAGGCTCCTCTGTCCATGGGATTCTCCAGGCAAGAGTACTGGGGTGGGTTGCCATTTCCTTCTCTGGGGGATCTTTCTAACCCAGGGATAGAACCCTCATCTCTTACGTCTCTGCATTGGCAGGCAGATTCTTTACCACTGAGCCACCAGGGAACTGAGTTTCTACCAGGGTTAGGTTCTATGTTCAGCTCTTAGGAGACCGAAGGTGCTCTCCAGGTCGATTAATTATAAATCAAACAGCATAGAAAATAAGCTAATTCTTTAGAAAATTAAAAGTCTTCAGAAACTGCTTTAGTTCAGATTTTTGAGTAAACAATCACTTAGACTTCCTTAGCTCTTGCAATGGGAGAGGGAAATAGCAGCCCACTCCAGTACTCTTGCCTGGAAAATTCCATGGACGGAGGAGCCTGGTAGGCTGCAGTCCATGGGGTCGCTAAGAGTCAGACACACCGAGTGACTTCACTTTCACTTTTCACTTTCATGCACTGGAGAAGGAAATGGCAACCCACTCCAGTGTTCTTGCCTGGAGAGGCCCAGAGACAGGGGAGCCTGGTGGGCTGCTGTCTATGGGGTCGCACAGAGTCGGACACGACTGATGCGACTTAGCAGCAGCAGCAGCAGCTCCTGCAATGGTATGTCCCAGTGATAGCTTACAGTGAATGCTGTTAGATTTGTGATCAGGGACCAGGCTTGATCACTCAAGAGCTTTAGTGTAGCAAAGTTTTATTAATGTGAAAAAAGGACAGGAAAAGCTTCTGACATAGACATCAGAAGGGGGGATGGAGAGTGCCTCATCAAGGGAGTTATATACTTTTTCAATTGGTTATTACAGTAAATCAAAAGAATGTCTCAAGGTTCTAAAGGTCTTAGGAGACCCACTCCCACAATATACATTTTAAGATAACACAATTAGAACTAACAATAGAAAGATCTACTAGACCCACTCCCATAATATAATGTTAAGATTAGTCAGAAGGTTCTCAAGGAAAAACATGTTCTCAAGCAGGATACTTTGTTATATTGACTAAGACAAAGCAATGTAGATAAAAACAGTTTGTCCTTTTCTCCTCCTTGAGAACTCCTTACCCCCTCTCTCCTCCTTGGGGATCCTGGACTTATTATCAACCTACCAAGAAACTGACTCTCTCACCAGGGTTCTACTCTAAATTTTCCAAATGGAAATATTTCAACCATTGAGGTGGTGGTGATGGTTTAGTCGCTAAGTAGTGTCCGACTCTTGCGACCCCATGGACTGTAGCCTGCCAGACTCCTCTGTCCACAGGATTTTCCAGGCAAGGATACTGGAGTGGGTTGCCATTTCCTTCTCCAACCATTGAGATACTGATGCTTAAATGATGATAATGTCTGATATTTCAATCAGTATAACACACACACACTAAGCTTTTAAAGAAATGAGAAAAGTATATTTGAAATGTATATTTCATCCCTTTTTCTGGCACAGAGCTTTCAAAGCTCTTGAATTTCCTAAGAGAAGAGAGCTAACATATCTTTTGTTATGTTAATAAGGTGCCTTTTGGACCACAACTGAGGATGCGGGCTGGCTGGCAGGAAAACCAACCAGGACCTTGTAGGGCTGGAACCTTCACTCCCACCTCCTTGACCTCTGGGGAGGGGAGAAGGCTAGAGGTTGAGTTCAGTCACCAGTGGACAGTATTTTAATCAGCTGTGCCTATGTAACAAAGCACTCATATAACCCCCAAAAGACAAGGGTTTGGAGAGCTTCTGGGCTGGAAAACACATGCCTGGAGGGGGCATGGAAGCTCTGTGCCTTCCCTTCATAGCTTGCCCTGATGCTGGGAAAGATTGAAGGTGGGACGAGAAGGGGATGACCCAGGATGAGATGGTTGGATGGCATCACCGACTCAATGGACATGAGTTTGAGTAAACTCTTTCAGGAGTTGGTGATGGACAGGGAGGCCTGGTGTGCTGCAGCCCATGGGGTCACAAAGAGTTGGACGCAACTGAACTGAACTCGGGCTCTTCTTGTTGTTGTTCAGTCACCAAGTCACGTCCAACTCTTCATGACCCTGTGGACTGCAGCATGCCAGGCTTCCCTGTCCCCCATCACCTCCTAGAGTTTGCTCAAACTCATGTCCATTGAGTTGGTGATGCAGCTAACTAGGCTCCCTGAGTCTCGAACTTGGATTGCTCGATTCAGAGTGAAGAGTGCTCACCATGGAACCATGGCTGGCCTGCTGCTTCCACTGCTGAGTCAGGCCAGGCACAGCCCCCAGCGTCTAGAACGAGGCTCTAGTTAGATGGAAAGAAATGGCTGAAGGGACTGGACTCCATGGCTTAGATGAAATTCTTTCATCTAAGACTTTTTGCTTGGGCCTTTTTATCTCTGTCAGACTGTACTGAAGAAAGAAAACGCTTTTCAACATTATTATTTTGAGAAGACACTTCATCTCTTGCCCTCAACATTAGGTAAATATATGTTTTTTACCTCAGTGTATGAAGGTTATAGGCAGTAGTTTATCATTTGTGAATGCATGGGTATTTTACTGTAAGGAAGGAAATGGTCAAATGTTGAAAAGATAAAAACTGAAGAGAACTGAAAGATCAAACATATTTTAGAATTAAGTTCTCTTCCTAAAAAAGATATTATCTTAAAAGCATGTCCTTTCTCATCATAAATTACAATCATGTTTATATGATGCCACTCAGGGCCCCGCAGGGCACAGTCCCTGTTCAGAAGCCTCTGATACCAAACTGTCAAAACATGGTATTTGATGTTAAGTGGTGTGAACAGATTTTATTTTAACTGACATACTGGAAGATGATTAATAGGATGAGTGAAACATCAAACAGTGAATGTACTTCAATGCAAGTTGAACAATATTTTAATAAGTAAAATAAGAAAACTATTTCACACTAGAAAATTCCAGTCACACTTAATGATTTTAAAGCAAAAAGTTATTTGACTTATCTCTCTAGTTCCACAGCATTGTGTTTAAGTAAATGGAAAGTCTCAGAACTGTCTTTGAGAAACCTGTGAAGGAACTTTTTAAGATAATGATAAATACGAGATTAGGAAATTCTCAGAGCGTCTATAAATTGCTAGTGTGTGTGCGCACATGTGTGTCTGTTAGTCGCTTAGTCTTGTCCGACTCTTTGCAACCCCATGGACTAACCAGGCTCCTCTGTCCATGGGATTTTCCAGGCAAGAACACCGTAGTCAGATGCCTTGTAGTGACTTGTCTCCAGACAAGTCCAAGGAGACCAAGGCAGATGGAGCTCTCGGGACGGAGTACCAAAGAGGAGAACTACAGTCTGGTGTTGTAGTGGAAACTTCAAGGCTATTATTAAAATAAGAAAATAAGAGAAAATACAATATGGCAGAAGAAAAAAAACACTACAGGATGAGCAAGAAGTAGTTTCTTAGCCAAGTCAAGTACTTAGGATCGGCCAAGAAAACACATGAAGACTGAGAGAAAGGAGATAAACAGTGTTTACAATTTGAGAAACAGAAAGTTTATAACAGCTTAATCCTCTTTTTTTTTTTTGAATAGTTGATTTACAATTTGGCACATGTACAGCAAAGTGATTCATTACTTATCTATACATATCTATATAAACATATGTTTTTCAGATTCCTTTCCATCATAGGCTTTTACAAGATATTGAATATAGTTCCCTGTGCTATACAGTCGGTCCTAGTTGTTTACCTGTTTTATATACGTGCATGCGTGCTAAGTTACTTCAGTTGTGTCTGACTCTTTGTGACCCTATGGACTACAGCTTGCCAGGCTCCTCTGTCCGTGGTCCATGAGATTCTCCAGCAAGAACACTGGAGTGGGTAGCCATTCCCTTCTCCAGGGGATCTTCCCAACCCAGGAATCGAACCTGGGTCTCTTACCCGCATCTCCTACATTGGCAGGTGGTTTCTTTCCCACTAGTACCACCTGGGAAGCCCATTTTATGTACAGTAGTGTGTATTTGTTCATCTCAAATTCCCAATTTATCCCTTCACCCCCCTGCCTTCTCCTTTGGTAACCATAAGTTTTTTTTTCTATGTCTGAGTCTACTTCTGTTTTGTAAATAAGCTCATGTGTATCTTTTCTGTAGTGATATCATATGATATTTAAGTGATATCATGGTATTATGTGACATTCGTCTTTGTCTGACTTACTTCACTTAGCAGGACAATCTCTAGGCCCATCCATGTTGCTGTAGTTAATCCTATTGAGGATAAAAGCTTTTGAAGGTTCTGTGAAATTTGAGTATATGGAATTATAAATAGCCTAATTTCTGCAGCATCTTTTCTCTGTCCTGTGTGCCCTCCAAGCATTGAGAGGAAGTTTTTGAGTGACACGTATGCAGAAGGCAATAAGTTGCCTTTAAAAAAAGTCCCCAGTGAGCACTGTCCTCCCATTTGCTTTAGTCACTAGTACCAGACCCTCCTTAGGTCCCTAAGGACTCCCAAGTCCTCACAGACATTTGAGGCATTTCTGAGATAGACTCACCTACACCATCACACAGAAGACTGCTGGACATCTCATTCTTACACCTTGATCTTTCTGCTTGAGCATGAACCCAAAAAAGCCAGGGATGATGGTTGGTCTTTTTCCTTCCTTTATCCACCAGTAGTTTAGCTTGACCTACTAGTTGGAGACTTCTTGCAAACATGGAAGAAATTTCATCAACAAATTATATCCTCATTCAATGAACTCATCTTTTCCTTGACAGATTTAAATAAGTAGCCCGTCTTTTATTGGTTAACTTCTATATCTTTATAACCTCCTTAGGGTTTTTTTTTTTTTCTTTTTCTTTTTAAGGGGCAGAAACATTTTTTCTCTCAATATTGTAAGACATAATTTAATGGAGGAGAATCTTGAACCAGTTGCACGTGGTGTTTTCCTTAGATCCTTACATTGACCTGACATTTCTACACTCTTTTTTTCAAACATATTAGACTTTCTTTCACTCTAGACCAGACTTCTCCATCAGAAACAATATGTGAGCCACAAATGCAAGTGAAAATTTTACTAGCCTCTTTAAAAAAGAAAAAGAGGGGCAATTAATTTTGAGACTACATTTAAAACCATCTATCAAAAAGCATTATTCTTTTGACAAGTAATCAGTATAAAATTACTAAGGGGTTATCATCCATTTTCTCTTTTTATCTGAGGCTTGGGTACAGAGGGCATTTTATGTCGATGGCAGATTTCAATTCAGATGAGCCGCATCCCAAACGCTCAAGAGTCGCACTTGTCAAGCAGTTCAGGTGTTGAAACACATGGCCCTAATTTCTCTCCCTTCTTGTCCCCAGGAAAGTCCTTGCCTGAGGATTACTTCATTTCCTGTGTCTTCAGTTTTCCATTGGATTCTTTTCCTCTGCCTTTAAGCTGCACAGGCCTCCCCTTAAGCCCTTCGCTTGCAGTGTTGCTGCTTTGGGTTCAGTTGATCAATTTCCTGTCCTCCTAAGCTCTCTAAGTAAAACCCAGGCCTCTTCACTGCCTTAGATGCTGCCAACAACTCTCTGCTTCCTGCCTGGATGGCTTTCACAGATACATGCTCGTTCCCCTCTTCCTGCTGCTTTGCAGATTCATCCTGATAGTGAGGAGGGTGGAGGGCCCAGGCCATGATTCTCAAACCTGAGTGCAAGCATGGAAGAAATTTCATTGCCTGGGAACCCCAGTTACCATATTGCTGGGCCCACTCCCACAGAGGTAGATGTCAGAGGTCTGGGGTGAAGTGGGAGAATTTGTATTTCTAATCAGTTTCTAGGTGATGCTGTGGGTCTGGGGATCCCACTTGCAGATGCCCCGCTCTAAATGTCAGTCCTTGGCCCTCTGGCCTTCTTCCCCAGGAGCCACACCCCCTCCCTCTCCTGGCTGACAGAGCCTTGGTTTGGTTCAGTGTCCCCGTGGCCTGTGCTTCAGGGCCACCTGGTATTTAGCCGGAGTCAGTGCTGGCCAAGGGGAAAGATACTTTCTCTGGCCAGTGGTGGGTTCTGGCAGGTAAGACCTGGGGGGTGGGGGAGTTTCTAGGAACCTTTCAGACTCTATAAAAGGGACCCCTAGTCAGGCTGACTTTTTTCCTGCTTCTGGACATCATTGTCTAAGAACACCCCTCAGGACTAGCATCATCATTCTGGGCCCCCGAGGGCAATGGCCGAAGAGGCCAGGCTGTGTACCGACGGCAGAGAAAAAGATGGAAGGGAGGGAGGAGGTTACGGAGGGGGTTGTGCAGCCAGTGGAGGAAACCATGTGGGGCCTCCCTCCTGTGCTGTGTGCAGTAATGAGCATACCTGTTGTTTCGGCCACTTTTAATGTTGTGCAGGAAACCTCCCAACACCTCTGAGCGCTTTCATCTCTTCCCTCTGCAATAGCCAAATAGGCTGGTGTTTTCTCGAACACCACTGTCAACCCCACTGCTTCATCTACTGAACTGTCTCTCCCTTCCCTGCCTTTTTTGCTCTGCTGAAGTAGAGGGGAGCCCAGTCCCTGACACTCCGGGGGCTTAGAACAGGGACACAAGTGAGGGTCCTTGCTTATCTCTCTTCCCACGCCTGGATGTGTCCCGTGCTGTCAGTGGGATGCGTGTGGGCACCTGCATGTGACTCCGGGCTCTGCCGAAAAGCCCCCGCTCCCGGCGAGCTGCATCCCCTGGCCAGCCTTCCTCGGAGGGGTGTGGGCACTGGTGCCCGGTCAGCTAGGGCTGGCGGGGGGGTGGGGCGCGAACTGGGGGAGAGCTAGGCAGGCAGGGAGGTTGGTTCAGGGCGGCCTGGCTGGGAACTGTAGCTTCCCAGGTACGTGGAGTGTGGTTTACAGGTGGGGTGATGGGAAGTGTGGATTTCAGGGAGCCCACAGACTCCTCATGCTCCTGTGGGGTGCATAGCCAGAGGAAGGCCCCGGTGGACCTTCTAAAGCAGGGTGCCCAGGCCAGTGGTCCCCGCTGCTCAGGTGTCAGAACTGGATCAGAGTTGCTGATGTGATTGGGCAAATCCTTAGACTCTGAGTCACAAAAACAGTAAAGGCTTTCCTGGTGATAGTGACACCTGACATCTAATACTTTGATCCTCCTTGGAGTCAAGATAATACCCTAGCCATATTGACTTTGTGAAAAGATCTGGAAATTTTAGTATGAGACTTTATTTTTTATTGTATCATGTACAATCAGGCATTAAACCTTCGTGGTAAGACTTTCCCTCTAGTGTTATTTCTAATGCCCTTATTCCTTCCTCCTCCTCAGATACATTTGCCGAAATAAATTCTCTAGTTATTTTTTTAAGAAAGGACCTCATTTGGTTAAGCTTATTCAGTATACTCTGTTTTCCCACATTAAATTTGAGTATGAATGAGATGCAAGCTACTATTCATTAACCCTCCACGCTTGGAAGGCCAGCCCCAAGCATGCTGACGCTGCGTCACTGATGACAAGTCTGGCCCACCTGCTCCTCACTCCCTTGTAGTTAATCTGTGTCCATACCTCCCTCTGCGTTGAAGATTTTATATATGCATATTTATTTATATCTGAATATTCTGGAGCTGAACCATGCTGTGTCCTTCAGTTTAGGGAAGTTTTCTTTAAAGTCACTCAGCATTTTCTTTCCTCCAGTGTCTGCTCTTCTAAAACTCCTATTAGACAGATGTCTAAGAATTTGGCTCTATTTCCTATTCCTACATGTCCTGACTCATCTCCTTCTACCCATCCCGACATTTGTTTACATGATATTTTAGAGATCCCTTCCAGAACATTCATTTCTGCTCTCCAATCTTTAAACTGTGTACTTGTTTTTTGACCATATAGTTAATTCCCAGGAATTTAAAAAATAGTAGCTTGTTCTAATTTTGTTAAGTATTGAAGATTTGAGGAGGAGGATTATCTTGTTTTCATATTTTCAAGTTGTCTTCGTTTTCTGTTGACGCTGTTTCCTTAGAGTGAGTTCTTCAATTTGTTGCATTCGATGTTTCTCTTTGAAGGGTTTTCTTTCAAAGTTTGATGATTCTTGGTTTTCTGTTCACACTTATATTCAAGGACAGGATTGAAGATTGAGTTTCCTGAGCTGAAATAAGAAACCCTATTAACTTTATCCATTAATGCGAGTTCTGATCTCAGCAGTCTGCTTTCCATCGCTGTGGGGAGGGCAAGGTGGGTGAGGGAGATTGGTCCTTACCTGCAGCAAAGCCTGGGGGCCCCTCCTGTTAGAGTCCCCACCTCCAAATACATCCTCAGTGCCCTGCCCTGTGGCCGACACCAGCCTCACTGGCCCCATTTAATTCCCCTTGGTTCCAGTCTGTTTCTCTTAAAAAGAAACCAGCAGAAAAGCGTTCACTTAGTTGAGACAACAGTTCTTGAGCTGTTTAGCTTGGAGGAGAGGGTCACAGCTGCTTGGGCTCAGAGATGCTCTGATGCATGAAGATGAGATGCTCTGCATACCTTGCTCTTCCCAAGGCTCTGTCTTAATTACTGACTCACCTGCCCTGTCTAGTGCCTGGAACAGTGTGTCTCTAGCTCTTGGGATTTTTTTTTTAAACTTTATTTTTGAAGGTCCATTCTCTTGTGTGTATTTTAGGCTATGAGGCTTTGTTTTGTTTTGAATTGAGATACGACTGACATGTAATGTTGTGTAAGTTTATGGTGTACAATGTGTTTGATCTGACCCACTTATATACAGCAAGATGACTGCCACTCTAGTGTCTGCTCACGCCTCTATCACATCAGATAATGATCATTTCTTTTTTTGTGGTGAGAACACTTAAGATCTGGTCTCGAGCAATTCAGGTATGTAATACAGAATGTTTGACTGTAATCGTGATTCCCTGCATTCAATCTCCAGGAACTATTTGCCTTCCATTGCAAGTTTTCCCCTTTGTCCAACATTTTCCTAATCTGGGCTGTGGTCTTATCCTCAGTTTGATTCTGTCATCTTTATAAGTTCTTTCCTGATTGCTCCCTTCATATTTTTCAGTGTGATTATAGATTGGTTCTTTGTTTTCATTGCCAGTATCTTAATATATGGCGTATCACTCACTGATGCTATAGGTATTAATATATGCATTCCTATAAGTGTCTGCCGCACTCCAGTTCACCCCCTATAATAATGTCATCAAATATAATAGCTGCTGGCCACATGAGGCCATTGAGCACTTGACTTTTGAAGACTCCGAACAAAGAAAAAGGACTGTGATCTATTAAAATTTTTAATGTAATTTATAGTTTGAAGTTTTAATATTTTAGATGCACTGGCTTAAATTGAATGTAGTTGTAAAATTAATGTCACTGGTTCCTTTTTACTCTTACAATGTGGATACTAGACAATGTAAAATTGCATGTGTGTGTGTGGCTCATATTTCCATCGAACAAGGCTACCTACATTGCCATAGGAGTCATTCCTTAGATAAAGTTAGGAGGAGGAGGTCAAGATACGACTCTCGAATATGTATGGATGTAGAATAGCCATCCATCCTCAAATCTTGCCAAAGGACACTAAAGAGTGAGATAAATTACTTTAGGAAAAAGTGGTGGTGTGGGTGGAAAGGAAAGGTCAGGCCAGAGGTGTCAAATCTTTAGTAGAATCTATGTCATTCAGGAATCAGTTTATTATGGGTAGAAGCTAAGGAAACAATTCAATGTTTTCCATGGTCGGTCATAGACCTGTCCGTCGTGTGAATAGGGATGTCACACAGGAAGAAAGGAGTCATAGTAGACCAGGCAGTACAGTTAGGAAGATAATGAGCTTGGCTTTGGATCTGTGGTGTATGAGGTGTCTCTGGGCATCTGCACATCCCCACAGGCAGATGACAACATGAGCAACTCTAGGAGCACAGGGCCTGGGGGTAGACAATGGGGGTCCTCAGTGCGGTATATGAATCCCCCTGGGGCATGCACCTCAATGCTGGACTTTGGGAAAACCATCGTGGAAGAGTAGGCTGACAAGCAAGAGCCTTGAAGGAAAAGGGTCTATTAGCAAAAGGAACCATGACCAGTTTATATACTCTTGAGACCTAGTGCAGCAAAGGTAAAAGGCAGGCTTCAGGGGGACACTCGTGTAAATAAGTGCAAGTCGCTCAGTTGTGTCTGACTCTGCAACTCCATGGACTGCAGCCCGCCAGGCTCCTCTGTCCATGGAATTCGCTAGGCAAGAATCCTGGAGTGGGTAGCTGTTCCCTTCTCCAGGGGATCTTCCCAACCCAGGGACTGAAGCCAGGTCTCCCACATTGCAGGCAGATTATTTACTGTCTGAGCCACCAAGGGAAGCCTATCCCTTCTCCAGGGGGTCTTCCTGACCCAGGAATTGAACCAGGGTCTCCTGCCTTGCAGGCAGATTCTTTACCAGCTGAGTTAGGGAAGCCTCATAGCTTTCAATACACTTAGTGTTTCAGGAGTTACTAGAGGGTGAGGTTTGCTTTAACCAGTGGAAGCTTTTATCAGGCAAGGGTTTTTAAGAGGTGGCATGTAAACAGAGGAAGAAAGTACAAAGCTGTGGACAAAGGGAGTTTGGTGTGAAAATGAGGGAGTCTCAACTAGAATAGTCTAGTTGGGATAAATGAATCTTCTATTCCTGCAGTTTATAGGCGCTAAGAGCTCCCTGCGCTATACGGCAGCTTCCCACGAGCTATTTATTTTACGCATGGTAGTGTGTATATATGTCAATCCTAGTCTCCCAGTTCATCTCACCCTCTCTTCACCCACCTGTGTTCACATGTCCATTCTCTCTGGGTCTCTGCAAACAGGTTCATCTGTACCATTTTTCTGGATCCCACATATTTGTGTTAATATACAATATTTGCTTGGTGCTCTGTGATGACCTAGATGGGTGTGATGAGTGGGAGGGAGACTCAAAAGGGAGGGGATATATGTATATGCATAGCTGATTCACTTCATTGTATAGTAGCAACTACCACACAATTGTAAAGCAACTATATCCCACTTTAAAAAAAAAAAAAAGATTCTACTAAGAGAATTAACTGTCTGTGGTGGGAAATGTAGCCAAATTTAGGTTAATTCCAAATCTAAAACAGAGCACAAGTTCTTCTTTAGATTTCAAACCCCAAGTACCCAGACAAAAGGAGATTCCTGTTGTTTTTAATGCTGTAGTAATAGAACTGAAACACAGAACAAAAACCCCCAAAATTCTGTACACAACTTGAGGCATGGTATCTTTCTTTCTTTTCTGTGGCCTAAATTCAGAGCACAAAATGCTGAACAGCACCAAAAAGCATATAATCACCACCAGATATTTTTGAGCGAGGGCATGTAGTCAGTGTGGGAACTTCAATTAATTCTCAAGTTGATGTCTATCTAGAATATTCTTGAGGGACCTGAATGAAAAACCTGATCTTGTTTGTAACATTTGAAAAATACGAGTCCGAAGGAGTTTGTGTGGAGTTGGGAACAACTCATCTTGCGGATATTAGGGTTGACTATGATCAAATTATGAAATAATATCGATACATTAAGAGGCATCAGGATGGTGTTGTAGAAGAAAAACAGACTTAAAGTTCATCAATTCAACATGCTTTTGTGATGTACAATCTTCTAAATGACCTGGGATGAAAAGACAAAATCCTGCCTGCTTGGAGCTGACATTCCAGTTGCCAGATACAGATACATATTTAAATAAACAATGATTTAAATAATTTTAAGTAAGTGCTTGGAAGGAAATAAAAATAGGATGGAGAGTGATGGGGTGGTGGAGAACCACTCTGGCGAGTAGGTAGGAAAAGGGGTTGGAAGGAGACACCACAGGCAAGAGGGAACAGCAGCTGTAAAAGGGGAAAGCCAGGAGGTAGGAGAAGCTTGTTATGTTCAAGAAGGAGAAGGAAGGGCAGGGTGGCTGAGATTCCATTGGCTGGCTGGGTAGGGTAGTGGTGGAAGGTGAGGGGAGGGAAGTAGTGTCCTATAGTCATGGTAAGAGACTTGGATTTTATTGCATTTGTGTGTGGTGGGGGAGCCTTTGGCAGGTTACAATCAGAGGATTGTTAGCATCTGATTCACATTAAGACAAAATCACTCCGGCTGCTTAGTGGAGCATGGACCAGTGGAGGTGAATGAGCTTATGGAGCTCTTGAAATGGATTAAAGGAAGAGAGGAGGTGGTTTCCACTGTGGCTGCCAAAGAGGAGACAGTACAAAGGATTTGGTCCAGAAAAACTGTGGGAGCAAAAGTTGACCAAAGGGGTTTGTGGAAAGCCAGCATGGCAACCAAATCCAAGGTGGTGCCTAAAGTTTTGGCCTGAATAACTGATACACAGGGGTGATATCTACTAAAAGGAATAAGACTGAGGACAAGTAGGGTTAAAGCCAGATGAGGATTCTGTTTTGAACCTCTGACGTTTGAGATGCTCATTGGGTATTCAAGTGGAGATGCCAGGCTGGCAGCTGGATGAATGAGTGTGGAGCCATGAGGGAAGTGTGGGCTGCAGATGCGGACCAGGGTGACCTTGGCATTCCAGCATTGTCACAGCCCCGGGACTGGGTGAGATGGTCAGGACAAGAACTACCTGCTGCCTTAGATTTTTCCACAAGTAGGGACTATAGTACTAAATATGAGTTCAATCGTGTCCGACTCTTTGCGACCCCATGGACTGTAGTTCGCCAGGCTCCTCTGTCCATGGAATTTCTCAGGCAAGAACAGTGGAGTGGGTTGCCATTTCCTACTCCAGGTACTAAATATGATGCCTTGCATACAGGGGTAAGGGAACAAATACTATATTTTGTGAAATTTTCTAGTTGGAAAGATCTACATTTGAAGTTGGGGCTTCTCTGGTGGCTCAGATGATAAAAAAATCTGCCTGCAATGCAGGATTCAATCCCTGGGTCAGGAAGATCCCTTGGAGAAGGGAATGGCAACCCATTCCAGTATTCTCGCCTGGAGAATTCCATGGACAGATGAGCCTGGTGGACTACAGTCAATGGGGTCTCCAAGAATCGGACATGACTAAGTAACTAGTGCTCACTCACACTTGTAGTTAGTTGTGACTTCTATTATCTTTATTTGGCACTAAGATCAGATTCTGAAATAAATGCTATTAGTTTAGGAACTTAGGGTGTGTCAGTAACTTGGCATTTTATTCTTTTGTCAGAGCTGTATCACTGAGTTAATACTTTTGTGCACGTGAAAGTGCCTCTCTGCGTTCACAGAGCAATGTGCCAGTCACATTCATGGAGGGCATTCTCAAGATGCCGATTTGCCTCTCTTCCTCAGAGCAGTTACTGGGTCACTTACATGCCAGGCACTGTGGTAGGTAGGTATGCAGAGAATCAGCAGTGAATGAGAAGTAGATCCTGAACACTGAAGCTCTGGCAGCTTTAACCACTACACATATCTGATTTAGAACAGTGGTTCTCAACACGTGGTGTCCGACCATCAGCCTCAGCAGCACCCCGGAACTTATTAGACATGTAAATTGCAGCCCCCACCCCAGACCTATTGAGTCAGAAACTGAATCAGCAGTCCATGTTGCAGATGATCCTAGTGCATGGTTAAGTTTGAGAACCACTGGTAAGGAGGGAGGCAGGCTGTCACCCAGGAGGTTCATTCATTTAAGCTCCATCTGAGACTGACAGTATCTAAGAAGACATCAAATACAGTCAGCCCGCCATGTCTGGGGTTCTGCATTGGTGGATTCAGCCAACCGCAGATCAAAAATATTCTTAAAAAAAAATCCAGAAAGTTCCAAAAGCAAAACTTGAATTTGCCACGTGCTGGCAACTATCTTCATATAATTTATGTTGTATTAGGTATTGTAAGTAATCTAGAGATGATTTAAAGTATACAAGAGGATGTATATAAAGTGATAGTCTTAGTCATGAAGTCATGTCTGACTCTGCGACGCCATGGACTGTAGCCCGCCAGGCTCCCTCTGTTTATGGAATTCTCAGGCAAGAACACTGGAGTGGGTAGCCACTCCCTTCTCCAGGGAATCTTCCTGACCCAGGGATCAAACCTTGGCCTCCTGCATTGCAGGCAGATTCTTTACTGTCTGAGAGGATGTGCGTAGGTTCTATGCGAATACCATGCCATTTTATATAAGGGCCTTGAGCATCCGTGGATTTTGGTATCCACTGGAGTTCTGGACTCAATCCTCCTTGGTTACCGAGGAATGATGACTCCATAGAGGTGATGGTGGTATTTGTCACTCTCTCTCCCATTTTTTGAAACCTGTCCTTGGTTATTTTGGCTTAAGTCATTTTTGAGTCTACTTTTGGCTTCAGACAACGTGAAGCTATTTAAAAATTGGGGGTTTATTTATTTCCATTATGTAAGTTAGACTGTCGAGTGCTTCTGAGAAAATCACCCAGCTGCACAGATTGGTCCCAGTATAAATGTATAACTCTTGGCTGCACCGGACACCGGATGCCAAGTGAAGGCCCACGTTCTCCTTGTCACCGCTCCCCCGTGTTCTCCTAGGAGCTGTTTTGAACATTCTTTCTGCCTACTTGTTAATCATTCCTAACAAATCATCCTAACCTCTTACTCTTCACTGGTAAAATAACTTACTGGAAAATATTTCTAACACTTACCCGGAACATGGTACCTAACTCCACCATATCTTTCCTCCTTTGATGATGCTTAGAGGAGGGAGCTGTAATTGCTCTAACATAAGCATAAGTTCACCGGGTCCTCATCTCTGCCTCTTCTTCTCTTGTATCTTAAACCCTTCACTCTCCATGAGTATCTTTCCATCAGCATTTAATCATGGTTAAGAGGCTGTTTCATCTTAAAAGGAAAAGCTAAATCTTGCCTCAGTTTCATACCACTTTCAAGCTATTGATCTCTATCTTTTATTTTGTGCAGCAAAATTTCTAGTCTGTGTCCATCTTGTTTTCTTTACAGTCCCTTCAGCCGGCCTGTCATTTGTTTCTTGGCAGACAGTTGACTAACATTTGATGAATACAATGGCTGAATGCACATCTTAAAGAAAGCTTGAAAATACAGAAAGTTAAAAAAATGTATATCATGTACTATCTCTTTACCTAGAGAAAACCATCATGGACATTTTAAATAGTTAGCATCTTCATATTTATATTCTTGGACTTCAAAAGACAAATAATAGTCTTATTCAGTTTTAGAAAGAGCACAGTAATGTCTGCAGAATGATTTAGAACTGCTATTCAGTAAATTGTGCAAATATTATCAAGAAAAAGTAGAGATAATTGAAATTCAAAGGAAATACCTTTTCTTACATCATTAAATCATTGTACTGGATCAAACCTCTATTGGAACATCTAATAAGTGACATCAAGGAAAGGAGGTTTTAATTTTTTAAATGTTTATTGATTTTTTTTGACGTGGATCATTTTTCAAGTTTTATTGAATTTGTTACAATATTGCTTCTGTTTTATGTTATGGGTTTTTTTGGCCACAAGACATGTGAGATTTTAGCTCCCTGAGCACAAATAGAACCCTCACCCCCTGCATTGGAAGCCACAGTCTTAACTACTGGACCACCAGGGAAGTCCTAGAAAGGAGGTTTTAAACTTCTCCTTCTCCCTGCCCAATTTTATGGAGAGAATGATCAGAACAACAGACAACTAGTGGTAAACAAAACAACTGATTTTTGGAGGAAGAGCATTCTTCCTCCACTTTTCTTCTAAAAGACATCTGTTTCAGGTGTTAACAGGCTGATGGGACAAAAAAGGAGAAAGAGGTAACTAATGAATGAACAGCATTGAGAAGACAAGGGTCTATTATAAAAGAGAAAATTATTTTCCCTAATAATATTCAAAGAAAACAATGACTGGATTTTGTTGCTCTGAGAATGTTAAAGAGGAAAAATCCTGAAGATTAAGGTAATTTATCTCTCCAGGTCAAAATACTTGAATTTGCATATACCAAACTTTAGAGTACCCTAATATTATGGATCTTCCCTACACAGGGATTGAACCCAGGTCGCCTGCATTGCAGGCAGACTCTTTATCACCTAAGCCACCAGGGAAACCCAATATTATGGAGCTCTATTAGGAATCTCACTAATTATCAGTTGGTCAATTAACACATCCAGTAATTCTTTAAATTAGTCTTTAGTCATTTCTTCTTAAAGATTAACTGGCAGAGAATCACAATGAGGTCTCTTACTATATAGCAGGGCTTCCCTGGTAGCTCAGCTAGTAAAGAATCTTCCTGCAATGCAGGAGACCCTGGTTCTATTCCTGGGTCAGAAAGATCCCTTGGAGAAGGGGCAGGCTCCCTGCTCCAGTATTCTTGGGCTTCCCTGGTGGCTTGGACAATAAAGAATCCGCCTGCAATGTGGGGACCTGGGTTCAATCCCTGGGTTGGGAAGATCCCCTGAAAGAAGGGCATGGCAACCCACTCCAGTATTCTTGCCTGGAGAACCCCCATGGACAGAGGGGCCTGGCAGGCTACAGTCCAGGGGGTCACAAAGAGTTGGACATGACAGAGCGACTAGGCACAGCACATTATATAGCAACCACTGGTTTTTGCAAAATATCCTGTGCATTCTACTCCACATGTTACACCACTGACACACTCCTTTAGGAAAATAATAGAAGGGTGCATGCACTCTAAAAATACATATAGAAAGAAGAGAGTGGCCCTGGACCTAATTTATAAAAGATACCTGGAGTCAAGTAAAGAGACCTTTTCTCACAGAAAAGGAGAACCATAGTATAAGTACAGAAGTTGTGCAATTTCAGTTTGTTCTTAAAAAGAAATTTCACAGATACAGCCCTTCAGGTTCTTACTTGAGCTGTGAATATCCACAAAACTATGAAAAATCAAAATTATTGCCCTTACTTAATAAGAGTGCCAGCTTCCTTCTGCCAACTCTCCTGTGTCTGTCAGCTTGCCACTAAGGAGGCTGTATTCAAAACTGATGTTTATTTAATGCTTTAATGTGTTTCATTTAAAGGGCCTCTTATGTGTAGACTATGTAAAGGAAGATTCTAGGATTAAATATCTTTGATAAAAGGCCCTCTTGTTGGGAATTCCCTAGAGGTCCAGTAGTTAGACTCTGCACTTCCACAGCAGTGGGCACAGGGTCGATCCCTGGTCAGGGAATAAAGATCCGGTAATGACTTGCCTGGAGAATCCCATGGACAGAGGAGCCTGGCAGGCTACAGTCCATAGGGTCACAAAGAGTCAGACATGACTGAAGCGGCTTAGCTTGCACGCACACACATGCCACGCAGTATGACCAAAAAATAACGGCCCTCTTTCTATCGTGTCTGTGTTAAGACAGAGGCACATGCAGAAAAGCTAGCAGGTTTGTGTTAGCATGTGGGCGTTTAATCAGTGCTTAATAATATTGGCAAGTTTGATTAATGTTTGTTATTGTACGTATAGCAACAGAACTTAGTTTTTCAGAGCAGGATGAAGCAAATATATCACAAAAGTGAAATTGCCAAATTTAAGATGAGTTGAATCCCACTGTACTCAAACAATTTATCCCTCCCTTATTTCATGTAAAAATGTGATTTTACTAACTGATCAGAGATTTCATTTTGAGTCTCCTAGAGAACATATGAGATGATTTGTTTGCATTTCAAACCCTGGGGTCTAGGAAAATAGGGTAACTAAAAAGGAGATTTCATTCTAGTTTTCTTGTTACTACATAACTTGATCCTACTGGCTCCAACAACAATAAAAAGTCCTCCAAAGAAAGAGCCCCTTGGTACTGAACATACTTTGTACTCAGGTACAACTGTTAAATGCTGTGTTACAACAAATGTCATTGCTACAAATCATAGCAAATGTGTACTGCAAACATATGAGAGGTGAGGAAGAAATGCTGGACTAACCAGTTTTTTTAAAAAAAGTGATGTACCTTTTAGAGAATTTTTTAAATTTACTTTATAAAAATTTCTAATTGGAGGAGAGAATTTTTTTAAAAGTGAAACTAAAGATAGAAATAAACATCTTGACCTCTAATGAGGCTGCAAAATAGTCATAGTTAATTAGCCCTAGGTTAACAAAATCTAGAACCTACACATTGGAAGAAAATATTTGCAAACCATATGATTGACAAGGGATTAATTTCCAATTAGAATACATGAACAGTTCATATAGCTCAATATCAAAACAACAAACAACCCAACCAAAAAATACATGGGCAGGAGATCTAAAGAGACATTTCTCCAAAGAAGAAATACAGGTGGCCAACAGGCACATGAAAAAATGCTCAATACTGCTAATTATTAGAGAAACGCAAATCAAAACTACGATTAGAACCAAGGATATTAAGTTACACTGCAGGTATCTTAGTATTACTATTAACATTAAAGATAGGCAAAAGGAAGTTTTTTCCCCCTAGTGTAACTAAAATTCACTTTAATATGAAGTGGGATTTAAAAAGTGAGCATGAGCTCTCTGGATCCCAGAGAGGCCTACACCTGGGGCCTATGGGTCTGCTTCCAGCCCAGTTTCTAGTTCTGCTGTGGAACATTTCATTTCCTGAAACCAGGAATGTTGGAATACAGGCCTAAAGCCCAGTCAAGCATTGATACAGCTGTGTTGGCCTCTGATTCCACAACTGCCCCACCTCTGCACCCCTAGTCTATCTCAAAGAACTGCCATCCCCACCTGCTTCTTTCAGTACAACCTTGAGGTCTCTCTTCCCCACCTAGACTTCAGTCTGCAGCACTGACCCAGAGTAGGAACCAGACTCTGGGCCTCTACATTAATGAGTCTTGGTGCTCCAAAAGGAAAACAGAAAAAAGCACGAACTGAAGAAAGCAGTCTTCTGCTGCAGGCTTGCTGTGTTTAATGGTTTTAATTTTTAAAAAATCTCAACAAATCCCTGCCCAGGAGGACTTCATTTTGACAGTATTAAGTTATCATCATCTGACTCTCTTAATTCAAATTAAGTGATCAAATATTTATTGAGTATTTACTATCTACAAAACACTTTTCAAGATGCTATAAGGCATACAGAGAAACATAATACTGGATCCAGCTTTTCAGTTGCCTCTAATTAGAAAAAAACAACTTTCAGTAAACGATACTAGGCAGAGCAAATAGAGAATTATCTGGTTTTTCTTGCCTGCATTATTCAGGGTTTTCCAGTGAATTGGCTCTTGTGATTGTAGGGGCTGACAACTCCCAAATTGGCAGAACAGGCCAGTAGGCTGCAGACTTAGGGACTATTACAGCTCAAGTTTGAAAGCAGTCTGGGGGCAGAATCCCTCATCTTCTGGGGACCGCCATCTTTTTTTCCTCTTAAGTACTTCAACTGATTAGATGAGGCCCACCCACATCATGGAGCATAATCTGCTTTTCTCAATATCTACTGATTCAGATTTTAATCTCATCTAAAAAATGCATTTGCAGCATTGTTTAGGCTGAGGTTTGGCTAAATACTTAGACACCATCACCTAGCCAAGCTGACATCAAATTAACTATTAGGTTGCTCTTTGCAAACAAGCCAATAAATTTGTTTTTAAAGAGGCTATAAGATTTTTTCTAGAGTCAATAACAAGATACTGTTCCCCCCCCACCCACCCACCACCTCAGGAAGAACCCTGTTATCTTCTGTCCCTTTTAGTGGGGACCAAATAGCCTGTTGGGAACTGATACTTCTTTTGGAAGAGGGAGTGACAGTGCAATAGTTTATGTGGCCCTGGCTTAGATGTCAGGAGCTACTGGCTTCCTTCTTGGCCTTTGGCCTCCTGAGTGAGCATCCCCTGGGGAACATGCTTCTGGTTTTATGGCATGTACTTCTGCTGCTAGAGTTGTTGTCGCTTTTCAGTCGTGTCTGACTCTTTGCGACCCCATGGACTGCAGCATGCCAGGTTTCCCTGTCCTTCACTATCTCCCACAGTTTGCTCATGCTCACGTCCATTGAGTTGATGATGCCATTCAACCATCTCATCCTCTGTCACCTCTTTCTCCTCTTGCCCTCAATCTTTCCCAGCATTGCGGTCTTTTCTAATGAGTCTGTTCTTCCCATCAGGTGGCCAAAGTATTGTAGCTTCAGCATTAGTCCTTCCAATGAATACTCAATTCTAGGTTTTTTGGCCAAATTGCATGCCAAATTGTTGTTGTTGTTGTTTTTTCCTGCTCTATTTTAGATAATTTTGTTCTTTCTGAAAACCGACGAGCTGAATCTAAGCTTTAAAGTTACAAAGAAGGCCCAGGAGTTCACGGGAGAAGAGAGAAGATAATGTATTAGGGTCTTTCAATTTAGAACTTTTAAATATTTTCTGAAGAACTTTTTAACTTTCTAAGGGGAGCTTTGGATTTCAATATCTTTCAGCCAAAAAAGACCTCTGTATAGGAGCAGAGGAAAAAGCCAGACTCTCCCAGAATATATCAGGCGTCTGTCTCTCCCAGCAAGGCCACTGAATGCTGTTCTTTGTGGGCCTAACTGTCCTACAGCTCTTGCTTTCATTTAAAAGTGAGACATAAGGAACTTACTATGAAGCCAGTAAATGAGAGCATGACACTGAAGAAATTCAATGTCAAAAGGCCTACTGTAGAAAAGCAGAGAAGAAGGTCAGTATGAGATTCATACGGCAGGGGAGGATTTTTAAATCTATAACTAAAAAATATAAAAGCGATACAATATATACAATGGAATATGGCCCTGGGCAGGGGTGGGGGGGAGACTCCTGTCACATTCTACAACATGGATGTACTTGAGGGTATTATGCTAAGTAAAATAAGCTGGTCATAAAGTGACAAATAGTATCTGATTGTACTTATATGAGGTGACTCAAGAAGTCACACCCATAGAAGCATGGTTAAGCATTGCAGAATGGGGAGTTAGTGTTAAATGAGTATGGACTTTCTGTTTTGCAAGATGATAAAGTCCTAGAGGTCTCTTACGAAACGATGAAATGTACTTAGTGCTGTTGAACTGTACACCGAGTGGTTAAAATGGTAGTGTTTCTATTTATGTATATTTTATTGCAATGGAAACAAAATGCATTGTAGAAAATGTGGAGAATAGACAAAATTAAATAAGCATCATCCCCCTCCCCTTTGGCAACCACAAGCCTGTTTTCTAGGTCTGAGCCTGTTTCTGATTTGTAGATAGGTTCATTTGTGCCATATTTTAGATTCCACATATAAGTGATATTATATGGTATTTGTCTTTTTATTTCTGACTTACTTCACTTATGATCATCTCTAGTTGCATTCATGTTGCTGCAAATGGCATTATTTCATTCTTTTTATGGCTGAATAATATACCACTGTATATATGTGCCACATCTTCCTTATCCACTCATCTGTCTATGGACATTTAGGTTGTTTGCATGACTTGACTTTTATGAATAGTGCTGCTATGAACACAGGGGTCCATAGCAGAGGAAAACATAACATCTTTTTGAGTTATAGTTTTATACAGTATATGTTCAAGGATGGGACTGATAGAGCATATGATAATTCTATTTTTAGTTTTCTGAGGCATCTCCACACTGTTTTCCATGGTGGCTGTACCAACTTACATTCTCACCAGCAGTGTAGGAGCTTTCCCTTTCTCTATAGCCTCTCCAGAGCTTGTTATTGGTAGACTTTTTAATCATGGACATTCTGATCAGTGTGAGGTGATACCTCACTGGAGTTCTGATTTGCATTTCTCTAATAATTAGTAGTGTTGAGCATCTTTTCATGTGTCTACTGGCTGGTCTGGGGTTTCCAAGGTGGTGAAGTGGTAAAGAATCTGCTTGCTAATACAGGAGACATAGGAGATGTGGGTTCAATCTTGGGTTGGGGAGAGCCCCTAGAGGAGGTAATGGCAACCCACTCCAGTGTTCCTGCCTGGAGAATTCCATGGACAGAGAAGCCTGGTGGGTTACAGTCCATAGAGTTGCAAAGAATCAGACATGACTGAGCAGACACACACACACACTGGCATCTATATGTGTTTTTTGGAGAAATGTCTATTAAGGTCCTCTGACCAGTTTTTGACTGGGTTGTTTGCTTTTTTGTTGAGTTTTATGAGTGGTTTTTGTATATTTTGGAGATTAAGCCCTTGTTGCATCATTTGCAAATATTTTCTCCCATTCTATAGGTCGTCGTTTCAATTTTTTTTATGGTACTCTTTGCTTGCAAAAGCTTTTAAGTTTAATTCGGTCCCACTTGTTTATTTTTGTTTTTATTTCTATCGTCTTGGGAGACTCAATATTGTACTGTTTTGATCACTATAGCTTTGTAATACTGTTTGATAACTGGGAACAGGATATATCCAGCTTTGCTCTTGCATCTCTTGCTTTGGTTACTCGGGATCTTTGGTGGTTCTGTACAAATTCTAGAATTGTTTGTTCTATTTCTGTGAAAAATGTCATTGGAATTTTGATGGAAATTGCTTTGAATCTGTAGATTGCTTGTGGTAACGTGGACATTTTTACAATATTCTTCCAATCCATGAGTACAGTCTATCTTTCCATTTATTTTTATCTTCAGTTTCTTTCATCCATGTCTTATAATTTTTTGCAGTCTTCTACCTCAGTTAAATTTATTCCTAGGTATTTTATTCTTTTTGATGCACTGTAAATGAAATGCTTTCTTAATTTTTCTTTCTGATAGTAACACTGTTAGTGTATAAATGCTGAAAATAGCAGAATTTTCTTCTTTTGTATGGAAGAATAATTTTCAGTTGTGTGTGTGTGTATATATATGCATACCACATTTTATTTATCCATTCATCTGTTAATAAGCACTAGGTTTCTTTCACGTCTGGCTATTATAAATAATGCTTCAGTGAACATAGGAATACAGATACATTTTTTGATACAGTAATTTTTTTGCTTTGGATATATACTCAGAAATTAATTGCTTGATTACATGGTATTTCTATTTTTAATTTTCTGAGACACCTCCATGTTGTTCTTATTAATGGCTACACCAATCTTCATTCTCACCAACAGCACTCAGGCATACCCTTTTCTCCATGTGCTCCCTAGCACTTAAAACTTTTTGTCTTTTTTATAACAGTCAAACAGGTGTGAAGCAATATCTCATTGTGCTTTTGATTTGCATTTCCCTGATGATTAGTGAAACTGAGCATCTTTTCATGTACCTATTGGCCATCTGTGTCTTCTTGAGAAAAATGTTTATCTAGATCTTCTTCCCATTTTTTAATTGGATTTTTTTTGCCATTGAGTAGTACGAGTTCTTTATATATTTTGATATTAGCTTATTTTATACTTCAAATAAATGAAATGCAAACATTTTCTCCCTTTCCATAGGTTGTTTTTTCATTTCGTTGAAGATTTCCTTTGCTGTACAAAAGCTGTTCAGTTGAATGCAGTTCCACTCAATTACTTTTTATTTTGTATTTGTTTTTGGTATCAGATTAAAAAAAATCATTGCCAAGAGTGATGTCAAAAGAACTTACCCCATATATATATAATTTTTTCCCCCCAGATGTTTTATGGCTTTGAGTTCAGATTTTATGGTTCAAGTCCTTAACCCACTTTGCTGATTTTGTGTATAATGTTAAACAGTGGTCCAGTTTCATTCTTTTGCATGTTGCTGTCCAGTTTTCCCAGCACTATTTATTGAAGAAACTATATTGTTTTCTTAAGATAATTGCTTGTTATAGAATCTTTGAGTCAAAGCCTAGGCATGAGTCCATTCTTAGCATTTAATGTATGCTCAAAATTGCTTTTCAAGAGATTAAGTAACACAATAAAATATAAAAGCACTCTTATCATCATGACCTAATCTTTGATGAAAGATTAAAATACATTAATTTAACATCAATAGAAAAAATCTTGTATTTCATAATTTAAACTTGCATTTCAAAACATTACTAGTGACATTAAATTATAGTCATATCTCTATGATGATTTAGCAGTTACCTTTTCCCTCTTTAAAACTGTCTTGACACATATATAGATACTTTCAGATAGCTTTTTGTTAATGGTTTACATTTAAAGCCATATATAAATATTAACATGTTATATTATTATATATGATATTATCAATTGATTCTTACTATTACGGTTTATCGTTCCAAAGCTTAAAAGTTCTTCTCATTCTAAAACTTTTTAAAGACCATTTCATTCTTTTAAAATCTAGTTTGCTTATGGCTGGATTTTGTAGTCTCCTGTTCCATTTGGAATTTTCTGCCACGTATAGGACAGATTTTGACTGGCAGTGAGGTAGTAGAGGGCATATAAACTAGGGAAACAGCACAACAAAATTTTAGAAATAGAATTAAATGAAGAGTATGTGGACAGCACAAGAATAACTCACTTGTCTGAGTGAAGTTGCTGCACTGATCATGATGATATAATGAGAGGCAGAAATGGCAAGAAAGGAGAAGAATCTGATCTGATGTAACATGGGCTACTCAGAGGTGGCCCACCCTGCCTAATGGGTCTTGGCTAGCTGGGGGTAGGAGGACCTGGGAACAATAACCCAGCTTTTACCACAAACATCAGCTAGGTAAGACAGACTCTGCCAAATTTGAGATATCAGGTCTTAGAGCAGTGCTTGCTAAGCAGGAAATACTTATGTGCTTATTAATAATCTTTCCAGAATGAGGTAGAATTTCCATACTTGCCAACAGCAATTTTGTTCACTGTGATTTAAATTGTGTTTTCAAAGGATGTTTTCCTAATTTCTAGCAGAAATAATTAAGTTTTGCATTAGATGTGCAGGTGTAACCACCGCATATCTTTCTTATTCCTCTCTGAAAAGAATAAAAAATCATTCAACTTTCATTGCATTGTTCTTCCTCTAGGGTCCAGATAATACACCCATATGCTCACTGCTGCCCATATTCAAAGGTTACTTTTTAAAGACAAGATCTTAGTTCATTTTTATATAGACAAGATCTTAGTTCATTTTTATATAGATTCCTATTTTTAAAGAATGCTCAAATAAAGAGTGCACTGAAAACACCAGAACTTCAAAATACAAGAGAATTAAAAATGAAAAATGACTGCCTACAAAAGGCCCATATTTCTGGACAGGCAGAATGAAGAGTATTTTTCCCTATGGAAAAAAATGTATTTATTTAATAAGAACACCTTTTAAAAAGACTTGGATCATAATCAGATTTGGAGAAGCCTTGGTTTTCCTCCCCACTTTCTCCTCTGTCACCTTTAGTGATATGACTCAAATTCAGCAAGGAGGCAGACACAATGTAACTCAGATATATCTGAGATGACAGCCATATAAAAGAGGAAAGCAGGACTTTGGTGTGGAGGTGTTAAAAGGTAATGAAAAGATTTAGGGACCAAAGCAGAAGGAAAGGAAAGAAGAGTTCCTGGGGACTGTTCTGGTCTCATTGCAAAGTTGTAGCTCCTCCTGCTCCAGAAGTTCCAATAGCTAAGGGCAAGGACCTGGAAAGGGCTCAGAGAAGAGTTGGCAAGGCAGGAAAAGTCATAGCGAATTTCCAGTACCCTTCAGTTCTGCATGGGTTGGAACCACATGCTTGAAATTGAAATAAAGAATTGGTTGAGTATTATCAATACTGTCTGGTTGTCCTGTGATGGACTGGACTGGATAATGGAGGATCGTGGGGTACTGGACCACACAGATACACAGGATATAGTGTTGGCTTATACTCTGTATGAATTTTCTTGGTCTTTATTTTTTCAGCTGGGTTCGGTCTTCATTGCTGGGTGCAGGCTTTCTCTAGTTGTGGCAAGTGGGGGCTACTCTTTGTTGCAGTGCATGAGCTTCTCATTGCAGTGGTTTCTCTTCTTGGGGAGCATGGGATCTAGAGCACAGGCTCAATAGTAGTGGCGCACCAACTCAGGTGCTCCGTGGCATGTGGGATCTTCCTGGACTAGGGACTGAACTGATGTCCCTTGGATTGCAAGGTGGACTCTTCACCACTGGACTACCAGGAAAGCCTTCCTTGCTCCTCTTAATTCAATCATCCTTGCCTCTTCTGATCTCCTAAAACACAAAGTTTTCATCACTGTTACCGTGTGACAACTCTCTTGCAATTCTCTTGACTGTTTATTGCTAGCATGTTGTTGGTTGCTGTTTAACTTTTCATGATGGGAATTGTAATATAGGAAATATCAATGCTTAATACTTTGGCCACCTGGTGCGAAGAGCTGACTCATTGGAAAAGACCCTGATGCTGGGAAGGACTGAAAGCAGGAGGAGAAGGGGGCGACAGAGGATGAGATGGTTGGGTGGCATCACTGACTTAATAGACATGAGTTTGAGCAAGATAGTGCTCAAACTGGGAGATGGTGAACGACAGGGAAGCCTAACGTGCTTCAGTCCACGGGGTTGCAAAGAGTTGAATATGACTGAGTGACTGAACAATGAACAACAAAAAATATCAATACAATATCTAGAGAGGACAGAACTGCGATGTAGGGCTGGCAGTTTGCCTTCTCTGAACATCAATGGGTCAGGCGCCGCTCGGGCATATGGTGAGGTTTCAGTGACAGTCTAGACAGTCTATAGCAGTTCTTACTACTTGTGTGCCTGTCACACAGTAGGCCCTTCAGACATTTACATCTCTTAACCATTATGCCTTTTCTCCCCAGCTGTCTGGAAAACAGTTGATTTTATACTTGCATATTCTACAGCAATTTAGCCTTACAGAGTTCAGGTGATTAATAGCATGGAAACATATACATTACCATATGTAAAATAGATAGCAAGTGGGAATTTGCTTTGTGACACGGGGAGCTCAACCCAGTGCTCTGTGATAACCTAGAGAAGTGGAATGGGGAGGGGTATGGGAGGACAGTCCAAGAGGGAGGGCACATATGTATACCTCTGGCTGATTCATGTTAATGTATGGCAGAAACCAACACAATATTGTAAAACAATTATCCTGTAATTAAAAAAAATGCACATGTAACATATAGTATAAAAAATAGTTACTTGTTAATTTGGTCTGAGAATATGATGGAAAAAGGATAAAACAAGCTTCCGTTGCTTATATTTTAAGAGATAAGTTAAATTTTTTTTAAAGGGTAGTTTCCTACAATTACTAAACTTTCATATGCTAACTTTGAAGAGTAAAATGTAATCACTCATATTTATATCCAAGTGTTACAATAACACACCAGAGACATCAGTTCAGTTGCTCAGTTGTGTCCGACTCTTTGTGACCCCATGGACTGCAGCACGCCAGGCTTCCCTGTCCATCACCAACTCCTGGAGCTTGCTCAAACTCATGTCCATTGAGTTGGTGATGACATCCAACCTTCTCATCCTCTGTTGTCCCCTTCTCCCACCTTCAATCTTTCCCAGCATCAGGGTCTTTTCCAATGAGTCAGTTCTTCACATCAGGTGACCAAAGTATTGAAGTTTCAGCTTCAGCACCAGTCCTTCCAATGAATATTCAGGACTGAGAACCAGAAACATAGGTTCCTATAAAAGTTACTTACAGAAAATGTTAAGAGAAATCAAAGAAATGCAGATAGATATGTCTTTTAAGAAGGAAATCCCACTCTATGTGATACCATGGATGAACCTGGAAGGTATCAAGTTAAATAAAACAAGCCAGTTACAGAAGAATAAACATAGCATGATTCTACTGACATGAGAAATAAAATAGTCAAACTCACAGAAACAGAAATTAAAATGGTGGTTGCTGGGGCCATGGTGTAGGAAAAATGGGAAGTTTCTGTTCAATGAGTATAAAGTTTCAATTATGCTAGGTGATCAAGCTCAAGAGATCTGCTGTACATTATTATGTCTATAGTTAACAGTATTGTATGGTACAGTTAACAATGTGTTGAGAGTAGATCTCATGTTAAGTGTTCATACCCACAAAAAATAGAAAAGAATACTTGTTACTTAGATTCATTTTGCCTTATTTGAAATTTCAGAGCAAAGTTAAAAGCATGACTGTTTCTTACTCACTAATCTTGCATTTGCAAGAGTTTAGGGGATATTCAGCAGGAAAAGGCAAGAGCTACCTTGAATTAATGATCGATCATAATCTTAACAGCTGCCATTTCTTGAACCAACTTTATACTAGGGACTCATTTAATCTCACCGCAGTCCAGAAGGACAAGGACCTTTGTATGTTCTAACAGAATCCTAAACTCAATATTTTCAAAATAAAACTCATTTTTCTGTCTCAATCTCTGCTGTTAGCAGATGAGATAGTTCAGACCCACAAAGGATCTTTCACTTGTTTAGTTCCACTAGCTGTTCCACTACTCTCGCTAGTAAAGAAACTGCAATGCAGGAGACCTGGGTTCAATCTCTGGGTTGGGAAGATCCCCTGGAGAAGGGAATGGCAATCCACTCCAGTATTCTTGCCTGGAGAATCTCCTGGACAGAGGAGCCTGGCAGGTTACAGTCCATAGGGTTCCAAGAAGTCGGAAAAGACCCAGCAACTAACACTACACTCACAACATACAAATGCAGACAGCAGTGTGTAATTCCCTGGTCCTTTGCTTCTGGTGATGCTATAATGCTCATTCTTTTTCTCATTTAAGAGTTTTCTCACCTTCTATTATGGGCTGAATTGTGTCCCTTCAGATTTCCTATGTGGAAGTTCTAAGCCCTAGTATCTCAGAATATGGCTATATTTGGAAACAAAGACTTTAACTACATTATTAAGTTTAAATTGAGGTCCTCGGGGACCCCAAATCTAGTCTGACTGATGTCCTTATAAGAGGAGGTTAGGACACAGAAATGTATAGAGCGGTGACCGTGTGAGGACACAGGGAGAAGACAGCCATCTGCAAGCCAAGGAGAGAGGCCCCAGGAGAGGCCAGCACCTTGATCTGCCTCCAAAATTGTGGGAAAATAAATCTCTGTCCATTGAACCACCCAGGTTGTGGTCCTTCGTTACATCAATCCTAACAAGCAAACACGCCTCCTAAGTGCAGGTAATCTCCACCTGTTCCCCACTCTAATCTGGACAATTTTTTTCTCAGCATTCCTCAAGATCTCATCAGTCAGTCACCCTGAATGTCCCCTTTTCCTGATTGTTGAAATAGAAATCGCAGGTCTCAACTTGATAGATCCTGGCTGCAGTTCCCCAAATTAATTAAAAAATATCTTAATTGCATTAGAATATACTTGATTTACAATGCTATGTTACAGCAAGGTGATTCAGTTACATAAATATATATATATATATATATGTGCATGTGTGTATATATATATATTCATTCTTTTGTAGATTCTTTCTCAATATTCACAGACTATTGAGTAGAGTTCCCTGTGCTATACAGTAGGTCCTTGTTGGTTATTTATCTTATATATAGTAGTGTGTGTGTGTTCATCTCAAGCTCCTGAGTTATGTCTCCCTCCCCTGGCCCCACCACATGTTTCCCCTTTAGTAAACCTAAGTTTGTTTTCATTATCTGTAAGTCTCTGTTTTGTAAATAAGGTCATTTGTTTCTTTTTTTTTTTAAATTAGATTCCATGTATGAGTCATATATTTGTTTTTCTCTGACTTATTTCACTTAGTATGGTAATCTCTAGGTCCATCCATGTAGCTGCAAGGGGCTGTGTTTCATTCTTTTTTATGGCTGAGTAATCATTGTATAATATGTACCACATCTTCTTTATCTGTTCCTCTGTTGATGGACATTCAGGGTGCCTCCATGTCTTGTCTATTGTAAATAGTGCTGTAATGAACATTGAGGTGCATATATCTTTTTGAATTATAATTTTCTCCAGATATGTGCCAGGAGTGGAACTGTTGTGTACGTAATATGGCAGTTCTATTTTTATTTTTTTAAGGAGCCTCCACACTGTTCTCTGTAGTGGCTGTAAGTTCACTGTGTTTTAGAAGTTGGTGAGGTTTGTTTCTTCTGTCCATCGCTAGCATGAGCTCAGCCAGCACCTTAAGCTCAGTGCTGTGTCTAAAATAACTTCCTGTCCAATGAGACAGGTTTCCTCTGACCACTTTCATCTGGTCATCCCAGCCTCAGACTCTAGAGCCATCTTTAGTTTTTTCCTCTGGCCGCTTCTCACAGTTCAGTAGTTCTCCCCTTCCTCTGTGGCTGCTCCCTTTCCCTTTCTTTGGCCTTCTCTCTGCTGGGTAGGCCCTGTCTCATTTTCCCCTAGGTGGCCTACATCAGTTCAGTTCAGTTGCTCAGTCATGTCTGACTCTGTGCGACCCCATGGGCTGCAACACGCCAGGCTTCCCTGTCCATCACCAACTCCCGGAGCTTGCTCAAATTCATGTCCATTGAATCGGTGATGCCATCCAACCATCTCATCCTCTGTCGTCCCTTTCTCCTCCCACCTTCAATCTTGCCCAGCATCAGGGTCTTTTCTAATGAGTCAGTTCTTCACATCAGGTGGCCAAAGTATTGGTTTCAGCTTCAGCATCTGTCCTTCCAATGAACACTCAGGACTGATCTCCTTTAGGATTGGCTGGTTTGATCTCCTTGCTGTCCAAAGGACTTGCAAGAGTCTTCTCCAACACCACCATTCAAAAGCATCAATTCTTTGGCACTCAGCTTTCTTTATAGTCCAACTCTCATATCCATACATGACTACTGAAAAAAATCATAGCTTTGACTGGATGGACCTTTGTTGGCAAAGTAATGTCTCTGCTTTTTAATATGCTGTCTATGTTGGTCATAGTTTTTCTTCCAAGGAGCAAGCGTCTTTTAATTTCATGACTGCAACAAACTCCTAAACAGGAGGTCTACAGCAAACTCCTAAACAGATGCCTGCTGCCAGCCCTGCAGTCTGGCCATGAATATCGCACTCAGCCCATAATAATATTCCTGCTGCTAACCAATTTCAGTCTTGGACCCTTTTTCCTGCCCTGCAGCCTTTGACTCCTGACCATGCCTGTCTCCATTATTCCCCAAGTGTGTCCTTCATTCTAATTGCACTGGCTTATTTACTGATTGGAGGAGCGTGACTAGTTAGACCATGAGTTGTGACCATCCTGTTTCTGCCTCGCTCTTTTTGCTCAAGCCACTTCCCTGCTCAGAAACCCTGTCCACAGACTGACTCTTACCCATTCTTCAGAGGCAATTTCAGATCTAATTCCTAAGTGAGTCTTTATTCAAAGATACCAGCAGGAGGAACTGCCACCTTGAGCTTCTGTAACATCCTGTTTCCCTTTCTTTTTTGATTAGCAAGTACCTCTGTGTCATTGAGGTGATCCTCCCTGACAGCCACCTCTTGTCTCAGGTCACCGTCACACTCCCCTGTCTCCTCTCAATGTGGTTGATGCTATTTCTTTTAGTCCCATTTTAAACTGTCTTTAGAATACAGTTTTCTAACAGGAGGCCTTAAATGCACAAGGACTGGATCATAGTAAGGTCTCAATAGACACCAAGGATTAACTATATTAACGATTAACTATGATTGACCAGGGGATATTTTCCAGAAACTAAAGCTTGTAGCTGGCAATTTGTTATATAAGTGAATATTGAAACACTCCAGTCAATAACATTTGGGTAACAAAAGATATATTAATATGTCCTTGGTCAACAGTTATTAATGATTATATAGTAATTATATTAATGTTAATAACACTATATTAATATATCTTAATATAGAGTCTACATTAATAATACATAGTAATATAATCAATATATAACACAATAGCTTTATATAATAATTGCATATAACTAATATGTAATTATTAAGCAAATAGGGCTTCCCTGGTGGCTCAGAGGTAAAGAATCTTCCTGCAACTCAGGAGACATAGGTTCAATCCCTGGATCAGGAAGATTCCCTGGAGGAGGAAATGGCAACCCACTCCAGTATTCTTGCCTGAAAAACTCCATGAGAAGAGGAGTCTGGCAAGCTACAGTCCATGGGACTGCAAAGAGTTGTACATGAATAAAGTGACTGAACACACACATACATGAGCAAACAAGTTATGCCAATTACTGCCCTTGACACTCACGTTGTCATTAGAAAGATCACTTTTCATTACTGTTGCTGTTCAGTTGCTATGTCGTGTCTGACTCTCTGCAGTCCTGTGGACTGCAGCAGGCCAGGCTCTCCTGTCCTTCAGTATCTCTCAGAGTACGCTCAAAACTCATGCCCATTGAATTGGTGTTGCCATCCATCCAACTCATCCTCTGTTGCTCCGTTCTCCTCCTGCTCTCAATCTTTCCCAGCATCAGAGTCTTTTCCAATAAGTCGACTCCTCACATCAGGTGGCCAAAGTATTGGAACTTCAGCATCGGTGCTTCCATTGATATTCAGGGTTGATTTCCTTTAGGGTTGACAGTTTGATCTCCTCGCTGTCCAAGGGACTCTCAAGAGTCTTCTCCAGCACCACAGTCTGAAAGCATCAATTCTTCAGCACTCAGCTTGTTCATAGTCCAACTCTCACATCCATACATGACTACTGGAAAACCACAGCTTTGACTATACAGACTTTTGTCAGCAAAGTGATGTCTCTGCTTTTCAATATGCTGTCTAGGTTTGTCATAGCTTTTCTTCCAAGGAGCAAGTGTCTTTTAATTTCATGGCTGCAGTCACCATCCACAGTGATTTTGGAGCCCAGGAATATAAAATCTGCCACTGTTACCATTATTTCTCCATTTATTTGCCATTAAGTGATGGGACTGGATGCCATGATCTTTGTTTTTTGAATGTTGAGTTTTAAGCCAGCTTTTTCATTCTCATCTCCCACCTTCATCAAGAGGCTCTTTAGTCCCTCTTCACTTTCTGACACTAGGGTGGTATCATCTGCATATCTGAGGTTGTTGATGTTTCACTGTTAGCTATGTTCTTGGGGGTATATATCTTTCTTATCATACTTTACTCCTTAAAGGCTTGGGCCTTTGTCTTAAGATTTTTATTTTGCATAAAACAACGCTTGGCACAAATAAGTAATCAGTAGTTGTTCTCTGTTCTCTGGAAATAAATGAAGCACCTCTTAGGAAGTCTTGTGTGTTTTTGCAGATGAATCCGGAAGAAGAGCTTACCGTTCAGTATACTTCGTTCATAAATGTAGAAACACCTGCTGTGGGGTCTTAGGGAGCCGTTTTTTTTTTCCTTTACATTTTACAGGCTTGAAAAATAGTTGTGCTCCATAAATATCCCAGGATGAGTCATTTGCTTAACCAAACAGCTGCTTACTCATTAGCCAAATGCTCTTCCCTTGAAGTCAGACATCTAAATCAATTTTCTCCTGTGCCTCCCTCCTTCCCCCAGGAGCCAGTAAAGTGAGGCACAGGTAATATTTCTGGAATATAAAAGAGGGCCCAGTCTGCCTTTGATATGGGAGAGTCTAAACTTCATGAAGCCACAGGAAGCCATCTGAGCTCAAGTTAAGCAGTCATTTGAACCCACTTTGCTGGTCCCTCTGACATAGCCTCCTGTTCCTGTCTCTCCCCAAGCATCTCCGAGCATCTTCCTCCCATTCAATCCAGCCTACCAGTTTTCCCGTCTGAGGCTCCTTGCAGGTCTTCATTTTTCCTCCTGTCACCATCACCTGCCTATTATGTAGGTAACTAGTCTGTGTCAAGAACCACTGGTAATGTCATTTATTTCAGTAAGTACAAGAGAATGACAAGTATTTTTGTAAATTCTATTAAGATGCATCCACTTCTACAATTAGCAGCTCTGAGCTATTTGGATTGTTCAACTTATACTTTAAATAATGAATACAAAGCAGTCAGTTGCACTTTCTATCCCAGACCACAGCTGTTCCAACTTTCTGCAGTGACCTGTGTTTAAGAATTTTAACTTTACAATAGTTCTTTATCACAAATTCACTTATAGCAATGAATATTTGGTTCACATTGCTTTATCTCATCTAAGAGAGGTGATTTATACTGTTGACCTTGAAAAATGGTTATCATCACTAGTAGCTCTTTCTTTTGGAAGAAAACATGCTAAATGTTTTGGAAGAGGCCAGAGGAGAGTAGAGCTTTAATATCTAGAAAGATCAAATGAGAGGATATAGATATTGTTCTATAGAGTTTCTATCCTAGAATAGCTATTCTTAACAGGATTCCAATCCTATGTGGATTTTTTTTTCCAGCAGAGAGCATACCAGATATCCAGAGATGACATTTATCTGGTGTGCATTCAGTATAACTATACACTGTTGAAATCAACCGTTTTGTTTTTTTTATATACCTAAAAAATTGAAGTATAGTTGATTTACAATGTTATGCTACTTCTGTGACTCAGTTATATATATGTGTATGTGTTACATTCTTTTCCATGATGGCTTGTCATAGAATATTGACTATAGTTCCCTGTGCTATACAGTAGGACCTTGTTGTTTATCCAGCCTATATATAATAATTTGTTTCTGCTAATCTCAAACTCCTATTCCTTCTCTCCTCTACCTCCTTGGCAACCATAAGTCTATTCTCTGTGATTTTTTTTTCATTTTTATTTTGTAGATATATATGGAATCTAAAATAAGATACAAATCAACATAAGTATTATCATATTTGTCTTTCTCTTTTTGACTTCACTTACATTGATAATCTCTAGGTCGATCCAAGTGGCTGCAAATGGCATTGTTCCTCTTTATGCCCAAGTAATATTCCATTGCACATATGCACCACATCTTTATATGTTCATCTTTTGATGGATGCTTAGGTTGTTTCCAGGTCTTGGCTATTGTAAATGGTGTTGCTATGAACATAGGGGTGCATGTATCTTTTGAAATTACAGTTTTATCTCGGTATATGCCCAGAAGTGGGATTGCTGAATCATATAGCAACTCTATTTAAGTTTTCTGAGGCACCTCCATACTGTTTTCCATAGTAGCTGCATCCCACCAACAGGAAACCACTTTGACACTAAAGTTGTTCCATCACTTTGGTACTGAAGGTATGAGCCCCCTGGTTCCTCAGTCCTTCCATGGTGACATCCGTCTCTCACAAAAAATGCTTTGTAATGCAGTAACTAGTGAGTAGACCTGAATATGAGAGGCCACAGCTAGACAGAGATTTTGGTTGGCAAGCATCTGTTTTCAGGTAGAACTGGTATTAGTTATTTTCTAGGACGCAATCGGAAAGGTGTTGGCTTTGGGAATAGGGGCATTTCCCTCGCTAGGGTTTGTTTTCCTCATCTGTGAGATGGTGAGAGGTACCTTGGCTTAGTTCTCATACTGGGTTCCAGAGTTACCCAGGGGATTTGCCTGATGCTAGGACTATGAGCCCCATTTCAAGCAGAGGCTCCTCTTAATCTACTCACTGGGGTCCACTCGACATTTTCTGTTTGCAGAAAGGATTTTTTAAAAAGTTTTGCTGCTTAAAAAGAAGTTGAAAGCCACTGACTCAAATGCTAGTCTTTCATCCTATTTTAAAATTCTAATATTCAATCTTAGCCATAATTATTTTAAAAACTCTAGACTAATAGTAAGTACTTATAATGGGCCTACTCAGCCAGGTCTTGTTCCAAGTGTTTTATGTATTTGGACTCAATCGATAGATCAGCACTAGGAGCTAGTCTTTTAGTTATCATTCTAACTATTAAAGAAGAATACATTCAGATACATTTATTTTCACTTTTATAACTTCCTTAGATAAAGTTGAGGTCATAATTTATTCAAAGGTCATAATTTATACAGGGCTTCCCTGGTGGCTCAGTGGTAAAGAATTCACCTGCCGATGCAGGAGACTCAGGTTTATTCCCTGGGTCAGGAAAATACCCTGGAAAAGGAAATGGGAACCTGCTCGCCAAGTATTCTTGCCTGGGAAATCCCAAGGACAGAGGAGACTGACGGGCTACAGTAAATGGGGTTGCAAAAGAGTCAGACATGACTTAGGGACTAAATAACAATAACCCTACAATGATTATTTAATGGAACATAAATCACAATATTTGTCCTGCCTTGACATACTTTCTATATGGAAGTCCATGGAAGAATGCACTTGCGATTATTTCTAAAAATTACAAAGAGAAATTGGACCTTGGACATCTATATCACAGAATTCTCCTCTCCCCCGATGGCTCATCCAATCACGTGGTTCCACAGTAACCAGGATAAATCTGGCTTAATAAGAGAGTGCAAAGCAGAAAAATCCTCTTACTCTGCAATTTCTCTCTATATGCCTAAAAAATATTCATTAAAACTTCCTACCTAGTTGGTTTACCTTCTTAGATTTGTTACCTCTATTTTCAATGATTTAAAGCATTAAAAAAATGTCTTCTTTGGAACACCCCTAGCCAAGCAGCTCTTTTGTGAACTGGGGAAGTCTGGTGGCCCACCTTGTTCCTTTGAACTGAAATAATAAGATCTATATTTTTTAAGACACAGATTTATTAGCTTTTTATCTTCCTCTTCCCCCCACAAAATTCACCTAAAAGCAACCTATTTTAGTTAGATCTGTTAGTAACTTGTACAACCTGTACAAATAAACTATAAATACTGGCATCGGTAAATGTACAACATTTAAAAATCAATTAAAATCTTTGTAGTAACTCTCAAGATTATTTAGCTAACAGTGGTCCTTGGAAGACCCTTTAGACCTATTTGGAAAAGTTGTGAGAGAATGTACACACCATGTAATCACAGGAGAATCCAGCAATATTAAATCCACTCCAACAGAGGTAGCAGAATCTAGTTGTTAATTCTGCTCAGAACGGTTAAAAGACAGTCAAGTCTGTTTTGTGATTGGGTTGCCTATAGGAAGGGCTCACCCCTGGCAGAAATGTACAGACCCACTCTATTTTTTGCCTTTCTGCCAGCGATTTATACTCAGAAGCAAGTAGATGACAAGACAAAACTTGCTTGGGCAAAGCCCACACACCTGAGACCCACTCAGCGTAGCAGTGATGTAAGTGGGAATAAGATAGGAACGAACAGTGCAGGAGAAACAGAAAGAAAAAGTGTTTGGAAAAAATAAGACCAGGCTTCCTCTGCATAATGCAGAGGACTCTCGGGGGAGGAAAAAAATAACAGAATAAATTTTTATTCACTGATTCAATTTGAGAATAATGCACTTTGAAAGAAAGTCATCCGCTTTAATCAGTTGCTTTCTCACAGTTTTGCCTGTGCTTCTGTGACAAAATCATCATTTAATGATAGTGTAATTAGAATGAAATCATCAAGATTTCCTTTTCTTTCATCCTTTCAGTAAAGATCAGGAAGGGGAGGTGGGGTGAGGCAAGCGGGGGTGGGGGGGACACGATGAGAGTCATATTTTATGAAAGGGACAACATGGTTTTCGCATTTGGATTTTTTTCCTGCAGGAGTTTCAAATAGATTATAATAAGGAAAGGTAATGCTGTAGATTAGCCAAACAAGTAGGTGAGATTCCTGTGGTCCAGGCTGGGGATGCTGAGTTGAGCTGGGACTTTCCTGGCAAGTCCTTACACATACAGGAGGGAATGAATCCAGTCTCCTTTCTCAGTGGATCACTGAGCTCTCCAAACTCCGGAAGCAGTGATTTCATCGAATCCACTTAAAAGCCTGTCATGTTGGGATATTGAAAAGAAACAGTTCTAGGCTTTTCTAGCACAGGCAGTGCTTCCTTTTGGATCACACAAAGAACAAGATACATGTAAGGGATACAGATTCCATCTAGAAGCCTGGCGTGAGTAACGAAGCATTTCCTTAAAATACCATTTATGCTTTAGTTTGCAAGAATGTGGGGAGTGAAGTAAAAAGCTAAGGGAGGTCAAACCAATATTGTAAAGCAAATATCAATCAATTAAAAATGAATAAATATTTTTTAAAAAAACACTACAAAAAACAAACAAACAAAAAACTAAGGGAGAGATCATACAGGCCAGCTTCAGCAGTGAGTCTGTATTGAGCCAGTCTGTTGAGTGGTCCACCCTTCCTTGCTGAGCTCTAGAAGGTCAAGTGAGGCACTGGTGGAGAGCAGTGGGTGGGAGGACAGACAGATGGTGGGTCTGTCTGGCGTGGATCCTCCCAGCAGCCGGGTTCAGGAGTGGTCCCTCTAGAATGGCGGCTCCTCCACAGCTCCAGTACTCACAGCCTCTGGAAATATTCTTTCTTTCACTCTCCCATCCATTCACACCTAGGGTGGGACCACTTCCCACTGTGCCAATTTCTGGGTAATTCAGCCTCTCTGGTTGCTTTCTCTTAATCCTGTCCACTTCCCTGTAAACAGCGGCTGCTTTAAATTCTCCCCCCTTGAAGGGAGGTCTCTGTGCAATGGGATACTGACCGATATGGTGAGACTAAAAATACCTCCAATCTGAAGAAACCCTGGCGAGCTGCAATTTCTAGTTGCCAAAAGCCAGATGATGGCCACCATATGGAGGCGAGCATTTATTGTTTATTAAAAAAATCCTAGGACAAATAGGTTAAAGGAATTCTAGGCACAATTTCAAGGCCAAAAAAGATCTGAAGAAATGAATCAAAATCAACTGGATTAATTATATTTATCATGTACTTTTATAGTCACCTGAACCACCTGCTGTGAAATTATATATATTCCAAAAGAAACTTCCAGAATTGTTCAAAACTAAGATGAACTCTCTAGAATAATTTATTAAAATAATTCAAAGTATCACTTATAAAGTTGTTGTTTAGTTGCTAAGTTGTGTCTGACTCTCTGTGACCCCAAGGACTCCCCACCAGGCTTCTCTGTCCATGGGCTTCACCAGGCAAGAATACTGGAGGCGGCTGCCATTTCTCTCCTAATTGAAAAAGAAAAATACCTGATTTGTTACTTGAATATTAGAAAGTTTGATGCCAAAATCTCAGCTTCTCTGTACACCGGTGCCGAATTAAATCTTGGAGACAGGTTTGGGTGAAGTAGAAAAGAACAGTTTTATTGCTTTCCTAGGCAAAGGGGGCCAACAGCAGGCTAATGCCCTCAAAACTGTGTGTCCCTCCCTGGAGGGGTTAGTGAGTTTTACAGTAATTGTTCAAAGAGGGAGTGATCAGCTCATGGACATTCTTTTGATGGGTTGGTGGTGAGGTAAATAGGAGTCAGCATCATCAACCTGCAGGTCCAACTAGTCTGGCGTCGACATGATTGTGGGCAGCCTACCATCATTAATCGTTAACTTATCAGGCCTGGAGAGGGTTTCAGTATCTGCAGAATAGCTCAAAGATATTGTTGTGGGTATCCGAAGATGGAGAAGCGGGAACTTGCCCCAAGGCTGCTCTTGACTGTGTGTATTTCTCCCTGGTCTCGCATCACCTCCCTTCCCTGATTAACAACTGCTTGAATCTGCCCATTGGAACTCCGGGAAGGTCACGGAGGCTGAATGAAGCCTGTTTCCTGTAATCAAAGAAATGTGGGACACAGAAAGGCCTTGTGCCCAGGCGTCCCACAGGGCCCTGCTTTAGCATCATAGTAAAAGGCACTGGAACTTGGCGGTCTGCTTGTTCTGCATCTGACATGTCAATGACTATTTCATTATCACAGAGTAAGGATCTATATGTTATGTCCAGTATTCTTTGAACAATATACTATCAAGTAACTGCTCACAAGAACTTTATGCCCTCTAAAAAGACAAAAATATAATTTTAGAAACAATAAAAAGATTTCCATAGTTTTCGATTTTTAAGTTTTAACCCTATGCTTTTTGTAGGTAGTGAGAGGCAGAATGGGTAATTACTACTTTTGTGTGTGTTTTTAATTAGTTATATTACAATATTGTGATGGTTTTTGCCATACATGAGCATGAATCGGCATTAGGTATACATATATCCCGTCCCTCTTGAGGCTCCCCCGCTGCCCCGCCACCTCCCTTCCCACCCCACCCCTCTAGCTTGTCACAGAACACTGGCTTTGGTTCCCTGCGTCATACACCAAACTCCCACTGGCTATCTATTTTACATATGGTACTTTTAAACTTGGCCAAAAGGCTGAGAAATGGTAGGGCTAATTACTTACTATGCTTTTGCTGCTTGGAATTCAACTGATCTTAACTGAATTGAGGATGTCACCAGAAGACTGTCATGAAGCTAAAGGGTTCAGGATTTCAGTAAATCGTCTCTTTCAAGAAGTAGTCGTCAATTTGCATATGGTCCGTATAACTTCACAGAAGGAAGATGAACCAAACACACGCTTCTGTTGCTATTTATCACATTAGTCATATGTACGCGGAGCTGAGCTGGTCTTTCCAAGCCCCAAGAGGTCTTTGCCCTAACCGCACACTGCCCTCTAGTGGTCTCCTTCTGTGGTGCAGCGTGAGTAAAGGAAAAAAAAATTCCACTGTTCAAGATATCTGCGAGTTGGTAAGACCTATGTTCTCTCTCCTGGTCAAAGATTAAAGCATGCTAAACATGCAAACTTTTTTCATAAATGAGTAACAATCGAAGTAAAAGTTTAGATACCATTAAATAATTTTATTTAATAAACTGAAAGACAATTTACCTAATTTTAGGGTTACCTATTATGTCAAGCATGTAAAAAATGTCACGTTAAAATTGAAATATGAGTATACATAAGTTAATACCTGTCCTGCCTTTTTATAGTAAATTTATTCATTTGATGTTTAATTTGGGGGACCACAGTAAAGCTGAAAGAGAGGATGGACAGAATTAAAATATTTCACATGTCTAATTTGGCTTTGTTACATTTTAATCAAAAGTATTTTAAATTAAGTTCATTCTCATGAGCTATAGGAATGCTATTTGGAGCTTTAAGGACATAGTAAATTTTAAACCAAGGCTTTCTAATGGTATAGAGATAATAATTATGCCTGTATATAGCTGTAAAGCTGAGATAATAAGGTTTTCTGTTTAAAAGGTTTTCAGGAGAAACAAATACATATCAGTGTTTTGCATAGTGTAGTTCACATACCACTGGTAATAAATTACTTTTGGCAATGCAAAGATAGCTTTTAATTGTTATACATTTATTTTTATGAGCAACAGTGAGAATATAATTGAGAAATCTTGATTTCATAGATATCAATATTCATGATTACCTCTACATGAATTACAATGATCAGGCATACACATTTTTGTTAACCTTGACTAGTTAAAATGGATTAGAAATATGAATTGCAGTGATTCCAAAAATCCTGGATTTTGTTATTTCCATTTTTCTGGTGCCATGTAACATGTTCCTCTGTCCCAGGTATTTCCTGTAAGTTGTAGTGAAAACTGGAGCAGGGCTGTCCAAACAGAAACATAATATTAACCATGATTTTATTTGACCATTTACACATTTTTTCTTTAACCATAGATACCCTTAAATTTTATAAGACATTTTAAAAAAAGAATTAGTTTTAATTCATTTTAAGGATATCATTTTAATACCTAATATATACAACTATTATTTCAGCATGTATTCAGTATTAAATATTATTAAGGTATTTTACATGCTTTTTTTCATACTAAGTTTCTACCGTCAGGTGTGTATTTTACATTTAAAGCACATTTCCACTTGGCCTGGCCACATTCAGAATGCTTGATACCTCCATGGAGTCAGTATTGAGTAGGGATGTCACTAGATTAAGGTTCAGTTTTTGGCAAAAAGTATCCCCTAGGTGGTGATGTATACCTCCATCTGGAAGCACACGCCCCATGGCTTTTGGGTGACATCGGCAGTCAGTGACTACCACAGTCTGAATCTGATGATTGATTAAAGGTTGTAGAATGGTGGTAATGAAACTTTAAAATTCTCTCTTCATTTATTAGATGAGGGGCTTCCCTGGTGACACAGACAGTAAAGGATCTGCCTGCAATTCAGGAGACCTGGGTTCAATCCCTGGCTTGGGACGATCCCCTGGAGAAGGGAAAGGCTACCCACTCCAGTATTCTTGCCTGGAGAATTCCATGGACAGAGGAGCCTGGAGGGCTACAGTCCATGGGGTTGCAAAGAGTCTGACATGACTGAGTAACTAACACTTATTATAATGATGAAATACTTCTATAAAAAGAAACATCTCATCACCTACTTGGTTACTTGGAATAGTTTGTATAGAGAAAGCAGAATATATGATCTTTCCCCTTTATTTTTTTTTAACTGAAGTAATTTACAAAGTTGTTCATTTTTGTACAGAAAATGATTCAGTAATATGCACACACACAAATACACATTCTTTTTCATATTCTTTTCTATTATGGTTTGTGACAGGATATTGAACATAATTCCCCAGGCTATACACTAGGACCTTGTTGTTTATCCATCCTATATTTAATAGTGTGCATCTGCTAACCCCTAACTTCCACCCCATTCACCCCCATCTTCCCTGATCTCTCCCCTTTCTTTGCTAGTTTGTAATTACTTTGGTTTCTCCACATTTTCAAGGATGGTCCATAGTATTTTATTTTCATGGTATCATTAGGAA
The DNA here is from genome assembly GCF_910594005.1 of Cervus elaphus. Taxonomy (NCBI): domain Eukaryota; kingdom Metazoa; phylum Chordata; class Mammalia; order Artiodactyla; family Cervidae; genus Cervus; species Cervus elaphus. The sequence continues at coordinate 41,100,566 of NC_057841.1, forward strand.
TACATGAATTTTAACACCCTTAATATCTTTCAACTTATGGCAGTTACTGGCTTTACTATTGTTCAAGTTTTCTCATCACCAGCTGCTGGGAGCCTTTTTAACTTAATATCAGCATTCTAATATCAAAGCTGCCTTTGCTATTCTGGGATTATCTTGTACATTTCCTGCCACAGAGCTGTAATCAGCTGTTTAGAAAATGGTATGTGGAGACTATGATCTCAGTATGCAGGATTTAGCCCTTGTTTCTAAGTCTTTCCAGAAGACAAAGCTAAAGATCATTTAGTTTAATAAAATAATGTATATCATAAAATACTACTTATTCAAATTCAGCAGTAGAGAATTTTATGTTTTGCTGTGTCTTTTCCTTATGTCAAATATTCATATTTTCAATGATACAATAATATACACATGGCATCAGAATAATAAGAAATTATCAAGAAAATGACCAAAAAATGAGTTGACGCTCCTTTGCAGTTGTTTTTGTCCTTATGGTGAGTAACCTTCCACTTAGGACAACAGTCAAATGCCTGTCTCAGTCATTTGTTTGAGAAACTAGAAGAGTCTGCCTGGTGGTGTTATGCCACCTGCTGGACAAAAGGTGCAACTGTCACATTTTGATGTAGAGATTGCTTTATATTAAATTTAATTGTTTTATAATTCTATAAATTCTTATTCTTATCCCCATGTACTATCTCCTTCCTCTACCTTTTGGTTACTATTTTATTTTTAAATGCTCTGATTTAGCCTTTCATTAATGCTAATATTTGTTTATATATGTATTAATTCTACATGTTTTTCTATGTTATATATATATTTTATCCTCTTTATTAGGTAAGTGTTAGCATAATTTTCAGATTTTCTGTCTGAAAAAATTACATATACTATTCCAAGTGGGGAAAGTATACATATATAAAATATATATAATAATATATCAATATATTAACACGGACTGTTGAATTCTGTTTTAAGTAACCTGAAAGCCCTTTCTAAAAATTCATGAATTAGAGCCATTTTACATTTATTAATAGGATCTAAATGTTTGACCTATTAAAAAATAAATTGAGACATATTAAAAAAATTTAAGATTTTATTTGAGCAAAAATTGATTCAAAAAGATAGTGCCAAACTAGAAGCTGCTAGGAGCTCCACCAATAGAAGCTTGGGGAGAAAGTTACAGAGAAAAGGTGGGAGCAAATTAAAAAATAAGGATATTACCAATCGGCTGTAGCTTAAAGCCCAGCTGGCTCTTTGGGCTGGGTTCTACTTAGGTACCAACTTTGTAACGTTGGAAGCATTCACAGGCTGAGGTTTTGCTTTGCTTACACAGGGCTCTGTGGTGTCAGGGCATGAGTCTAATGGTTTCCTTGTTTAATAAACAGAATCCGTTTGTCATTCATTTTATGTATATTTCTACATACCCCTAATCTTACTGCTGGGCTGGATGAAGCACAAGCTGGAATCAAGATTGCCAGAAGTATCAATAACCTCAGATATGCAGATGACACCACCCTTATGGCAGAAAGTGAAGAGGAACTAAAGAGCCTCTTGATCAAAGTGAAAGAGGGGAAAAGTTGGCTTAAAACTCAACATTCAGAAAACTAAGATCATGGCATCCGGTCCTATCACTTCATGGCAAATAGATGGGGAACCAGTGGTTGACTTTATTCTTGGGGGCTCCAAAATCACTGCAGATGGTGACTGCAGACATGAAATTAAAAGATGCTTGCACCTTGGAAGGAAAGTTATGACCAACCTAGAGAGCATATTAAAAAGCAGAGACATTACTTTGCCAACAAAGGTCTGTCCAGTGAAAGCTTTGGTTTTTCCAGTGGTCATGTATGGATGTGAGTTGGACTATAAAGAAAGCTGAGTGCTGAAGAATTGATGCTTTTGAACTGTGGTGTTGGAGAAGACTCTTGAGAGTCCCTTGGATGCAAGGAGAGCCAACCAGTCCATCCTAAAGGAGATCAGTCCTGAATACTCATTGGAAGGACTGATGCTGAAGCTGAAACTTCAATACTTTGGCCACCTGATGTGTGAAGAGCTGACTCATTGCAAAAGACCCTGATGCTGGGAATGATTGAAGGTGGGAAGTGAAGGGGATGACAGAGGATGAGATGGTTGGATGGCATCACTGACTCAATGGACATGAGTTTGAGTAAGCTCCAGGAGTTGGTGATGAACAGGGAAGCCTGATGTGATGTAGCCCATGGGGTCGCAAAGAGTTAAACCTGACTGAGCAACTGAACTGACTGAATCTTACTGCTTTACAGTCCTATTCCTTCACTGTGTGGTTTATACCCGTGCTGGTCCACAAACAAAGCCATGAAAGTGTACTGAAAGTGAAAGAAAACATTTAGAAATGCTTAGGCAATCTGCCATAAAGTCCAAGCATGTGATTTTATATTTTGTAAAACAGCAGTTTGCCATTGTCTGGGGTCGGGGACACAAAAGACTGCTCACCTGGTCTATAGCATTTGCTTGTTCTGTCGCTTTTGCATATCTTTTTGTATTTAGAAAGGTTTGTGTTTCTTTGTTCTGAGGCAGTTCTGTTAGTATCTTGATGTGGAACTTAAACAAAGTATGATCTTACTAATACATGTGTGTGTGACAGGCTTCCCCGGTGGCTCAGACATTAAAGAATCTGCCTGCCAATGCAGGAGGCTTGGATTTGATTTCTGGGTTGGGAAGATCCCCTGAAGAAGGGAATGCTTACCCACTCCAGGATTCTTGCCTGGAGAATCCCATGGACAGAGGAATCTGGCGGGCTACAGTCCATGGGGTCTCAAAGTGGAGAAGTTCAAATAACTGACAGACTCACTGGAGTCCTAGTGGATGAAGAGTTTAAATAGCACCAAATATTCAGGATGAATTCTGAGGGATCCAAAGAAATTCTAGGGGATTAGCTTAAGGTTCTATCAGAATTAGATAACTCTTATATGTAGTTCAAGTACATAGACCTGTTTTCCTTAAGCAAGACTTGTTGACTTCAGAAAGAGAATCAGATTTCTATTTCTGCTTACATTTTCTATTTCAGATGCTGTTTCTTCCACAATTAAAGAAAGATCTTAGGACTTGAGGTAATTGAAACTGTTTTCCTCTTTAAAAAAATATTAATGCCATAATCTGTCTTGTTTGCTGAGTATGATGGATGGAGCAGGTAGGCTAATACTTAAGAGCTATGAGGGCTTCCTCTTCCACCTCGATAACCCTCATTTCCCTTCAAGCCTTCTTAGCCTGTTCTTCACAGAAGGTTACGTGAACATTCTCCAATCCTAACCTCTGCCAATGTTAGCGTTCTATGTTCTGAACTATACATCAACTAGATTATTAGGATATTCACTGATGCATACTGTGAAAATGCCAATGAAAAGGAAAACCATATGAGTCAGAAAAGGAAAAAGTGAGTCACTAAAATGAAGGTGTTTCTGATTTATCAATTTTGGTTACACGGTATATAACAACCAGTATGTGAAAGATTTTCAGCGCTATGTAAAATCACGCAGAGATCAAGGTGGAAGTATTGGGGCACATTTTTACAGTTAAAATGTTAGTGTTCGAGCTTGGATAAACAGAAGACAGTGGTGATTTCTGACTGTGCATTAACCTTGCCCTCAGGCATTTCTTTCTCTATTAGGGTTACTCAGAAGTCAAGCATTTACTCAATAGACTCTTTGGGTCCCTCGTTGCTCCAGGCAATTGTGTGTCTGTGTACTGTTGGGTGGAGTGTGCTGGACTAGGGAGGCGTAGTGGGAAGCAGGCAGTTGGATTTGAAATAAACATTAGACATTCCCTATAACCTTAACCCTTCCCTACTTTATCTGTGGTTCACAAGCGCCATTCTTCCCACCTTGCTTCTCCATCGTGACTTACTGTTCTTAGCCTCTTTGTCATTTGATCACGATTTCTCTGGAGCAGATAATCAGACCCTCTAGCGGCACCCAGTGAATCTCAGAGTATATTTAGCCTGTTAGAAGCATCATGCATATTTCAGTGCCCTGGTCAAATGCAAATGAAACAACAGGGAGTGATGGAAACTTACGAGCCTCACCTCTTCCTTCTGTACACTGGCTTGTCAAACATTTGAACCTCTGTCGTCATGTCTGTTTACTGAAACCTAGTAAGTCTAAAACTGAAATCATGTTTTTTCCCTAACTGTTCATTTTTCTGAATTTCCCTATGGTGTTGTAGTGATACTGTATTCCATAGCCCCTGCCAGGTTTTCCTGGTTCCTGCCCCCCCATATATTTACTTGATTCAGTTATTTATTCAACAAATACTCTGTTAGTTGAGATACTGGGCACTCTGGGTGGGGCAGTGGACACTGGTGTGTCCTCAGGACTTTGATACAGTGGACTAATGTTTGCACACCCGCTTCCTTCTGTCTACTCCTCCATCACCATCAGTGTATCTTTGTGTCTCGCTTCTTCCTTGTCATCCCTGCTTAGCCACCTGGACAGGGGCCCCCCTACCCCCACCACTCCTGATCCACAGCAATCCATTGTTCACTGTCGTCTCTGAAACTCAGAGCATCCAGAATCCAGTTCCTGATACTTGACTTGTTCCAGCAGTTCTCAACCCTAGTCATGCATCAAGTTCTGTTGGTAATTTTACTTGGTCATTTGTTTTCAACATGGATGTCCAGGAACCACCTGGAAAAAGCAGGTGAGTCAGTGAAGTTCCCCATGGAAGAGATGTGGAAAAGACTTAGTCTCTCTTTGTCACTTACCTAAACCTTCACCTTGTGCAGGTAAACATCTAAAATCACCATTCTTCAAAAATGTCACACACACCCCTCCCCGCCTCTGGGTCCTCATTCCACTCTGCAGCTAGTGTTTCTCCTCTTATCAAAGCCCTAATGGCAAATGCCATGCTGTATTCATCTTTGACTTTCCCAAGGGTTAAGAACTGGTCATTGAATGGGCAGATTACGCCATCCTAAAATATGCTGCTTTGGTATAAGGGTAATTTTGAGCTAAAGAAGCTTGAAATACAGCAAACACAGGAGAGGCTTTCTCCGAATTTCCCAAAAGAGAGATCCTCCTAAAGGAACTCAACTTTTGTCCATCCCCTTCTGGGAATTTCACCAACCAGGGAAGACTGACTCTTATCATACAAGAGAACACTGGAAGTCTTTATCACAGCCAGACAAGCTCTGTCACGACCTTCATGCCTTCTATCTGCTCTTCCATGGGCCCATCATTATTCTTAAAAATCATTTACTCTCCTCTAAGGGGCCAACATTCTCCCTCCACGTCACCTATTAAGATGGTATATGAATTCTCAAATCTCTTTTAGGTATTCACATTTTTTTTTTTTTGCCTGTGACACCCCCATGGATGTAAATTAAAAATTATTGTATTTATATACTTTTCCCCCTGTTAGTCTGTGTTGTTAGTTTCGTTCATAGACCCAACTATTGAACCTGGAACAGTAGAGGGACAAATGCATGACCCTGCATCCATCCCACTCACTCCCCAATATTTAAGTCTTCATACTTCAGGTGTTAAGTCTTCAGCAGTTTATTTTATTTTTCTTTTTAATTTTTATAGTTGATTAGCAATGTTGTATTAGTTTTAGGTATACAGCAAAGTGATTCAGTTATACATGCATCTATGCTTTTTCAAATTCTTTTCTCATTTAGAATATTACAAAATATTGAGTAGAGTTTCCTGTGCTATGAGGTAGGTGCTTGTTGGTTATCTAATTTATCTCCCTTCACCTTTCCTCTTTGGTAACCATAAGTTACTACAGGGTAACTGGACAGCTAAACCTAAAAGTACACAAGTAGATAATGGGTAAAGGTAACAAACATGGTTCATATATACAAGGAAATACTAGCCATTAAAAAGAATGAAATAATGCCATTTGCGGCAAAATGGATGGACCTGGAGATTATTATACTGAGTGAAATAAGTCAGACCAAGATAAATATCATGTGATATCACTTATATGTGGAATCTAATAAAATGATACAAGTGAACTTATTTATGAAACAGACTCACAGGCTTAGAAAACAAACTGATTAAGATTTGTTTTGTGGCCTAATACATAATCTACCCTTAAGAATGTTCCATGTGCACTTGAAGACTGTGTATTCTGTTACTTTTTTTAGATGGTATGTTCTACTTAACTAATTTCATTTAAGGCTCATATTTCTGTACTGATTCTATCTGGATGATCTATCCATTGATTAACATCCCTACTCTGATCATGAAGTGAAACTCAGTTGTGTCTGACTTTTTGTGACCCCATGGACCATACAATCCATTGAATTCTCTAGGCCAGAACACTGGAGTGGATTGCCATTTCCTTCTCCAGGGGATTGTCCCAGGGACTGAACCCTGGTCTCCTGCATATTGCTGTCTTTTTTTCCCTTTATGTCTGTTAATATTTGGTGCATAAATATTTACAAGTGTTATATTCTCTTGGTAGATTGACCCCTTTTTAATGATCTTCTTTGTTTCTTTGTACAGTCTTAGTCTTAGAGCCAGTTTTCTCTGATTAAAGTACAGCTACTCCAGTTTTCTTTTGGTTTTCATTTGCACGGATTGTTTTTCCATCTCTTCATGTGTGTTCTATATGTGCTCTTACATCTGAATTGAGTCTCTTACATAGCATATAGATGTATCTTGTTTTTTTTTAATCCACTCAGCCTCTTGATTGGAGTATTTAGTCCATTTAAAGTAATTATTCATAGCTATTTACTTATTGCCATTAAAATTTTTTTTTTCTGGTTTTCTGTAATCCCTTTGTTCCATGTCTTTGCTCCTCCATTTTGTGTTTCTGATGTCACCATATAATCTTGTGTATCCATAAACTATTGTAATTAGTTATTTTTATCTCTTCTGGCTTTCCCTGGTGGCTCAGATGTTAAGAATCTGCCGGCAATGCAAGAGACCCAGGTTTGAGCCCTGGGTTGGGAAGAACCCCTGCAGAATCCCATGGACAGAGGAGCCTGGCGGGCTACAGTCCATGGGGTCGCGAAGAGTCAGACACAACTGAGCGACTAAGTACTTACCATTTCTGCCTTTTAACCTTCATATTAGATTTACAAATTGTTAACCCATCACATTTACATCATTAGATTATTCTAAATTTTACTATTTACCTTTACCAGTGAAATTTATCTTGCTATATGTTTTCTTATTATGAATTACAACCCTATAATTAGAAGGTATTTGCACATTCTTTGTTCTTATCTAAATCCAAGCAGCAAAGACTCTATGCAGAAAGATAGAGAGCTTTTCATCATGCTACAAGTTTTTTAAGAGTCAAGGTTTTCAAGAACAGTTACAGCTATTGGATAGAAATAGCTTCTGAAGACGTATCACCTCTGTCCAAAAAAGAAAATGCTGGGCATGAAAAATGATTTTCAAAATTTCACAGAACAATGCAGAAGGTGTTTTATTCTCATGTTGTGAAAGGTAGACAAACCCAAACCAATTATAGGGAAAAATAATGATCTCTATTTCTATACAATTACCATAGCTTTTTATTCAAGTAGCACAAGTGCTCAGCATGCTGCTTTGGGGGGTTATATTTAACTTTTCTGACTTTTGAACCAGTGCATGAAAGGGAAATATCGTTATTCAAAGGCAGAAGTAGAAGAACAATACTGATGAAGGCTTGGGATAGGAAATAGGAAGGGAGTAATAGTGGCCAATTGTCTTTTGACTTTTGCTCCAAACTCCTCCTGACTTCTGCTCCTCTCCCTGAATGAGTAGATGCAGTTGACAGGGGTTTTGCTTTACTGTCTGGCATTAGTAATCCTCTGTGAACAGTATTAACCAAACATTCATTGGGATCCATCATTATTTCTGTGTTTCAGCTGATGCTGGGACATCCACCATGTCAGCACCAAATATTTGCCTAGTCATTACATATTCACTCATTTGACAAATTAATGAAAACACTGTAGAAATAAAGAGTACCAGGCACAAGTCTGGGGTTATAATAGAAGAGACAATCACTTGCCCATGGCAGGATGGGGTTCTCCCTTCCCTTTGTGACATTTTCCCGTTCTTCTCCTTACTCTGGTGGAAATGTTGTTTAATCACCAAGTCGTGTCTGGCTCTTTTGTGACCCTACAGGCTGTAGCCCACTAGGCTCCTTTGCCCATGGAATTTCCCAGGCAAGAATACTGGAGTGGGTTGCCATTCCTTTTCCAGGGAATCTTCCCGACCCAGGGATGGAACCCACATATCCTGCATTGCAGGCAGATTCTTTACCACTGAGCCACCAGGAAAGTCTCTTTCGCAAATAGAAAATGTTAACTTAGCATAATAACACATGAAAGTTATAGTATATGTGTGGTTAAAGACTGACTGTCTCTCTTGGTGGGAAAGTAAACTGGCTCAGCCATTAGGGAAAATAGTACAGTGGTCCCTTGAATAATTAAAAATGGAACTATTACATGATCTAACAACCCAGCTTCTGGGTATACATCTGAAGGAAATGAACTCATCTCATGAAGCAGTTTCTGCACCTCCCCCCATGTACACTGCAGCAGTATTTAAGTAGCCAAGACACAGAGACAACCTAAGTGTCTGTAAACAGATGAATGGATAAAGAAAATGTGGTATAAATGTATATACATAATGGAATATCATTCAGCCATAAAAAAGGAAACTCTACCTTTTGTAGCAGCATGGATGGACCTTGAGAACATTATGCTAGGTGAAATAAGTGAGATTATGTAGTATTGGACACAACTGAGTGTCCAATACCATATAACACTTTTCAAGATTCTACACAAAGTCAAAGAAAGAAAAGTTGAACTCATAGAAACATAGATTGAATGGTGGTTGCCAGGGGTGGGAAACTGGGAGATGTTGGTCAAAGAGAATAAACTTTTACTTATAAAATGAGTAAGGGGTGATGTAATGTACAGCATGGTGACGAGACGTAATAATACTGTACTATATACTCAACAGTGGTCAAAAGAGTAAATCTTAAATGTTCTAACCACCCACACAGTAACTATGCAAGGTGATATATATGTTAATTAATCCTTATCATTTTATAATATATACATGTATCAAATCATGATGCTGTACACCTTCAACGTATTAACTATATCTCAGTACAGCAGGAGGGGTGGGAATGACACTACCCATCCCTACTCTTCCGGGAACAGGAACCACTGGGTGAATGAGTCCCTTCACCAGGTCACAAGAGGTAGCAGTGGGATAGGCTGGGTTATGGGGAAAGAACAGGGCAGTGGAAAAGAAGAGAAGCATGCCGGGAGACAAAAGGATTTTGGGGCTGCCATATCTGACTGTCTCAAAGACTAAAGATGTAGAAAAGCCAAAAAATGATTTGCCCCACATCCTAGAATTTGAGTGTATTTGTAATCAACTCGGAGCTGTGATAGTAGAGTGGTTAGTGCCCTGAGTAGTGTACTCAACGAAAAGTAGGACTGTGCTGTTTTTCATAACAAGCTCTACCTGCAGGCCCTTCCAGACATTACGGACACACTGCAGGGTCACATATTATTTCTCTAATTTTTCCACTGAGACAAAAATTTGTAACCAGCTGAGCATACACACAGCTACATGGAAATCATAATAAATTTAAGAATCATTAGGGCACTTTTGTTAGTTAGGGAGGCTTCCCTGGTGGCTCAGATGGTAAAGCGTCTGCCTGCAATGTGGAGGACCTGGGTTCAATCCCTGGGTCGGGAAGATCCCCTGGAGAAGGAAATGGCAACCCACTCCAGTATTCTTGCCTGGAAAATTCCATGGACAGAGGACCCTGGTGGGCTACACAGTTCATGGGGTTGCAAAGAAATCAGACATGACTCTTAATTACCAAAAGTTAAATCCTGCTAGATGGTATTAGGTTTGATTGTCTATAGTGGAAAATCCTATGTTTGTATTTGGTTCTTTGGTAGTCCAGACCCAGATACTTGCTATCTTAATGCTCTTCCTTTCTAGAACTACTCTCCAAATTTAAGGTCACCTCTTGTTCCAAGACAGCTGCTAGGGTGCCAGCCATCAGGCACAGGGTCAGAAGGAGGGAGTCTAAAGGGATAAATCTTCCAGGTGAGTCAGTTCTTTATGACGAGTCACTACTGCTACTATAAGCAGTAGTCCATACCACCTTTTCCCTACCATCTCATTAGCCAGAACTGATTTACAGGACCACATATTGGTCCACTGCAAGCTGGCAAGTGTGGTCTTTCAGCCACTCACATTGCTATTTCAAGTAAAACTGGGGTTCTGATACTATGAGAAAGAGATGAACATATCAGGTAAACTACTCACAAAAAGCTATGTGTGTCCTAAGAGTTAAAGGTTGTTGTTACTCAGTCGTGTCCAACTCTTTGCGACCCCGTGGCCTGCAGTATACCAGGGCTTCCCTGTCCTTCACCATTTCTTGGACTTTGCTCAAACTCATGTCCATTGAGTTGGTGATGCCATCCAACCATCTCTTCCTCTGTCGTCCCCTTCCCCTCTTGCCCTCAATCTTTCCCAGCATCAGGGTCTCAGCATCAACCATTTCAGTGTATGAATGATATGTTTACTTTGAGTATGTACAATTATAGAAAACTGGCTGTTAGGGAAGAGAAAAAAGAAATTACTCTTTCCTTTCTCAGTGCAAGTGTGTTCACATGCTGCTAAGCAGAGTTTCCTTATAAGAAAACTGCTAACTTTGAAGGAACTAAAAGAACCGGAATCATACAACTGTGTAGACTTTACAAGAATGGAAGGGGGGCTGGGGCTAGTTCAAGGTTCATACCTTTCTAGTCTCCTTATTCTTATTAATTAGTCCGAATAGCTACTGCTCACCTATTACATCTTAGGTTCTCTGTTCATCATAAAGATGAAAAAATATTTACCACTAGATGGAGAACGTTGGGAGGATAAAGATGCTTGGTGAGCAAAGCCTTCAGAGAAGAGGCAATGCAGGGGAAAAGGCAGTTCAGTTCGAGATTATCCAGGCTGGGCAGGTTATATATTCCAGACAGGAAACAGCCTGAAAATAGTTTGAGATAGACTGCAGAAGGTGATGGTGGAGAGGTTGCTAATGATGTAACTTTCTGGACCTAACAGAGGCTATGAGACACAACACCCCCAGAGCTGTGGCATCTATGTCTACCTCGGTTTCCTACCCTGGCACCTCATTAGCACACCCCACACAAACTGCTGCTGGTACCTGCCAATATTTCACTGGTCTCCCCTCCCTCTAACCTCTCTCCCTGACTCCATCAGGCTTTCCCCTTTCACCTGGGCAGTTCCTTAAGTGTCAGCCTTTACCCCTGGTCCATCCCACCCGTCCCTTAGATCTCCTCCACCTGCCAAAGGAGTAGAGTTTGGGAAGTACGCATCTGCTGATTATACTGTCTATAGCAAACCAACACTTCAGTAGATCTCCTGCAGCCTCCAAGGTCACTGTGCCAGTCTCCCCTCTGCCATGGCCAAAGACAAGCAAGACCCTGGTCACTGTTTACTGAGGACTGGGCTTGGGAACGACACATCACTTCTCAGGTTTCAGGGGGCGTAACTCCTGCTTTCGACCACACCAAACTGCAGGGGAGGGTGGAGATGCAGTCTGGCTGTGGCACAGAAAGAAGAGAGAGCCAATTTTATTGAAGAGTCTGCTGTGGGGCTCCAGGTTGTCTATGTTTTATAACTTTGACCTTTTACTTTTCATTCTCTAAGTTGTCCTTGACTATCTTGTTAAGTAGTCTTCCCAAGTAGCACTAGTGGTAAAAAACCCATGTGCCAGTGCAGGAGACATAAGAGACATGAGTTCGATCCCTGGGTCAGGAAGATCCCCTGGAGGAGGAAATGGCAACCCACTCCAGTATTCTTGCCTGGAGAATCCCATGGACAGAGGGGCCTGGTGAGCTACAGCACGTGGAGTCGCAAAGAGTCGGAAACAACTAAAGTGACTGAGCATGCATGCATCTCGGTAAAAAACTGCTTCGGTTTCATGATTGCAATAGCTTCTCAATATTCTGTATTAGTAATTTAAAATTCTAATTTCTAAAAGTTGCTTTTATTTAATTTAAAAAAGTGCTTTCTTCAAATTCTTTTACCACCAGAATCCTTTATTTGGAAGACCCTTCATTTTAGCTTGTCTCTGGTGCTGTTGCTTTTCCTTAACTAACTATTGCTAATACTTGCTTTCTGTGTATCAGGTACTACTGACATAGAGGTAAGCCTTTACCTACAGCAGTCATATTTACAACACCTGTCAAGGTGGGGCCTGTTATTTCCCCATCATGCAAATGCGGAAACCAGCACAGAGCATTACTTGCCCAACATCGCATACCTGCTGAGCTCGCTGGACCCAAATCAAGATAATCTGACCCTAAATTCGTATGGTATACACTGCTTTTCAAATGAGTAGTACATTTTGGTTATCTGTTCATGGTTAAAACTGAAGCATTAAGTTGGGTAGCTGACAGACTTATTTGCTTTTAGCAAAACAAATGACAGTGTTCGTTTCTAGTATGTTCTCCTCAAAGCTCTGACATTGCTCCCTCTCCTGGGCAGCTTCCCCCAACTTCATGGAGAAACAGAAGCCACCAGATGGAAGCCACTGCATATTTCCAGCCCATTTCTATAGGACGCTTCTAATCATCGTAAAGTTAAGGAATACTAAATTCCTTAAGAAGTGCTCAATTTTCGTGGCTTTACTTACTGGTGAGCATTAAATATTGAAACATAAATTGAACATATCTTGTCATAGCTATTGCCTGAGTAACGTAGTCTCTGAATTAAACACCATAAAATCTATTTAATGGCCAAAGTTACAAACAATACATTTCTATAGTCCTGAACTGGTAAGATGAATTTAGAGGTTAATAAAACAACATATATTTCTTTATTCCTAAACTAAAATGATGATTTTAAATCTACCAAAGACTCTGTATACTTGTCTATGTATGGTCACAGTTTTGGGGACAAGTTTATTCTGGGAGATACTCATTTTATGGACAATTCCCACCCTGCTGTCCTTGACAGCAAATAGCAAAAAGAAAAATGTTGGTCACTCAGTCATGTCCAACTCTTTTGTGACTGCATGGACTGTAGCCTGCCAGGCTCTTATGTCCATGGAATTCTCCAGGGGCTCTTCCTGACCCAGGGATAGAACCTGGGTCTCCTGCATTGCAGATTCTTTACTACTTTTGTTACGGTGGCTCCAATGGTAATTAATTACTATATGCTCATGAAAATAAGCCTAATCTGGACAGGACCCAATTCAACACCGGGTCCTCATTTTCTGGCACAGAGAAGACCCTCAAGAAGCAGCATCTGATGGACTCTGCAGAGGTTCTCCCTCACCTTTCCCTGCCAGGCAGGTGTCTGAGCCAGCCCAGTGAGGCCCTCAGTTCTCCCAAGATAGCGGTGACCTGTGTTGGCTTTGATCATCAGAGCATGTGGCCCTGCTTTAATCAGCAGCACAGAACGCTGGCCCTTGCCAGAGAAGTGGGCCTTTGAACTGTGCGCTGCTCACCTTTTATTGAAAGCCCTTGACAGAAACATTGAAGAGGGTTTAAAGGACATGAGATCAATGCATTCCTGACTGTGACCCTTTCATGGGCTGAAAGCTCTGAAGTCTCTACCTAGAAAAACATACTTAGAGAAACACACATCAGATGGTGTGTAGCATCGGGGGCTTGAGTACTCTCTCAAACACATATCGACCCCAGAGAATCCCGTTCATGATGACAGAGGCTCCCATTTTTGCCAATTCTAAGCCATCGGTAGCACCAGCCAACAGCACTGTTTTGAATGAACGTGAACCCCATCTTGCCTTTGCACAAAAGAGCTCTATGACCTGGTTCCTACTGTGTGTGGGGAAGCAAAGTGCCACCCAGGTGCTGGGCTCTGTTTCTGACATCCTTGTTCTGGTGATTAAGGTGGACAGATTCCCTACAAGCTAATACACAGTGTTGTCTTTTGATTTAGCTTTTAACACATTACTGACCAGGGGATTTTTGCAGAAACTAATGCCTATGGCCAGTGATTTGTTATGTAAGTGAATGCTGAAACTCTCCAGTCAGTAAGTTGTTAAGAAGGTCAGCTTTAATGTAAGTATTCAGGATCTTACATTCAGCCTACATTGACACTAATTTTTATCTATTGATCCACTGATAACTATCCTTATGTGGCCACTCCAAACAAAGCAGGATTATAGAAACAAACAATAATATTTCACATGTCAGTACTTTAAGTCCTCCATGAGACACAAACTCCCCTCATTTGGCCTCAGACAATTCATTAAATTTACAACTTTAGGATTGAAAAGTATGGCTTCAAGACTCTTTAAAACATACTCTTAACAGAACTACATGTCTCTGGCCACCATCATGAAGGATGCCTCCAATGTCACACCCATTTTGTCAGCATGTCCTCTCACACCCATGAGGCTCTATTAAAATGCATTTTAAAGCACATTTGTTTTGAAATGTGAAAAAAAAAAATGCTTACTGGACTTGGGAAATGATTTCTCCAGCTCTGGGTCCAATGGTAAGTCTCAGAGACCAGAGTGGGCTGTTTCTACCTGCAGAATTAGCATAGCAGGGAAGAGGCAGGGGGACCTGGGTCCAGTCCTGGCTCAGACTGATAACATTTGTGTCTTCTCCAGAACACACATATAGCCTGTATGTAAGGTTCAGCTTTCTTTACATAAAATAGGGATAAAGATAGCATCCAACTCAAACTCACAGTGCAGATTAAATGCCATATCTTACATAAAGGACATAATAGAATAGACATTATCTCAGTTGTATCTAACTCCTTATGACTCCGTGGACTATAGCCCACCAGGCTCCTCTGTCCATGGGACTGCCCAGGCAAGAATACTGGAGTGGGCTGCCATCTCCTTCTCCAGGGGATCTTTCCATGAACCTGCGTCTGTTTCATCTCCTGCATTGGCAGGTGCATTCTTACCACTAGTCCCACCTGGGAAGCCCATATTATACTAAATACTAAACAAACATTCCCTCCCTTCACCAGCCCCTCATTCCTCCAGCAATATTTACAAGTGATGCAGAGGAAGGTGATAATATTCAGTCTTATGTGCACCAAAAATCACATTTCAGTAGTCAAAAGGGACCATATATCTTGTGTATATACAGTGGAACAGAATTCAGCCACAGAAATGAACAAAATAATGCCATTTGCAGCAACATGGATGAACCCAGGGCTTTTCATACTAAGTGAAGTAAGTCAGAGAAAGACAAATAGCATATGATGTCACTCATATGTGGAATCTACAATATAACACAAGTGAACTGATCTATGAAACAGACTCACAGGCATAGAGAGCAGACTTGTAGTTGGCAAGGTGGAGCGACGGTGGGGGAGGAAAAGATTGAGAGTCTGAGATGAGCAGATGCAACCTGCTGCTGCTGCTAAGTCGATTCAGTGTCCGACTCTGTGCAACCGCACAGACGGCAGCCCACCAGGCTTCCCCGGGCAAGAACACTGGAGTGGGTTGCCATTTCCTTCCCCAATGCATGAAAGTGAAAAGTGAAAGTGAAGTGTCTCAGTCATGTCCGACTCTTAGCGACCCCATGGACTGCAGCCTACCAGGCTTCTCCGTCCATGGGATTTTCCAGGCAAGAGTACTGGAGTGGGGTGCCATTGCCTTTTCCGAGATGCAACCTATTACATGTAAAATGGATAAACAACAAGGTCCTACTGTATAGCACAGGGAATTATATTTAATATCCTGTGATAAACCATAACGAAAAGAACATGAACATGAAAAAGAACATATATTTATAACTGAATTACTTTGCTGTACAGCACATTGCAAAATTAACACACTGTAAATTAATTATTCTTCGATAAAATAAAATTTATTTAAAAAGCAACCATATAATCTAAGCAAATAAGTAAGCCACATGATCTGAGAATAGAACAGAATAATTAAAAGAAGGTCTGTGTGTGCAGAAACGCTGCAGACGTGCTCCATAAAATTGCTGCTTCCTTTCCTAGCTCCTCCCTCCCTGCCCCTCATGGGTGGTGGAATAAAGAACGTGGACAAAGATAGGAAATCAGGGTAGGAACAGTCTCTGTTCTGTTCCCTGATGTGTCCCAAGTGTGAAGGTCAGGGTCCTCTTGGATGGATTTGGTGCTTCATAAATATATGATAAAGAGAACTGAATAGTGAGAAAGAAAACAGGAACATTGTAGGACTTGATATTCTGTTTTCCTTTAAGCTCAGGGATGAAAATAACGACTCTAACAGAAAACAGAAGAAAGTCTTTCTACCACAGAAAAGGTGTTTGTCTTGTTCATGTTCCTCAAGTACGTGCAGAAAACATTGTGAGCTGGCTCAGGAGCCCCAGGGTAACAGGTGATGAATCCAGTGAACAGGCGCCCTGCTAACACGATACCTCTTCCATGATGAGGCCCCTGCTCTCTTCTGATGTGGCCTGAATTTAAGGAAAAGGTGCAATGGCTGAGGCCTGATCCTATACATTTGTATTTTATAATGTAATAATGTAGTATGTATACTTACTGTAATTTAAAAATTTTTATTGAAGTATAGTTGATTTAGTATATCATGTAAGTCTCACAAAAGACCAAAATAGTCAAAGGCTTGAGAAAGAAAAATGGAGCTGGAGGAATCAGGCTTTCTGACTTCAGACTCTACTACCACGCTACAGTCATCAAGACCGTATGGAACTGACAGAACAACAACAGAAGTATAGCTCAATGGAATAGGATAGAAAGCCTAGAAAGAAATCCATTCACCTACGGTCAATTAATCTATCACAAATGAGGCAAGAATATATAATGGAGAAAAGACAGACTTTTCAATAAGTCATGCTGGGAAAACTGGACAGTTACATGTACAAGGATAAAATGAGAACACTTCCTAACACCATACACAAATATAAACTCAATGGACTAAAGGCCTAAATGTAAGAATGGGTACTATAAAGCTTGTAGAGGGAAACATAGGAAGAACATTCTTTGGCATTAAAAGCAGTAATATCTTTTGGATTTGTCTCCTAGAGCAATGGAAATTAAAACAAAAGTCAATAAATGAGACCCAAGTTCACCAGTTCTTACTGTTTGCTCTCATTGTTCTGACGGGCAGAACAATCTATGAAGTCTGCTTGAAGCATAATGTGCTGCACGAGAAATTAAGTCAATAGGAGTCAACTGAGAACATTCTCCCAGATGAGTTAATGATTCAGTTGGCTTTTAAAAACAGACTAACACCAAGAACCAGTCTTATCACTCCCTTTAAGCATAATCTGGACACTGAGCATCCCTCACTTGACACCAGTTATATTGCAAAGTTTAGAGGGAAAATCTCAGAATATCTTGTTTTGATGGTTATTATCTGATAAGCAACAGCCATCTGAGATTCCCAGGTGGCACTAGGGGTAAAGAACCTACCTGCCAATGCAAGAAACTTAAAGAGACTGGGTTCAACCCCTGGGTCAGGAAGATCCCCTGGAGGAGGGGATGGATGGCAGCCCACTCCAGTATTCTTGCCTGGAGAATCCCATGGACAGAGGAGCCTGGCAGGTCCATGGGGTGGCAAAGAGTCAGACATGACTGAAGCAACTTAGCACGCACGAATTTGGGTACCACAATTAGAGTGCTGCTCTGACTATGAACAGAGATGATGGAAACAATAGAGGGAACTGAAGAATGGTGGAGACAGGGCATGTTCCAGGGTTTATGGGTTAGCTTGGGTTCCCTGAAGACAGACCCTGAGATGGATCATCAGAGCAATGGGCCTTGGATGTGGGCTGCCCAGGGTGTGGGGAAGCATAACCTTGAGTGAGGCAGCTCCATTTAACCAAAGGCAATGTCCAGAAAGGATGCAGTTGAGAGCCATCAGCTGCTAACACTCCCAGCAGGGGTGCAATAAATAGTTTGGTCCTTAAGAGTTACCTGGATGGCAAATTACAGCATCTGCCGCAACTGGAAGTTTAAAAAAAAACAGTGTATTTAAGAGATAATTGACTCATACTTTGCATTAGAGGACATTTCATAAATACTTATTGAATGAGTAGATATTATGAGGGAAGAATAATAAGCATTGGTTTTAAACTTCATCAGAAGGAATGTAAAAGAGGCTATAGGAAAATACACAATTCACTCAGAACCAGGAGAAGCTCCATCTCAGATATCCACTTTGTACTTTGTCATTTGATTGAATCATTAAATTATTCAGATTCTGCATTTATTAAGCCTGGGGGGAAGGTAGAAAGAAAAGTCCCAAAAGAGGCTCTGATTTAGGGAATCACATTTTAACAAGTAAAGGCACCCCCCTTTCATGAGCATTATTCCACTACATAAGAATTTGACTTAAAAATCATATCTTTAGAAAAGAAATAATTAGTTTTCTGGAAAGCAGCAGAGAGAAATGAAAAGCGTCACTGATTGACTCCTTTCAGAATTAACAACTCTTCCTGGTTGGAGCCCTTTCAACTAACGTAACCATCACCTAAAGCTTTTTGCGAAGGTCATTTCTGAGCACAGTCTATGCTGCTCAGTCTAACGGTCTAGCACCTTTTCCTCTGAGTGTTTAGACCCACTCCCCTTGCAGCCAGCAATTTAATCACAAAGACACTTTCCCGACATTATGCATTCCGCATTAGATGATGTCCTTTACTCAACATCCACATTAAAAAAAGGTATATAAATTAGATGCTTGCAATGAATCAGTTTTATTCCTTGACTTCTATGGTGTTTCCAAAGAAGTTTCACCTTCTTCTTCAAACTAGGCTTTCTTAGCCCATAAGCATTTCTGCTTTCCAAGATTTATCTGATTAAAGACTTTTAAAGATAAATTATCAAACATCTTTAAACTATCATGATACTGTAACAAAAGAGCATAAATTCAGTGTGTTAACTATAAAGTTTTTACTGTGACTCACTGATTTGTTCCTGTTAAGATGAAATCATTTTTGTACAGATCCCAAATGATCTGCCATCTCTAGTTACACTGAAAGAATCCTGATATAGCAAGGAAACTGACTCAAGTATTTAAAAACGACCACTTAAATATTAAGTATATTTAAAATAATTGATTTTTTATGCCAAAGAGCCAGTCTTTTCTTAAAATGCTTTTAGATTTTACTAGATTAATATGTATTTTCCAGACTAGCTTGTTTGACTCTTCAGTTCAATGTATGAGGGGAATAATAGCTTGTCTACGTAATACAAATGTAACTCTTTGGTCATCCTATGAATTAGTTTGCCGGGATAGAAGTATCAGTAACCTCAGATAGGCAGATGACATTACCCTTATGGCAGAAAGTGAAGAGGAACTAAAGAGCCTCTTTATGAAGGATGAAAGAGGAGTGTGAAAAAGGTGGCTTAAAAACTCAACATTCGAAAAACTAAGATCATGGCATCCAGTTCCATCACTTCATGGCAAATAGATGGGGAAACAATGGAAACAGTGAGAGTTTATTTTCTTCAGCTCCAAAATCACTGCAGATGGTGACTGCAGCCATGAAATTAAAAGACAGGTTGCTCCTTGGAAGAAAACTTATGACCAACCTAGACAGCATATTAAAAAGCAGAGACATTACTTTGCCAACAAAGATCCATATAGTCAAAGTTATGGTTTTTCCAGTAGTCATATGGATGTGAGAGTTGAACCATAAAAAAGGCTGAGCACTGAAGAATTGATGCTTTTGAACTGTGGTGTTGGAGAAGACTCTTGAGAGTCCCTTGGACAGCAAGGAGATCAAACCAGTCAATCCTAAAGGAAATCAACTCTGAATATTCATTGGAAGGACTGAAGCTGAAGCTCCAATACTTTGACCACCTGATGTGAAGAGCTGACTCATTAGAAAAGATCAGGATGCTGGGAAAGATTGAAGGGAGGAGGAGAAGGGGATGACATGACAAGATGGCTGGATGGCATCACCAACTCAATGGACGTGAGTCTGAGCAAACTATGGGAGGTAGTGAAGGACAGGGAAGTCTGGCGTGCTGCAGTCCATGGGGTCACAAAGAGTCAGACACAACTGAACAACTGAACAACAAAACAAATTAGCTTATATCAGCTTAGTTTAAGGGGTTATTGGATCTTTGCCAGGATTTTTTCTCTAACAGTAAGAGTTATTAAAGAATACCTCTATCTTGCAGAACTAACCAATATGCTGAGATCAAGCCTATGCCTGTGTATGGAATCTGCAACAGGCGACACATATGCACACTTGCCATGTGCACATCTGCGTATCCCTTGAAGCTTGAAATTCTACCAACAGCAAATTATATACCCTTTCTATCAAGATTAGACCTTCTCATGCTTTCCTGTTAAAATATCCCTAAACAAGGTTATCAATAAGATGATGAAACAGAGGTACAAAAATATTTCTTTAGCTATGTTAGAGGGAAGAACTGCTAAATTTTGCCCAGATATATACCTTATGTATGCATTAGCACTGAAAAAAAAAATCAGAATAATTCAAAAACAATAATGAAAAATCTAACCTTTCATTTACTGACAGGCAATACTAAGGTATACATTTTTTTAAGCCATGAATAAAAGATAATAGCCAATAGTCACTGTAACTTCATGAACAATTTTGTAGATGTTTTTCCTTTTCTACTGTTGTCACTAACCTTCACCTTCAAGTGAGAGAATGATAAAATGTTAAAGTAGAACCATCCCTTTCTTGCAGCCATAAATGAAGTCAGTGCTTGGTTAAGCCATGCTTTTAATCCAGCTTTAGTCTAAAGGAAGAAAAATAATCTGGATCCCTATTTTGAAAACTTGGCCTATAATATAAATCCAGGAACAATACACCAGCACTGGTCTCTATTTGCAGTGAATGTCATGATGAGTCTCAATCGCATTTTCAGGATGGAGTCCAACTGATACAGCTATTCCTGTTTACTTAATAGAAACACCTATCTCCTGTTTCCTTATTTGCCCTAAGTTTTCACTACAAGAATAATACTTGCTTTTAAAACAGGAATTCATTCATTCTGTAGACCTGGGTGTCTGTTACATGCCGGGTCCCCTGCTGGGGTGTGTGCTCCGTCGCTCAGTCATGTCTGGCTCTCTGTGACCCCATGGACTGTAGCCCGCCAGGCTCCTCTGTCCATGGGATTCTCCAGGCAAGAATACTGGAGTGGGTTGCCATGCCCTCCTCCAGGGGATATTCCCAATCCAGGGATTGGACCCAGGTCTCCTGCACTGCAGGCAGAGTCTTTACTGTCTGAGTCACCAGTTGGGGGGAACCCTCAAATGAACTAGATGCAGTACCCACCCTTACCTGCTGTGACCACCACATGTTTTTAATGCCTTTCCTCTTCCAGGAGAGAATGACTTGCCTTCCAAACCCTGTGTTAAGTGAAGCCCAGCTCCCACAAAAGCTGTCAAACAGAGCTGGTGCTTTTATGGTTGTTTTTCACATGTTCTTATTTTGTTTTTCTCAACTCCGAAAGTTTGAAATTAAAAAAAAAAATATGGACTTCAATGGAGCCACTATGGTGAACAGTATGGAGGTTCGTTAAAAAAATAAAAAATGGAGTTACCATATGATTCTGCAATCCTGCTACTGGGCATATATCCAGAGAAAACTCTAATTAAAAAAGATACACGCACCCCAATGTTCTGCAAAAGGGAACCCCGTGTCTGCAAAAGGGAAGACACGGACACAACCTAAACGTCCATTTACAGATGAACGGATGAAGGAGATGTGGTACATGTACACACTGGAATATTACTCAGCCATAAAAAGAATGACATAATGCCATTTGCAGCAACATGGATGGACCTAGAGATGATCATACTGATTGAAGTAAGTCAAAGAAAGATGAAGACCATATGATATCACTTATATTTGGAATCTAAAAAATGATATAAATGACGTTATTTACAAAACAGAAACAGACTTACATATAATGAAAACAAACTTATGGTTACCAAAAGGGATTGGGGGGTGGTAAATTAGGAGTTTTAGATGACCATATGAACACTACTATACATAAAATAGATAAACAACAAGGACCTACTGTATAGCACAGGGAACTATACTAAATATTTTGTAATAACCTATAATGGAAAAGAATTTGGAAGAGAATACATATAGCTATAAGTGAATCATTTTGCTGTATGCTTGAAACTAACACCACATTGTAAATTAACTATACTTAAAAAGGCACAAAAATATGAACCTTAGATAAGCAGATTATCTTGGGGAAAAATATAAACTTTTGACTTGTACAAAACATCTTTTCAGTTAGGTGATAAGAGATGTTTTTAAAAATATTAATAACAATATTGGAATAAAAATGGGTCCAAAGAAAGTACAGGAATGCAAATACACTCACTTGAAGGGGAACTATAACAGAGGTTACATGTCATATATGGCTGGTTAAGTTTGCTGGAAGCCAGGACAGTTCCCCATGGACTTGACCTGGAAGAGTGGTGGGGCTTGATCTCAGCTGTTGTGTCTGAGACCCAGATGGCCAACGTCTGAGATAATAATCCAGAGGTGAAACAGATATCAGGTGGTGTGAAGGGGGCAGGTGGAGGCAGAAAGATCGGGATGCTGGGCAACTAGGATAAGAGCACAAACCCACCTGCCTGCCCACCTGCCTTCTTTAAGTACCTCTTGAGCACTGACCAAGTGACAAGCACAATTCTGCATTCTGGGGATGGAGGAGGAAATGAGAGGGCTGGAGGATGCACAATAATTATAAAGGACCCTGAGCCTAGAGCGTGTGCAGGGACATGGCACTGACCCTGTCCAAGGTCAGGTACATGCACCCTCCATATGCCTGAGCATTTCTTGCACATGTTGCATTTGTTTTCTTGCACATGTTGCATTTGATGGCTGTGACAACTCAAGGAGGTATCCTTGTCATAACCATTCCACTAATGTGGTGACAGTCCTCCAGGGCATTAGGTAAAGCCAGTGGCCCCTAATCACACAAGTGACCCAAGACTTGGGTCTCTTGATTCCAACAACCCCTTTCACTTTACTTTTGTACTGTGACACTGCCATTTTCAGTAGAACACAAACACCAAATGAAAAGTTTTCTGAGTAGCTCTTTACTTTCTAAGATTAACGTTCCGTACCTGAGTCCTATTTGCTGTGATAACAAATGTAAACAAAAAAAAAAACTGTTAATCTAACCACAGACACAGGACATTCCTTGGATTCTTTCCATGACTCTCAAGGAATTTCTCAAATTGACATTTTACATTGCCAGGCAGATCTATTAGAAGTAGTTACAGAAAACAGTTACTTTGCTTTGAAATAATCTCTTGCTCTGAGACAAGTGGTCTTATCTTGAAAACAGCCCAACACAGACACCCCAAGATGAGTGAATCTGAATCTGCTTCCTCATGGTGGGAGATGAGTCTGAAGGTCAGAATAGCACCTCAAGGTCAAAACAGCACCTCTTCTTTTGCATCGACATCATGTAAACATGTGCTGTTGGGTTCTTGTAGCTACAGCGGTGCTTCCATTTATAAAAGACAAAGGTGGTTCTTAAGTGGATTCCCCTTAATCTCTGCACTGCCACCCCCTACCGCCCCCATCAAACATGGATACACACTCTTTGGGCTAAGCTGAATTTAGTTTAAGTGCTAGGAAAAGGCTCCGAAGAGCCTTTAGGAACCTAACCTAACCATTCCAGGTGTTAGTGGTTTTTTGACGAACAGAGTCACACAAATGTCCCTTGCTTTTGCAGCGTGAGATACCTGGTCTCACACATCGTCACACAGCCAGAAGAAAAAAGGAGTAGAAAGTGTTGCCTCCAGAAAATAATGAGGCCAAAGTTTTCTTCTCTAGTTTAGAATGCTTTTTGCATTTTTCAGGGTAAAATACTGAAACCTCCAAATATACTGGGTCATAAATACATGGAGGTTGGGTGTTACCAGAGGATGTAAAAAAGCACCAAAAGAGAACAGTTGAGAGAATAGAAACTTCTAAGTCTACACCACCTTCTCGAAGGCAGGGCTCTGATTCTATGCCGTCATCTCTGATTTTGGAAACTAGAAGAATCACCAGAAGGCCATCTGAACACTTCATTAGCTAGACAGTTATCTGCTGGCGGCGCAGTGGTAAGGAATCTGCCTGCCAATGCAGGGGATGCAGGAGACGAGGTTCGATCCCTGGGTTGGGAAGATCCCCACTTAGAATAAGGAATGACAACCCACTCTGGTATTCTTGCCTGGGAAATTCTATGGACAGAGAAGCCTGGTGGGCTATACAGTTCATGGCAGTCGCAAAGAGCTGGACAAGACTGAGTGGTGGAGAACGCACAGCACACATCTGTTTACTAGCACCCAAGTCCCTACTTGTGATTCTTTGCTCCCACAATGACTCTGGGCTGCAAGAGAAGCTCCTCAGACAAACCACCTACCAGAAAGGAGATGCAAAAACCTGTTCCCTGGTCGTCTTAGTCCTGGAATATCTCACAAAATAAATGCACTGGTTGGCATCAGGTCCTGTGAATCAGATTGAGGGTTCTGGTACTTCCCAAAGTTAAGAAGTAACTGTCGTTACTAAGATAATGAATTCCAGGGGTGGAGGCTCAGCCCCAGTCATAATGCATGAATCAGCTGCTGCCTTGGCCATGCCCCCAGGAACAGACAACACCTGTTTCCTGGAACCCCCATCTCTGAGATTCAGTGTCAGGTGAACCCTGGACCTGCACAATCCATCAGTGGCTAGCTAATGGGAGTCATCATGCTTTCTGGGGGTAAAAGTATGGAGATTTTGCAAGCTTTTTTTTTTTACTATGTAATGACTGTAAGATTTGCCTGAATCTCAGTTTCCCTGTTAAAAAACAGGAATAACAATCTACTGTACTAAGCTTAAATGAAATGGCATATTTTACTATATAGTACAGAATCTGGAGCATAGTAAGTATTCAAAAAAGCATTCATTCTCTCACATTCCCTCCTGTCTCCATAGGGGGAGGCAAGTTCTCTAATTCTTGTTCATACAGAACCACTTGCTATACAAAATATTCATTTATTTGAGATGAATTTCGAATAGAGCTGCAGCAAAAGAGAAGATCAAACATACCTCTGTCTATGGCGACTCGAGTCAAGACTCTCCAGCTCAACAGCTCTGGGCAGAGCTTGAGGAATAAGTGACCTTGAATCTGACTTACTTCACTAAGAGCTGAAATTTAAAACCATTCTTTGTGGGGCCTTCATGATGGTTTTGCTTAAATAGCGCATGATAGCAATGTCCTCCCTCAGCGGCCCTTGGTAAGCCAATCAGTTTCAGTCTCATCTACTTCAATAAGAAAGAAGAAGAAGAAGAAAAAAAAGCATTCCAAGTTGGAGAAGAATCAAGTGTGTTTTCTTTCCTAGAAACAGCTGTAAAGTCGACCCAAATAGAAAAATCTAGAAATAAATGCGAAGCTGATGGGAACATTCTAAAAATTCCACTTGTCCTTTCCCTGATGAGGTGCTGTTAGTGCAAAGGCGGTCTCAGGCACATGAATTTTTAATCACCAAAGGTCACCCGAAGCATGTAAATCTACAGGGCCCATCTCTCTGTGTGGTATTTATTACCTAGCTATCCATTACTTTCAGTGCGTGTGTGTTAGTCGCTCAGTCCCATCTGACTCTGCAATCCCACGGACTATAGCCCACCAGGCTCCTCTGTCCGTGGAATTGTCCAGGCAAGATACTGGAGTGGGTAGCCATTTCCTTCTCCAGGGAATCTTCCCAACCCAGGGATTGAACCCAGGTCTCCTGCATTGCAGGCAGATTCTTTATCGTCTGAGCCACCAGGCAAGGCCCACTTTTGTGGCTCTACACAAAGTGTAGTTTTAAAGAAAAATAAAAGCATGTGATGACCCATAAAATGAACATGTTGAGAATGGCACTGCCTGGATATCTTCCATGGGAGACCAGTGTCCTAACTGGCTTGTACACTTCAATTGGCAGCAGACCTTGGACAGTACAACATGCTACACCATGGGTTGAAATGATATGTCACATCAAACTAAATAGGAGCTTTCATGAGACTAACAGTGGTACCAGCAGGTGAAGTCTGTTTCCCTTTCATCGCTTTATCCTCATCACTCCTGTACAAGCATACTGATCTGTTTCAGGGAATGAGGTATTTGGCGTAATCATGATTTCCAGATTATTGAGGTTTAACCTTGAAGCGCTGAATCCTTTCACTGGAGGCATTTGTGATGAGCTTCCTTAAATGCATCTTGTGTTTCCCGGCCTTGTGAATTTGATGCGCTGATAATGCCCTCTAATCTCCTCTGAATGACTAAGTTATTCATGAGCAAATAGCAATAGAATTTTAGAGTAGGGAAAAAACTCAGAAATGATTTCATTCCCCAAGCCCATCCCCATATTTTATACTTGAACTTCACAAATGCTGAGTGACTTGCTAATTAACAGTCATGAAGATATTACAGGAGCTCACCCTATAATCTGGGTCTCCTAATTCCAAATTTCAGGGTTTTTTCTTGTACACAGTAAATCCCAATTATACTAGGTCTTTGCTATGTGCCTCTTCCCTTGCCTGTCACATTCTACCCTCAGATTCACATACACCTTACTCTCTCATCTCCTTCGGGGTTTGTTCACAATTGTCTCCTTTTCAGTACGATCCTCCTTGATGGCTCTGTTTAAATTTGCAATCCTCTCTCTGTTCTCTGGCATTATTTTCACTTTTCCCAGATTTGTTTTTTGTCTACAGCGTTTGTCACATTCTAAATTTCTATATATGCAATCTACCTTTTTTTGCTTTATTTCCTTTAGCCACTAGAATGACAATTCCATGAAGAAAAGGTTTTTGTGTGTTTTATTTTTAACTCTATTCTAGTGCTAGGACAGTGCCTGGCCAATAGGAGGTGCTGACTAAATAATTATTAAGTGAATCACTAACCTAAGTGATTAAAACGTCACAGAAATTTGGTGTGAATAAGTCTGGTGTTATGATGTTTGTAATACAGGACTTCCTGAGTTATTCTCTCTCATTGGTGAAGAAAGTTAAGAAATTATTTGTTCAAAAACCCAAATTATTTGTTAAGCAAAGTCCTCCAGTTAAAGAAAAGTAAAGCTGAATTTTAGGTGGCTGATCTTTAGCATAAAATTTGCTTTCAGACAATAGAACAAAACATATGCTGCATTTACTAATATATTTTTACCAAACTACTGAAAGCCATGATGCCTGTGCCATCAACAAAAATAAAATGATGACCTACTTAGGAAAATCCTCTGTAAGTGTACCCAGTAGGTACACAATGTTTTGGTCTGTCTGCCCCCAAAACGGTCTTTCTTGTTTGTAGGGAGTTCATGTGGCCACTTTAAAGTTAGTTGATAGGAAATCAACAACAGTGTTTGTCAAATAACTATTTGTAAAAACCCTACGGGTTGCTAGGTAGTTTAAAGAGCGATCTTCAATAAGGGACATAAAAGAGCTTTACAGCGGTGAGAGTCAAAGGAGGATGAGTCTTTGAAAAATCTGATTGAAAATAATGAAAAATATAATAAATGTTAAGCTGTTCTTTGTGGTTTCATTGAAGGGGATGATTACAAGGAACTCAACTCAATAGCAATAAGGAAATTAGTAAATTGTTGACTGGAAAATGGTGCTTCAACTAAAATGGTAACTATAAAGAACTTAGAAAATAATAGTAAATTCTTTACATATTTGAAACCACGTGTGGTGACTGCAGCCATGTAAAAACATGCATGTGGACAAACTTGAAGGTGACATGATGAGTAAGAAGCAAAATGATTTCTTTTCCCCATTTTCCCAGCTTTGATACTCTACATTATGCTTTTTATATAATATAGGTTATATTATATATAGAATAGATATTATATATAGAATAGATTATAATATATAAACAGTATTTGATATGCTATATTATAACTAATAGAATAATAATAATAGAAACATACTGATTATGGAGCATAAATGAGAGCAGTTCCTAAGGTAACTAAGGAAAAATTGGTTCATGTGGAAGGAAGTTACTGACATTTTTGGGCTGACATTTGAAAGGGATTTCCCAAACTGTTTCTTCAGAATTTTCCATACTGTACTAACCACACACAAAAGAGACATGAGACAAATGAACTTATCTACAAAGCAGAAGACTCAAATGCATAGAGAACAGACTGGGGGTTGCCAAGAGGGAGGAGGTTGGGAGAGGGATGGATTCGGAGTTTGGGGTTAGTAGTTGCAAACTACTATATAGAGAATGGATAAACAACAAGGTCCTCCTGAATAGCACAGGGAACTATATTCAATATCCGGTGATAAGCCAGAATGGAAAAGAAGGTGAAAAAGAATATGCACATATAATTGAATCACTTTGCCATACAGCAAAAATTAATACAACATGGTAAATCAACTATACTTCAATTTTAAAAAAGGGATGTGACATTAAATAGGATTTTTACCCTTACTGGAGATTCATGATACGACTATTAATTAAAGGCTCTGAAAATCTGTGTTGTAAAACAAATGATTCAGCTTCATGTTATTGTCCCCCTCGATCATCTGACCAAATGCCACTTCCTTCCTAGTCTACCTGTGAATACCCCGAGAAGGACCACTGTGGAGAACACAACTGGGGAAGAGCACAGTCAGCGCAGAGCGGCCTTGGTGTTTCTCCAGTGAAGCTTCAACTATAAGAAAACATAGAAGAAATCAAGGGGGAAAAAAAAGAAAAGAGAACCAGTTGAGTGGTAGTTGGGTCTAGGTTGCTTTATCCTTGCGGGCTGGAGGGGGCGGTGTTCTGAGAAAGATTAGTCTTAAATTTAATTGTTGGAGTTGGGAGGCAAAGAGGAAACTTCCCTCTGAAAAAAGGAGGAGCCAAATAAAAACTTATCCAGAGAGACCTTGAATAGCAGGGCTGAGTCAGTTCCAGGGACCGGTGATCAGGCCACACTGTTGGGAGATGAGCCACTGGGAAGTCAAAGACTTAGATATTATAAAACAGAGTTAGGAGCTACAAGGAAGGTTCTGGAACCCATGTACTCCAACACACTCTGTATGCACAACAATGAGAGCATTCTTCATTTTCCCTGGGATTGTTCTTAATAGGTTGTAAGCTCCTTCCTTCCTCTCTCCTTCCCTTGTCTCCCCCCTACCCCGCCCCACCCCATAAGCTTCTTGATCACATCAATCATTATGGTCACCTTTGTACCCATAGTGGCTGGGACTCAGACGGTGTTGAATAAATATAAATGAAATTAACAACAGAAAGTGTTAATGAGTGTTCTTGTGCTCTATAAAATACTGGACCAGATAAACACATTTTTCCAACTGTAGCTCTTTAATAGTCCTTAATAAATATTCCGTATTTCTATTAGATTGGAAAGTACTAGAATAATAGTTCTTAGTTAAAGTGTCAGCCACTCAGACTCTTTTTCCGCCCTATGGCTGTAGCCTGCCAGGCCTCTCTATCCGTGGAATTCTCCTGGCAAGAATTCTGGAATGAGTTGCCATTTCCTTCTCCAAGGGATCTTCCTGACCCAGGGAACAAACCCAGGTCTTCTAAATTGCAGGCAGATTCTTTACCATCTGAGCCACCAGGGAAGCCTCAATAGTGCTTAGCCCTTTCCTAATTTCTGTTCTGCTGATTATGTTAAAATTCATATTTATTTTTATAATAAATGACATTGTGAAACATTCAGACATTTCAGATTAAGCTAACTCATCTACCAATAATGATGCTGGAAATCATGCAGGTGGTTTGACACAGAAGATCACTGTCTTTGAGGTCTTCCTAGTTAAGGAAATATGGATTACTGACATTTTTAAAGGCTGAAAGAGGATTCCATAAAATAGTTGCCGTAAGCTACTGAATTTTTCCCTGCTGATAAGACACTTAGGGTGTTAACATGACTTGCTATTAAGAGAAATGCAGTGATGAACATCTTGTATTCTAGATCAGATACTGAGAAACAAAATTGTTTTATCATAAATTTAAAAACTGAAACACTGCTGAATTGCCATCCCCCAAAATGGCTCATTAAATTACACTGCTGCCAGCAATGGAAAGCTCATGCATTTTCTATACTTATACCAAAATATTTTTATCAAATTAAATGTTTTTATAATAATCTGAGTGAAATATGCTATCTTATTTTGAACTTCTTAGATAACTGCTGAAGTTTAGCAAGTTTTTATATAGAATTTGTCACTATATTATTTTCAGTTAACATATTTTTGATCATGTTAAAAATACAAAAACCATGTCATCACTATAAGTTATCTAGCCTTACTGCCTTATTGTAAGCAAGACTGAACCTTTAAACTATTCACAAAAATACAGTTATCTATTCATGTGATCCTGAAAGATCTCCAGCATGGGTTTTACAACCTTCCTCACTGGAAGGTTAAATACCTTACAGAAAAGTGGGTCACCTTACTGGACAAACAGTTCTTACTCCAAGAAAACATCACTTCTTCCACTTTCTAAGTGAACCTCCACTCACCTGTGTTACTGCACTGTGGACAGAGATGACCTGTCTACTTCTGTAGCCTTTATGCCTAGCACAGGACTTGTTACATTGAGAACAGATAGACTACAATTGTAACAGATTTAGCCACTGGGGCACAGAAAAAGCTTTCAAATGCTAGAAACCACCTTCTTTCTCTCCCTGCTTTTCTCCATCTTAAACTCTAATTCCACTGTTGTTGGGGGGGAAAAAAAAAGGCTATAGTCCTGTGCTGTTAAGTAGCAAAATCATAATCACAAGTCAAGAGATTACTAGGATCAAAGTGTAAAAAGTTATCAATTGAATTATCTGAACATAGTGGCACATAAAAATCTCTTTATAAGCAAAACTGAATATTGTAGACAGTTCTTGGGTGTAAGAGGTTAAATAGACACCTACAGGTATTAAGATATTTTAAATACACACACACAATATCCTGAATAGTCATCAGATGGTATAATGCTGGGTCTTTTTTGAACTAATAATTTTTTGGAACAGGGATTATTAAGGTAAGAAAATTATTACAGAAGGAGAAACATAGTTCTTGATTTTTTCAAACTACAATATATTTGTCCCAAACAATTCTGTAATTTGCTTTTATTTTTAAAAAGATCATTATTAAGAAGAATGCAAATTCCCATTCCCAGTGTATAGACTTTCAAATACTTTGCTTCCTGTTTATGTTCTGTCAAAGTAATTTTTAAATTGCTAAGCATGAAACTAATTTTCTATATACATTACTCATTATTTATTGATTTGGTGAAAATAAATGAGATCGTTTCAGATACAGGAAAATTTAAGTACTTGAGGTATTTTAAAAGAAATACAGTTTACTTTTGGGGGGCTTCCCTGGTGACTCAGTGGTAAAGAATCTGCCTACCAATGCAGGAGACTCAGGTTTGATCCCTGGGTGGGGAAGATCCCCTGGAGAAGGAAATGGCAACTCATTCCAGTATTCTTGCCTGGAGAATCCCATGGACAGAGGAGGCTGGCAGGCTACAGTCCATGGGGTTGCAAAAGAGTCAGACACGACGTAAGCAACTAAACAACAACATAGTGTACTTTAGCGCCTTGAATAATATAACTTGAAAGCCTTCTAGCTTCTAAACTTCTAAACAACCACCCTGAACTTCATAATCAAGTGTGAAAAAGCTCAATGTGAGAATCTGGAGGTTCCATTCAGACCTGGGCTCTGACCCTAAATACCCATGCAACAAAGGGCAGTTCTTGCAATTATTTTTCTGAACTTTGGCATTTTATTGAACAAAACAAGGGATTTATCTAGATGGAGGGAAATTCCATTTCCTTGATTTGCCTTCCAACAGTTGAAAACAATCAAGAGATTTCACACAAAGACAAGTATTTCATGTATTTTCTGAAATCTTGGGTGAACCAACAATGTGAGTCCATCAATCCTTCATTTTAACCACCAGCTAGAGCCAAGGGACCGCTGTCCACTCTGGGGCACAGACATCCTTGCTGAATGATAACTCTGCCTTTGCATCCACTTGAAAAATGTACATTATTTTTATTATTCATGTGCTAAGTCTCTTCAGTCGTATCTGACTCTCTATGATCCCATGGACTGTAGCCAGTCAGGCTCCTCTGTCCATGGGATTCTCCAGGCAAGAATACTGCAGTGGGTTGCCATTTCCTCCTCCAGGAGGTATTCACAGGGATCTGTAAAAAATCTGGACAGTCTTAATTAGGACTTAAATAAAGAACAGTGGCTTGAAGAAGCATTAGAAGCATAAGTCATCAGATAGAAACAGACTTAATATATTTGAGATGAAATTCACAAGAAGGAACAGTACGTGTCTCTAGGAACTCTAGAGTCCATTTTTTTAA
This sequence comes from Cervus elaphus, assembly GCF_910594005.1. Taxonomy (NCBI): domain Eukaryota; kingdom Metazoa; phylum Chordata; class Mammalia; order Artiodactyla; family Cervidae; genus Cervus; species Cervus elaphus. The sequence continues at coordinate 41,132,819 of NC_057841.1, forward strand.
AGAGTCTATTAACTCTATCTCAAGGCATTTTTGGCATCATCATAGAAATATGTACGTGAGTAACATAAACCTATTATTTTTTTTAGTAACTAGCTATAGGGTCATTTAATATTTTCTCTCCTCAGATTTTGAAGTATGTTGACTCTTAGAAACCAGTTTTTAACTCTAACTTCCATTTACACTATTTCCTGTTGTTGTTCAGTCACTAAGTTCTATCTGACTCTTTGTGCCCCCGCGGACTGCGGCATGCCAGGCTTCCCTGTCTTTCACCATCTCCCAGAGTTCGCTCAGACTCATGTTCATTGACAGTATTTCTACACCACTATTTCCTATTTATCTCCATATTATACCTGCCTCACTCGCTTTGAGTGTACTGAAATATCCCATATAACTGTCCACATTTTACCTATAGTTTTCAAAATGTGATTGGCACAAGACTGTTTCTGTTCTCCGTACAAGTTTCCACTTGGCTGTCTTACTCTATCAGGTGAGATTTTCTTTCTTTACAACTACAGAGAAAAGAATATCTACTAAATTACAGGTTATAAAGGTATCTGAATCCATGTTCAAGATACTGAAATGCAGTTAGTGAAAGAATATAAGTCAGGTGGTTTGTTCTAAGGGCGTTTCATATTTTATGCCATTGATGAAAAAAATGAATTAAATTTCCAGGGATGGAAAGACATAAAAACTGATCATTTGCTCCACAGAAAACACTATTTTAGATGAGGGGAGATAATAAATTTTTACCTCACTAGGTTCTGGGTCATAGGACTCTTCCTGAAATAAGTCAGTTGAGCTGAGAACAATAGGAAATTGCCACTTACATGCCCTTTAAAAAGCTTCTGTGCTGCCTCAAAGCCATCTACTCACTTGACACTGTACCAGTTGCTAATGGTTTCAGGCTAAGGGTTTTATCTTCATCACCAAGAGATCACCTCTTTCCAAATCAATCACATCTCACTGGCTAATCTGATTCTAAAATACAGGTCTCAGTTCTGTTGTGAAAATCCTTAAGCACACTGTCCATCCAATTTCAGTGACAACGGATTCAGCATTCACAGTTCACGTCCATTTCTGGGACAGACGTTGCTGGGAAAACCCAAAGGTATCACTCACACATCCTTTGGGAAAGATTAGGGTTTAGTCATTTGTTTTTCAGTTATGGAAAAACAGGCCACAGACCTTTAAAGCTAGTAGTTCTCTATGACAGTTTTGAAAGATTTTTCTTAAGCCGATTAGATAGGATTGTACAAACCCAGTACCGAGCATGGGGGAACGCTAGAAACAGCACAGCTGGTCTCCAATTTCAGCGTCTTTTAAAAGCAGCTGTGTTAAAAAGCCATAGCAGGTGTGAGGAGAACTTGAAAATGAGTCTTGCTGGAAAAGTGCATTTGGAAATGTAGCATCTGGGCAGGGTACTGCATGAAGAAATTTGAGTTAACACCGACTGTGGTGGCCCCACCCCCAGACTTGACAGCTCAGTTTACTTGAGGAGAATGTTCCTCATTTCCCTACCAGTATCTCTCTCATGGCTCCGCAGGTAAACAATCTGCCTGCCAGTGCAAGAGACACAGGAGACTCGGGTTCGATCCCTGGGTCGGGAAGATCCCCTGGAGAAGGGGAATGACAACCGGCTCCAGTATTCTTGCCTGGGAACATGGACAGAGAAGCCTGGTAGGCTACAGTCCACAGGGTCGCGAAGAGTTGGACATGACTGAGCGAATAAACACACACATAAGCATCTCTCTCCTGAGGCCCCTTAGAAGAGAACAGGGATGTCACCTTGTAGATTCTTTACCAAAACACACAGGAGTATTTGCATCACTGTGCATCTTTGTTCTAAGTACTATTTCAAGAGAAAGGAAAGCTGGTCACATTGACACAAAGCTTGTGTTTGGCTTTCTTGATCTCTCGGTACAGATTACACATTTTAAGCCTCAGCTGGGTACCATTCAATCCACTGTAATTTGAATTTTTTTTTCACCTCAGTTTGTGACAAAGGGGAAGTTGAAATTTCTCAGAATAGAATTCAGCACCAAAATAAAGAAAGCTAAACAGAAGTATTCAGTAAAAGAAAAACAACATTTGTTTCCTCTTCAGTATATTCTATCCTTCAAATTCTAGTAACATTTTCTTTGTTAATGCAAAATAGTGTGAAACTGCTTTGGCATGATAGAATTCCTTTGAGAATTCTGTATGTTGTGAACCTGATTTCCATTACTTCAGACTAGGAGATTCCATGTTGGACAGGGTAACAAACAATTCTCTTTGCCTATCAATTTATGAGAACTGATCATTGGCTGGCACTGAAATACTCGAAGGCAAAGTGACTGAACCCTCACCACACGCATTGGAAGGTGAAATCTTAACCACTGGACCACCAGGATAGACAGAATTGGTCCCTGGATATAGCTTTTTAATGCAAAGAACACAGAGTGAATTTACACATTTGAACTTCCACATGTTCAAGCTGGTTTTAGAAAAGGCAGAGGAACCAGAGATCAAATTGCCAACATCTGCTGGATCATCAAAAAAGCAAGAGAGTTCCAGAAAAACATCTATTTCTGCTTTATTGACTATGCCAAAGCCTTTGACTATGTGGATCACAATAAACTGTGGAAAATTCTGAAAGAGATGGAAATACCAGACCACCTGACCTGCCTCTTGAGAAACCTGTATGCAGGTCAGGAAGCAACAGTTAGAACTGGACATGGAACAACAGACTGGTTCCAAATAGGAAAAGGAGTATGTCAAGGCTGTATATTGTCACCCTGCTTATTTAACTTATATGCAGAGAACATCATGAAAAATGCTGGGCTGGAGGAAGCACAAGCTGGAATCAAGATTGCCGGGAGAAATATCAATAACCTCAGATATGCAGATGACACCACCCTTATGGCAGAAAGTGAAGAAGAACTAAAGAGCCTCTTGATGAAAGTGAAAGAGGAGAGTGAAAAAGTTGGCTTAAAGCTCAACATTCAGAAAACTAAGATTATGGCATCCAGTCCCATCACTTCACGGCAAATAGATGGGCAAACAGTGGCTGACTTTATCTTTCTGGGCTCCAAAATCACTGTGGATGGTGATTGCAGCCATGAAATTAAAAGATGCTTTCTCCTTGGAAGGAACATTATGACCAACCTAGACAGTATATTAAAAAGCAGAGACATTACTTTGCCAACAAAGGTCCATCTAGTCAAGGCTATGGTTTTTCCAGTAGTCATGTATGGATGTGAGAGTTGGACTATATAGAAAGCTGAGCGCCAAAGAATTGATGCTTTTGAACTGTGGTGTTGGAGAAGACTCTCGAGAGTCCCTTGGACTGCAAGGAGATCCAACCAGTCCATCCTAAAGGAGATCAGTCCTGGGTGTTCATTGGAGGGACTGATGTTGAAGCTGAAACTCCAATACTTTGGCCGCCTGATGTGGAGAGCTGACTCATTTGAAAAGACCCTGATGCTGGGAAAGATTGAGGGCAGGAGGAGAAAGGGACGACAGAGAATGAGATGGCTGGATGGCATCACTGACACAGTGGACATGGGTTTGGGTGGACTCTGGGAGTTGGTGATGGACAGGGAGCTGGTGTGCTGCAGTTCATGGGGTCACAAAGAGTCGGATATGACTGAGCGACTGAAATGAAGAGGGAAAGACATGGTTAATCATATCCCTAAATTTCTTTTGATAGTCTTTCAGTGATAAATTTGCTCATTCTGATAAGCATTATCAGATTTGCTCATTCTGATTAAGCAATTCAGGCATAATTTCCCATAGATCTAAAGAATGATTTCTCATTGTGGATATCAGAATTACAAAGAAGCAAATTGATCCTACATCAGAGCAAGAGACTTGGTAATACATTTCAGCCAATATTAAATAATGGTTCAAACACGGATTAACTCTAACTTATGATGCATTCGGTTGATTCTGGTTGTTGCTTCATGCATGCACCTCATGCATGGTGCTGAGGCTGGGAAACCACAGTATGCTTGTTGGATCTGGAGTCATTATCAAGGACTTGCTACTTTCTGTCTGATAATGTTATCTGATTTTTATTTGACTGTCCCAGCATCATTCTTTTTTTTTTTCCCATCTGCATCACATAGCATGTGGGATCTTAGTTCCCCCACCAGGAATCGAACCCAAGCCCCCTGCATTGGAAACACGGAGTCTTAACCACTGGACCACCAGGGAAGTCCCTGTTCCAGCATCTTTGAGTTCCTGAGGTGGCTCACCACCCTGCCTTTGGAGGACAGTCTGGTTATGGTTTGATACCAAGCTGCCATTCTTGGGTTCCAAATATATTAACATATATTTGGTTCCAAATACCTACTAGTTTATCACTTGGACTTTTGGACACTCAAGTGGTTTTGAGCCATTCTTTCAGTCCGTGTTGAGAATTTTTTAGTAACTTATTTTCATATAGATTCACATAAACACACACCCTTAAAGGCTTATGCGTGGGCCTTCGTTCTGTAGTACTTATGAATCATTCACAGTCAATAGCAGAGCCCTAAAGAAAGCAGTAACAGAAGAACAAGAATGAAAAAGCCTGCGGACAGTCCTAATTTTTATCTCCCTCCATTTCAAATCTGTTTTATAAAGTAGGCTTATTTAAGCTTTTCGTTTTCTCTTTAATAAGCTGTAAAATCGACAAAAATTGTGTCTGAAAATAGCAAAAAAGAGCAGTTAAGGGTCTAGAAGTCCATAAACAATAACTAACATTGATTAAGTAACAAGACTCAACATAGAAAATATTTTCAAAGTGCTTTATAGGTGGTTTTTCCTTTTGTTATTTTTCCCCTCCTTTTCCTTCCCACTATTGAGGCTCATTACCAGATACTGTAAACACGAGTGAGTCATGTAACTTCCTAGAGTATAAGCCTTAGAAGGTAAATGGTAATAACACCAATTTACTTATTTATTGAGATGGTTAAATATTATGCAAAAGAAGCAGTGATAAAACAATAAGAAGCAATATTTTTAATGTGCACACTATTTTACATGCATTTAATATTTCAATCCTCATAGTATTAAAAGGATTACATGCAAAATCTCTTTGTATAATGTTGCAAATATTAGTTGTAATTATTGAAGAAATATAACTTTTGAGTTAGTGCCATAAATTTATGTATTGAAGACATAATAAAACTTAGAAAAATGCCTTCCTTTATGTTAGCTCCTTTCGATTGACATGGAGAAGAGCTTTGTATTCAAGGACTCCCAATGGGGGCAAATGAGCATTTAAAATAATGCAGTTTTCTAAAGACATTTAAACTAATATGCTGTTCAGAACAGCTATAACGCAGTGATCAAGAGTTCAGACTCTGTGGGTTCAAACAACACATTCACCACCAGCCAGCTGAGTTCTTAACCCTCTGTGTGTATTAGTCTTTGGAACACCTTTCACAGAGGAGCAAGACAAGTGGGAAATATCCCTCTTAAGCTACTATTACAGGGGTCAAATTGTTACAGGACAGAGAAACATGGAGCAAAGGTGAATCCACTAGGCTCACTGCTGAGGGATTCTACTCAGGGAAAGATTTTCTTCTTCCACTAGGCACCATCTACAAAGGATTCGGACCAATTGCTCTGCATCTCTGTTTGGGAATCAAACAGTAAATTTCTTACCATATTAATGCAAGATACAAAGAGGTTAGCAATAAAGGTTTAAAGAAAATCTTATTTTGTGAATCTCTTTTAAAAGAAAATGCTGGAAATCTCAAGTTGCTCTCACTGTGACCTTGGGCAGAGGTGCTGAATGGCACAAGCAATATGCTGATTTCTATAGAAAATAGTCTTTTCATTCCATTGTGTTACATAAATGTTTTGATGAGACCAACATTTTTAACAACCATGTGTCCCTTTAAAAAGGGGAACAATAGAAGAAATAAATGTTCCAAAGATTGATGTGCCAATTTTTTAAAAACAGATTTGCCATTCTTCCCATAATGCTAGAGTGGACAGTTTTGGCGTTGGTGAATTTCATAATGTATTATTATAATCATTCGAGTCACTTGGAAAGGTTACAAAAATCAAGTGCCTTTAAAGTCCTAGTTAACATAAGTAATACTCTTTTCTTCATTCCCCATAAAGTGTAACTTATTTCACATTTGTGGTTTAAAAAAAAACATCAAACTTTTCCAAATTCCTCTTAAATAATGTACTGCATGATATCTGCTGAAATGATGAAGTTTGTATCTCCAAGACTGGAATTTATAGGCAGTTTATTTTTCCCCAAGCTGAAGACAGCCTTCAGAAAGCTGTACTACAAGAGTTTTGCGGTAGGAAGATCTAAAGATGGCCCCATGGTTATTCAATCAACCAACAATCTAGGTGCTGCTGTAAAAACAATTGTTGTTGTTGAGTTGCTAAGTCATGTCCGACTCTTTTACCACCCCATCAACTGTAGCCTACTGGGTTCCTCTGCCCATGGGATTTCCCAGGTAATGGAGTGAATTGCCATTTTCTTCTCCAGGGGATCTTCCTGACCCAGGGATTGAAACCTCATCTACTGCTTGGCAGGAGGATTCTTTACCACTGAGCCCGTTTAAAAAGAAAAAAAAAATTAGGCAGCTGTAGTTAGTCTCATGGAGAAGGCAATGGCAACCCACTCCAGTACTCTTGCCTGGAGAATCCCATGGATGGAGGAGCCTTGTAGGCTGGAGTCCATGGGGTCGCTAATAGTCGGACACGACTGAGCGACTTCACTCTCACTTTTCACTTTCATGCATTGGAGAAGGAAATGGCAACCCACTCCAGTGCTCTTGCCTGGAGAATCCCACGGATGGGGGAGCCTGGTGGGCTGCCCTCTATGGGGTCGCACAGAGTCGGACACGACTGAAGTGACTTGGCAGCAGCAGCAGTTAGTCTCAAGTAGGGTGACCTTAGACTATGAACATTATCATCTTGACTTGATATAATCACATGAACCCTTTCAAAGGCAGAAAGGAAGTCAGAGAGACCAGAAGCACAGAGGGAGTCAACATGCCATTGCTATTTTTGAAGACGGAGGAGGCCACAGCCAAGGAATGCAATTATCCTCCAGAGGCTGAGAAAACTACTGGCCAACAGCTAGCAAGGAAGCAGAAACCTCAGTCCTGTTAGCTGCAGGGAACTAAGCTATGCCAATAACCCAAATAAGTCTGGAAGCAAATTCTTCCCCAGTGAATTAAAGTAAGA